>NC_139025.1:38792180-39136013 GCF_964662115.1 Mustela nivalis
TTAACGCCTGATCATCTCCAGAAAAGGGGGAAGGAGAGTTCCACTTAACAGCAGCAGCGTCTCACAAATGCCAGGCATGTGAACTGGTCTCAGGGCAGCGGGGGTGGGGGGGGGGGTGTTGCACTTCTTTCAGTTACTTCCCAGAAATGCTTGTGATCTAAAATGACAGGCATCAAGAATATCAAGCCTAGGCAAGCAGGTGAAAAGCGATTTCCACTGGGACAAAGTTGCTGCGTCCCTGTGCGGAAGCCAGTGCCCTGAAAACGGGAGGTGGCCTCAAAGAGGCAGGTGGGAAGAGGTCAGCTCATGTCTCCCTGAGAGGAGGTGAGCCGTCTGGTTCCTGCTTAAAAACCTAGGTGTGAGGGGCACCTGGGTGGCTCAGTCATTAGATGTTAGCTGCTTTCAGCTCAGGTGGTGATCCCAGGGTTCTGGGATCAAGCCCCGAGTCAGGCTCCCTACTCTGGAGGAAGCCTACGATCTCTCTTTCACTGTCTCTCTCTCTGTGTTAAATAAATAAGTTAAATCTAAAAAGAAAAGAAAAGAAAAAACAACAACAAAAAAACCTATGTGTGATTGATTTTTTTTTAGGCCTGACTATAGGAAATTACAGAGGCTTTGCCTGGCAGGTCTGGGGTGAGGGGTGGCGGTGGAGGGGGGAAGGTTGCCACTGCACAGCAGCCTTGGGGCACAGCCCACCTGTGAATGTGGAGGGAGGTGCAGTCACGCACCTGGGGGCCCCCCTCGCTGGTCATGTGCTTCGTATGTCTGCGTTCCTTGCTGGGAGGCACCTGCATTTCTGTCTCTGTTTCAGGCTTGGGCAGTGGTCCTCTGCAGGTGCCCATCTTAGCTGAGTCCTCCTTCAAGGGGGAGCGTGAGTACGGGGAGGAAACCATGAAGACACGCTCCCCACTGTCTCAGTACACAGGACTTTTCCATCTTGAGCCCTTCTCCCATTTCTCTCCTCCAACCTCCAGGTCCCTAAAACTGTCTTTTCTTCAGGGTCTTCCTCAAGACACAACCCTCACCTCTACACCGATCCATCAGACCCTGGCTGGTTCTCAGTTCCATGGGGGAAAATGGAACAGGGGATGGGCACCTTCTCTGATTTTAGATTCATGCTTGTACCATCGCAGCGAGTGATTAAAAGATTCTTGCTTTAATTGGCTACTCAGACTCCTGACAGCAAAGCCTGCTCTCCCTGACCCCCAGCTGAGCTCCTGATGGGAGGGACTCCTCAAGCTCCCTACCCAGTGGGAGCACACACTGCAAGCATGGCCCCATTTCTGTCGGAGCCCATGCCTTCTCCAACAAGAGTTCCAATTGCAGTTCTCCGCTCGGTTTCTCTTTTTCTCCAGACACAGCAGTACCCAAGGACAAAAAGAAACCCAGGGTGGCCATGGGGGCTGGGCAGAGAGTCAGTAGGAAAGGAAGAAATAATGAAGCAGACCCCTGCCAGATCCAGACTCAGAGACCAGCTTCTTCCCATCTGCACTACCGTGCAAGAATCAAAGAGTTGGCGAGGTGTGCGACTTGGCTAGAACCACCCAATGAGAACCCAGGTCCTGATTATTTCGGGACCGCCTCCTGGATCTTTCCACTTCCTGCTAAGGCAAGAGCAGGGTTCTCAAATTCGAATATGCCCAGAATCAATCACCTGGAGGGCTAGTTAAAACGCAATTGCCATGGGGCGCCTGGGTGGCTCAGTGGGTTAAACTGCTGCCTTCGGCTCAGGTCATGATCTCAGGGTCCTGGGATCGAGTCCCGCATGGGGCTCTCTGCTCAGCAGGGAGCCTGCTTCCTCCTCTCTCTCTGCCTGCCTCTCTGACTACTTGTGATTTCTCTCTGTCAAATAAATAAATAAAATCTTAAAAAAAAAAAAAACACAATTGCCAGCCCCACTCTGAGGGCGTCTGATTCAGTAGGTCCAGGGTAGGATCTGAGAATTGGCATTTCTAACAAGTGTCCAGGTGTGGCCCATGAGAACCACTGGGCTAGATGATAAACAACCAAAAAGCAACGGAGAAAGAAAGACTGGAAACTAAGGGAAGGAAGGAAGGAGAAAGGGGTAGGGGGTGACATGGTTTATGAGGGCAAGAAATGAACCCGAAGTGCTGGTCCCTGGGAGGTTTCCTCTTCCTCACCCACCCTGACCTCAGGCTTGTGTAGAAGTCTTCATGGTGTTCTTTAAAGCCCTCCCCCACCTTCCCTCTCTGGTCCACAGGTGAGGCCAAAATCTCCACTCAACGTCCTTAGAGCTGGTGCGTGAAAAAGACCAAAGCAGGCTCCTCTTCCAACACCCCTCATCTCCACCTCCCTGCTCAGAGGCTGCACAGATGCCTGCCCCCTGTGTAGCCCATGAAGCCCGAGGGCTCCTGTCCCAGAAGCCCTGAGGATACAGAGTCATGGGGGGTGGGTGTGGCCAACTCACCCACTTCTCCCGGGCTGCCTCCATGCCAAAGAGGAGCCCTGGAAGAGCGCGGTGCTGAGAGAAAGGTGAGTTGGGGGGAGGGGCGGGGGGTGTGCTCATTACAATAGGATGGGTGGAGGAGCTGAAAACCACAGCTCACCTTGACTCAGCTCCTCTTTCAAGTTCTCCTGAATCATCAGTGAATGCGGACTGGCTTTCATAGTCATCAGGTCTGAATGTGGGTCATAAACGTGTTTGAATGTAACAGCACAGAAGAGAGCCAGGAACGCAGGAAAAAAGAGTTTTCAAGTGGGTGTGATGCCCCAGAGGCGACCCTTCTCTCCAAATCTGTTAGCTGTTCGATTGGCTCCCATTGGCCGTGGGAAAACCAAGCCACAGGTGTCCTGTCCAGGGGCCCAAGGCTGTTCTAGTGACAGCAGGCCAGAGGTCAGTCCACGCCTGAGAGAAGGAGCCCTGCACCTGGAGCAGAGGCGCTGGGAGGGCTGGGGTGGGGGGAAGGGCAGTTGGAGCTGCAGCTCCTCCCCCTCCCCCAACCCCCCACTGCCCCCAGCTGCCTAGGTGAGCCATAGAGAACCACCCCAAAGGCCCCTGCTGTGAGTTTGTGGCTGCCCTCACACTGAGGCTCAGAACATAGAGACTTATGGATGGCTCCTTTCATTGTTGCTGTGAACTCCAGAAAAAAAACAAAACAAAACAAAAAAAAACATTAAAACTGTGAATGGATTTTCTGTTTCAAAAGACTGAAAATATTTCCAGAAGACCTAAGAAGAATCTGGGGCTTTGAGATCTTTCCTCTCCTCCCTATTTCTCCAGCCTCACGGGTGGGGAGCTACCAGGCAGCCCCCCTTCAGTCCCTGTGGGAAGCGCCTGTGTGTGGCTGGTGGGTGTCTCTCGCCACCCCAGAGGAGGTGGGTGAGGCCCTCGATGTGCTTCCTTAAAGCCACGGGGAAAGAGGAGGTGCTGATTCACCGGCAGCTGCTTCCTGGAATTGCAGTGCCGGGCTGGCAAATGAATGGTATTTTTCCAAGGTGATCCAGAAGTGTTACGACATTCCTGCCCTATCCCCAGCAGACCTTCCTGTAAGTCAGACCAGAAAGTTACCCGAACCATGCATTCCTGAGCAGTCAAGCTCATGAGGTTCCAGACACAGTGTTTCCAACGTGCCTCCACAGCCCTCTCGAGAGCTGAGGTCCAGTCACCCGCAGGACCTCTGGACTTTCCTAGCGGGACCATGTTTTTGTCTGGCCGGCTCTGGAGTCATGCGGAGGCCTATGTGCGTCTCCAAGTCATCCAGGAAGTGCAGGACTGGCCTGATGCCCCTCAGAGGACTGTCAGCTGAGAAAAAAGTGGAGCCTTGAGCCTGCTTTGTCCTGCGGTTCACAAAGACCCTTTCTCTCCTCCTGCGAAGCTCTCCAGCTGGTCTGAATAGAGAGCTATCGAGTCCCACACAGAATAGGTCTTGGCTTTTACTCAGAAATAAGGCACCGGTTTGCGAGTGCCCCTGATTAACCCTTGGTCTCCTCCTCTCTCTCTCACATGAAGAAGGAGTGAAGGAGAATTGAGTCTCCGCTGTTCTTCAGTGTAGAAGCTTTCATTTGGGGATGTGCAGAGAGGGGTGAGGAGAAATTCTGGACTTTTCATTTTCTGCCTCTGAGACAGATTGCGGTGGGAAACAAAAAACATAAACCTTCTTGGTTCTCCTTTCCTCATCCCTTTCCCAGTAAGTGGAAAGCTACTGAGTGCCGAGGTGTCTGGGGACCGAGACAGCAAGAGCGGAGGACGAGGGCCTTGCTAAGAGCCTTCTCCGGGTTGACCTGGAATCCGACGTCACCCTCCCTCCTCCTTGGCTGGTGGCTTCTGAAGCCTTTGGATGGGAAATGCTGACCGAGCTGAAGGTCCTTGCTTTTAAACCTAATTCCGCAGTTACGGTAAATAGAATATAACTATAATTTGTCCTGAGAGTTAAGAGTTTACAAGGTATCCCTTTTTTTTTTTCCTTGTCACGGTCTTCTGAAGTTGGTATTATTATTATGATTGCTGTTGAATCAGTAAAGAGCAAAGTTGAGGAGGGTTTAATAACTGGCCCAAGGTGAAGGCAGAGTCAAGTTTCAAATCCATAGTCTCCTGACTCAAAGTCCATAATCTTCAGAAATAAGGCCTGACTGGCTAGGAAATTGTGTTTTCTAGGGTAAGGAGAGCCTGCTCCCTTGGAGCTGGAGGACTGTGATTGGTATTATGTTTCTTGGGCAGGTGTTTTCTGTTAAGCGCAGGCTGACTTAAATTTGGGATAGGGCCAGACCCCTGGGGCAGCCTCTGTTTTGTGGGTCCCTGATACACGCATTGGGTTTATCAGAACCCTAATGTTCTGAGAAGATACAGATTAAATGGAGATATCTGCACTGCACACGACCTTGTGGAAATGTTGGTCTGCAACAAGCAATGTGGTAGTTGTGATATTGTAATGTATTATAGATTTGGTTTCTGACCCATTCCTGACATGGAGCTCCTAAAACCTCTGGAATTTTCTGTGTTGAGAGCAAAGAAAGATGTCTTTTGTTATGTTAATGAGGTAGGGGTGTGTGTGTGTGTGTGTGTGTGTGTGTGTGTGTGTGTTTAAAAAACACCTAAGGACAGGACTGCTTGCCAGTGGAACCAACCACCTGATTAGAGGGTTGGAACATCCAGTCTCCCCCGCCCCCACCCTGCCTCTCCCTGCCCCTCCCTCCAGTGAGCGGGGCTGGTGATTGAGTTTAGTCACCAGTGTCTAATGAGGTAATCGATCATGCCCAGGTAATGAAGCTTCCATTAAAAACCCAGTGAGATTCGGAGGTGAACACATGGAGACTTGGCCAAAGTGGTGGGCTCTGAGAAGCATGGAAGCTCCCTCCCTCTCACCGTTCCTTGCCCCATGGACGCATCCCTTCCATCTCTCTGTTCTTGAATTCTATCCTTTTCTAATAAACCAGTAATCTAGTAAGCAAATGTTTCTGGGAGCTGGCTTTAGCAAATTAGTTAAAACCAGGGAGCCGGGGGTGGGGAGGGACCTCCAATCTCAAGCTGGTCAGTCAGAAGCACATCTGATAATCTAAATTTGGAATTGGTATGGGCGGGGGGGTCTTGGTGGACTTAACCTGCAGGGTCTGATGCTATCTGTGTGTAGATGGCGTCAGAACTGGGTTGAATTGTAAGGCATTGGAGCTGCTTGGAGATATCGCCTCATTGAAACTGGTGACCGGAGTCTTCATGGTCCTGACAGGGCACAGAATGAATAGGGTGGCATGTCTTATGCTCTCAGTGTACACTGAGAAAGTTTTCTTTTCTTTTGTTTTTTTAAATAATATTTCTTTTTGGGAAGTATGAATTTAAGGGTTATTTATTGATAATTTTACTATTCTTATTGATACAATTGACATGACCATGATTTGATGTGTGTATGTATTGATGATTAAGATTCTCACAATAAGCTAACATCCATCCCCTCACATAGCCACATGTTTTTTCTTGTGATGAGAACTTTTTAAAAAGATTTTATTTATTTATTCATGAGAGACAGAGAAACAGGCAGAGAGAGAAGCAGACTCCCTGCTGAGTAGGGAGCCCAACTCAGGGCTCAATCCCAGGACCCTAGAATCATGACTTGAGCTGAAGTTCAATGACTGGGCCACCCAGGTGTCCCATGATGAGAACTTTAAAGATATATTCTCTTGGCAACTTTCAAATGACAATAGTATTGTTAACTATAGTCACCATGCCATATATTAGATCCCCAGGATTTGTTTATCTTCTCACTGGATGTTTATACCTTTTGATCATCTTCACTCACTTCACTACCCTTCCTGCCTCTGCCAACCACCAATCTGTTCTCTGTATCTGTGAATTTGGTTTTTGTCGTTGTTTTAGATTCCACATATCAATGAGGTCATACAGTATTTGGCTTTCTCTGACTTACTTCACTTAATTCCCTCAAGGTCCATCCATGTTGTTGCAAATGGCAAGATTGATTGATTGATTGATTGATTTTTGTCCTGAGAGAGAGAGCAGGAGGAGGAGCAGAGGGAGGAGAGA
Source organism: Mustela nivalis (assembly GCF_964662115.1). Classification (NCBI taxonomy): domain Eukaryota; kingdom Metazoa; phylum Chordata; class Mammalia; order Carnivora; family Mustelidae; genus Mustela; species Mustela nivalis. The sequence continues at coordinate 38,798,674 of NC_139025.1, forward strand.
AAGAATCTCGAGTGGACTCCCTGCTGAGCACAGAGCCCAATGCAGAACTTGATCCCATGACCCATAAGATCATGACCTGAAAGAAAACCAAGAGTCAGCCCTTAACTGAACCATTCAGGGGCCCCAAGATCTCTCTATTGTTTAATGGCTGAGTAATCCATTGTGTGTGTGTGTGTGTGTGTGTATCCCATCTTTCTACTCATCGCCTGTCAATGGACATTTTGATTGTTTCATGTCTTGCCTGCTGTAAATAATGCTGCTGTGAATTAACATCAGGTGTATGTATCTTTTCAAGAGAGTGACTTTGTTTCCTTCAGATAATGCTCGGAAGTAGAATTGCTGGAACATATAGTAGTTCTATTTTTAATTTGAGGAACCTCTGTATTCTTTTCCATAGTGGCTGCATCAGTTTACATTCCCACTGGCAGGGCACAGGATTCCTTTTCTCCACATCCCCGCCAACACTTGTTTCTTTTCTTTTTCATATCAACCCCACTTGCAGGTGTGAGAGTCTGTCTTGTGTCTTAGATGTGCTCTTCACCAGTGGTTAGTGATACCTAACTAACTAAGCTCCTCCTTACATACCTGTTGGCCATTTTGTAGGTCTTCTTCAGAAAAATATGTATTCAGAGCCTCTGTCCATTTTTAAAAACCAGGTTTACAAAAATCCGGTTGTTTGTTCTTTTCCCATCAAGTTGTAGGAGTTCTTTCTATGTTTTGGATATTACCCCCTCATCTGACCAGTAAATATTGTCTTCTGTTTTGGAGGTTGCCTTTTCATGTTTTTGATGGTTTCCCTTACTGTGGAAACTCTTTCAGTCTGATATTGTCCCGCTTGTTTATTTTTTACTTTTGTTGCGTTTGCTTTTGGGTGTCAAATCCAAAACAGTCACTGCAAATACTGATGGCAAGGTCCCTAACCCTAAGTATTTTTTGTTTGTTGGTTTTTGTTTTTTAAGGGAGTTTTATGATTTCAGGTCTCACATTCATGTTTCTAATCCATTTTGCATTGGGGTGTGTGTTTGTGTGTGTGTGTGTGGTATAGGACACTGACCCAGTTTCATTTTTTTGCCTGCGACTGTCCAATTTCCCCAACACCATTTATTAAAGAGCTTGTCCTTTCCCCACTGTATTTTCTTGGCCCCTGTGCCATAAATGGAACATATATGGTCGCTCCCATATATGGGCTCCCCATTCTATTCCGTTGATCTATGAGCCTATTTTTAATGCCACTACCCTACCATTTTGATTACTTTAGCTTTGTAATATAGTTTGCAATCAGGAAATGTGATGCCTTCAGCTTTGTTCTTTATCAAGATTGGTTTGGCTATTTGAGATCTTACGTAGTTCCATACTAATTTTAGGATTATTCTATTTCTGTGAAAATGCCATTGCAATTTTGATAGGCCTTGCATTGAATGTGTGGATTGCATTGGGTAGCATGAAAATTTTAACCATATTCTTCCAATTTGTGAACATGGAATATCTTTCCATTAACTTATGTCTTCTTCAGTTTCTTTCATCATAGTTTCTTTTCATAGTTCTAAGTGCACAGGTCTATGACCTTCTTGGTTAAATTTATTCCTAGGTGCCTTTTTGGTGCATTTGAAAAATGGGATAGTTTTCTTTGTTTTTCAGACATTTTACTGTTCATGTATAGAAAAGCACAACTAATTTTTGTATGTTGATTTTGTATCCTGCAAGTTTACCAACTCTGATTATTCTAACAGTTTTTTTGGTGGAATATTTAGAGTTTTTCTATATATATATATATATAATATGTCCTCTGCAATAGAAATAAATATTTTTCTTTCTGATTTATGTCTTTTGTTTGTCTTACCTAATTGCTCTGATTAGGACCTTCAGTTGGATAAGAGGGCAAGGGTTGATATCCTTATTTTTTTTTCCCTGATCTTAGAGAAAAAGCTTTCAGGTTTTCACTGTTGAGTATGATGTTAGTTGTGGACTTGGCATATATTTGGTCTTTATTATGTTGAGGTACAGTTTCTCTATACCCAATTTGTTGAGGGTTTTTATAATGAAAAGATGTTGAATTTCATTACTTTTTCTGCTTCTACTGAGCTCATGATTTATATTCAATTTTTTAATGAGGTGTATCACATTGATATTATAGGTATTGAACCATTTTTACATTTATGGAATAAATCACACATGATCATAGTATATGGTCCTTTTAATGTATTGTTGACTTCAGTCTGCTTATATTTTATTTTATATTTTATTGAAGATTTTTGCCCCTCTGTTCATCAGGGATATTGGCCTGCAATTTTGTTTTCTTGTGGTGACTTTCTCTGGTTTTGGTATCAGGGTAATTCTAGCCTCATAAGATGAGTTTGGAAGTGTTCCTTCCTATTCTATTTTTGGAAGAGTTTGAGAAAGATTTGCATTAATTCTTCTTGAAATGTTTGATGGAAATCACCAGTGAAGCCATCTAGTCTTGGTATTGTTTGAAAAATTTTAAATTATTGATTCAACCTCCTTGCCAGCAATCTGTTAAGATTTTTTATTTCTTTATGTTTCAATCTTGGTAGGTTGTATGTTTCTAGGATTTTATTTCTGCTACATTGTGCAATTTGTTGGTAGATATAGGCATACCTCAGAGATTGTGGTCCAGACCACTGCAATAAAGTGAGAAGTACAATGAGGTCAAATTAATTTTTTGGTTTCTCAGTACATATAAAAGTTTATACTGTAGTCTATTAAGTGTGCAATTATAGGTCTAAAAATGCACATACCTTAATTAAGATACACTTTATTGCTTAAAAAATGCTAACCACCATCTGAGTTTTCAGCAAATTGTAATCTTTTTGCTGATGGAAGGTATTGCTTTGATGTTAATGGTTGTTGACTGATCAGGGTGGTGGCTGCTGAAGGTTGGGGAGGCTGTGGCAATATCTTAAAATAAGTCCACAATAAAGTTTGCTGCATTGACTCTCTCCCTTTTCATAAATTATTTTTCTATAGTATGCGATACTAATCGAAAGCATTTCACCCATAGTAGAACTTCTTTCAAAATTAGAGTTAGTCCTTTCAAACCCCATCAACGCTTTGTCAATAAAATTTGTGTAATATTCTAAATCCTTTGTCATTATCTCAACAAACTCCACAGCCTCTTCACCAGGAGTGGATTCCACTTCCAGAAACTACTATCTTTGTTCATCCATAAAAAGCCATTCCTCATCCTTTCAAGTTTGATGAGTTTAGAGCAATTCAATCATATCTGTAGGCTCCACTTCTCTCCTCTCCTTTTTTTAAGGTGGGAGAGGGGGAGGGGAGCACAGAAAGAGAGAGGAAAATTTTAAGCAGGCTCCATGCCCATCCAGAGCCCAACATGGGGCTCGATCTCACAACCCTGAGATCACAACCTGAACTGAAATCAAGAGTCGAAACTTAACCATCTGAGCCACCCAGGCGCCCCAAGTTTCAACTTCTAATGCTCGTTCTCTTGCTATTTCCCCTCACATCTGCAGACTCCACTGAATCTTTAACCCCTCAAAGTCATCCTTGAAGGTTGGAATCAACATCTCCCAAACTCCTGTTAATGTTGTTTTGGTCATGTCGTTAAAAGTACTCTTCATGGCATCTAAAATGGTGAATTCTTTCCAAAGGGCTTCTAATTTACTTTATCCAGATCCACTGGAGGAATCCTTATCTGTGGCAGCTATAGCCTTATGAAATATATTTCTTAAATAACAGTTCAAGGTCAAAGTTACTTCTTTTTTTTTTTTTTTTTAAGATTTTATTTATTTTTTTGACAGACAGAGATTACAAGTAGGCAGAGAGTCAGGCAGAGAGAGAGAGGAGGAAGCAGGCTCCCTGCTGAGCAAAGAGCCCAATGCGGGGCTAGATCCCAGGACCCTGGGATCATGACCTGAGCCGAAGGCAGAGGCTTTAACCCACTGAGCCACCCAGGCGCCCCTCAAAGTTACTTCTTGAACCATGGGCTACAGAATGTATTTTATGTTAGCAGGCATGAAAACCAACTGTACTCACCTCCATCAGAGCTCTTGGGTGACCAGATGCATTGTCAGTAAATGGTAATATTTTGAAAGGAATCTCTTCTTAGCAGCAGGTCTCAAAATTGGGTTCAAAATATTTAGTAAGCCATGTTGTAAACAGATGTGTTGTAATATAGACTTTGCTCTTCTATTCATAGAGCACAGGCACAGTAGATTGAACATAATTGTTATGAATCCCTAGGATTTTCAGGACAGACAAATGAGCGTGGGCTTCCACTTAAAGTCACCAGCTGCATTGGCCCCTAACAAGAGAGAAGTCAGGTACTGACTTCTCTGAATTTTATTTATTGAAGTATACTTGGCATACAAACTTACATTAGTTTTAGGTGTAAACATAATGATTTGTGTAGGTGCCATCTGTCACCAGATAGCACTAATACAATACCATTGACCATATTCCCTATGAGGTACCTTTTGCCCTCATGACTTATTCTATAACTGGAAGCCTGTGAATTCTACTTCCCCACTGTTCAGCAGGGTTCTGGAACTAGATTCTTTATATTCCAATTGCCCTTTTATTTTTTTAATTTAAAAACATTTTAAATAGGGTGCCTGGGTGGTTCAGTAGGTTAAGTGTCTGCCTTCAGCTCAGGTCATGATCCCAAGGTCCCACGTCAGGCTCCTTGCTCAGTGGGGAGCCTGCTTCTCCCTCTGCCTGCTATTCCCCATGATTGTACACTTGCTCTCTGACAAAATCTTTAGGGAAAAAACATTTAAAATTAATTTTTGAATAAAGTTGATGCTACTACATTAGTTTCAGGTATACAATATAGTGATGTGACAAGTGTGTACATTATGCTATGCTCACCACACCTGTAGCTGTCGTCTGTCACTACACAGCACTATTATAACACCTTTGACTGTATTCCCTCTGATGCGTCTTTTATCTCCATGACGTTCATTCCATAACTAGAAGTCTGTGTCTCCTACTCCCCTTCACCCACTTTGCCCATCCCAACACCCCCTTCCTGTCTGGCAACCATCCATTTTTTTCTCTGTATTTATAGGTCTGATTCTGTATTTTTATTTATGTTTGTTTTTTTTTCTTTTTCTTTTTTTTTGGTATCCACATATAAGAGAAATATATTCATTTTTCTCAGTCTGATTTAATTCACTTAGAATACCTTCAAGGTCTCTATGTTGTCACAAGTGGCAAGATCTCCTTTTTATGGCCAATACCCTATTGTGTGTCTGTGTGTGTGTGTATGAATACATACGTAGTTATATATATATATGTCTCTGTGTATATACTCTTCCTTATCCGTTCATCTGTCAGTGGACACTTGGGTTGCTTCCATATCTCAGCTATTATAAATAATGCTGCTATAAGCATAGACACACATATACCTTTTCAAATTAACACTTTCATTTTCTTCGGGTAAGTATCCAGTAGTGATATTACTGGATCATAGGATAATCCTATTTTTAATGTTCTGAGGCACCTCCCTGTGTTTTTGGCAGGGTCTGCACCAGTTCGCATCCTGGCCAACAGAGGGTTCCTTTTTCTCCAGAGCCTCATCAACACTTCTTTCTTACCTTGATTTTAGCCATTCTGACAGATGTGAGGTGATATCTCATTGTGGTTTTGATTTGCATTTCCCCAATGAGGAGTGGTATTGAACAGAGATCTTTTCATGTGTCCGTTGGCCATTTGTAGGGTGTCTTTGGTAAAATGTCTATTCAGGCCCTCTGTCCATTTTTAAATCTGATGGGGGGTTTTTCGGTATTAAGTTGAATGCATTTTTGCAACCATCTTCTCCCATGCAGTAGGTTGCCTTTTTGTTTTGTTGATTCGAGTTGCCCTTTTAAACAGTAGGTTTTTCCTGTACCCTGGCAGATGGATCTGCTCCTGCTCTGTTTGTATTATCCCTCCCCACTGCAATTCACGGTGTCAGGTGTGGGAAATCCTTTTATCACTGTGTCTCTGTCTCTCGTCATCCTCTCTGTGCTCTGTCCCTTGTTGTGAAGAAGCTTTTCCGTTCTCTATCAGGAAGAATTGTGCTATAAACAGGCATAGATTTGGTTGTGTTTATGGAGGAGGTGAGCCAGGGTTTTCCTCTGTCACCATTTTGGGTCAGAAGTCTTCTGACTTCTCCTCTTTAACCGTGAAAGTTCTAGAGAAACTCTTCTTCCAAAAGAAGGCTGTTTCCTCTACATTCAAAATCTGTGGTTTGGTGCAGCCACTGTCACCTAAATGAGAGCATCTTGGCGACTTGCCGCAGACTTAACACCAGCGCCTGCTGCTTCACCTTGCACTTGGGGATTACACAGATGGCGTCCTTCCTTAAACTTCATGAAGCTGGGGCCCCACATTTGGAACTCTGGAACCTCAGATTGCATCTTTAGTTTTATGGCCATAGCCACAGAACCCTGCAATTGTATAGTCACTATTCACCAGACTGTAAGCTCCAAAATGGTGGGGCCTGACTGACTTGTTGTAGTGTCCCCTTCACTTGGAAAAAGGTCTGATAAATCTTAACGTGTTGACTACATACACTTACTCTTTTCCTCTGCCTCCTTTTTCACTTGTACTATGAAGTCCTGACTCCATCTTGCCCTGACATAATTAGCTTTTCAGACTCAAGTACAGGTTATATTCATTTCTTAAATTTGTTCCAGCATATAGGTATGAAAGACTATTGCAGGAGTCAAAAACTGTTTGACACCCAGCTCTGATTATTCCTTCAGTACCATGTTTAAGCCCCTATAAGCTGCCACGTGCCATGGATACAATCATGAGGAAGACCAGAGGCCACCATTCCACTGAGTAGTTTAATTCAGGCAAACCATATAATGACTTCAGACTGTACATTCCATGAATGCAAGGCTCTTTGGGTGCGTTTTCATTCTAGTTTTCCCAGAAATGAGATCATGCCCAGCAGATTGTCAGTGCTCAGTAAATATTAGTTTAATGACTATGTGGACTTCTAAGCTTTGGTTTAGCTCTTTCGTATCGGAGTCTGCTGGGAGGGCATATGTAGTTTGAAAACTTAGCAGCTCTTTGTTCCATTGTCTAGTTTTTGTATTTCCTCGTGGTGCTTGCTTGATATAATGAGATTAAAGAAAGGTGTGAAATTTGTCTGTTAATCATAAGGGAGTACAGGTTATCTAAGGTTGTAGAACACTATTCCAGATTAGTATCCATCTGTTAGTTGCCATACTTAGTCTCCCATTGTTCATTGAATCCAGCTAGGCCACAAGTTGGTGAGACTTTGTCACATATGTGAATAAAGCTCAGACATGTGAAACCTATCCTACACCTCTGAACCAACTAGTCTGGAAGCCATCCAAAAAGAAAATGAGATTAGGATTTCCAGATTTATCTCTATGAGCAGTCCTGATGATCAGTACCCTTTCTGGTGCTCCTGAACTACTACTAGAGTAATTCTGTTCTGCAAGTTTGCTTGTACTTGCTTAGATGTTCAATATAACCTCTTTATTTACCTTGGGCTACACTCCATTTTGCCAATGACTCTTGTAATTGTTTATATCTTAAATTCTTTTCCTCAAGGAAAAACACGTTAAGTAGAGCTGAGAAATCTTCTTTCATTGTGTTCTAGTATCAGTTTCTAGAAGGGGGCTTACCTTCTCTTGATCTTGTGCTGATCTTTAGAAAGCCATTTTTTCTTTCCATGTATGAACATGAGAAATAAGGCAATCAGGTATGAGAGATTGATGTATGAATTTAGGAGCAAGTGATCTGTATGAGCCTTGTGGGAATTCGGGATTGAGAGGGTATGCAGAGAGGGGGTGTGGTTGTGAAAATTGCATGGAAATGGACAGGGAGGGAATCGGAGTGATAGTCTTGTGTGAGGCATGAGCAATATGGCGTTGACCAACCATATCCCTCTGCTTACCTTTAGTCATGAGAGCACAAGCCTGGAAGAACTTGAGGGATCATTTAGGTTATGACTGACACTGTCAGGTCAAACAACTACTAGATTATCTCTGGTTTCTTTTTTTTTTTTTTTTTTTTAAGATTTTATTTATTTATTTGACAGACGGAGATCACAAGCAGGCAGAGGCAGGCAGAGAGAGAGGAGGAAGCAGGCTCCCTGCTGAGCAGAGAGCCCGATGCGGGGCTCGATCCCAGGACTCTGAGATCATGACCTGAGCCGAAGGCAGCGGCTTAACCCACTGAGCCACCCAGGCGCCCCAATTATCTCTGGTTTCTAATTTGAAATCTCTGCAAAGAAAATTCTCATCTCAACCTCTACAAGCCACTTGCATGTTTGACCACCCTCGGTGCCTACACAATTGTTGCTCTGTTTAGCTGGAATTCTTCTAGCTGCAGTCCAAGCCCTTAGAAGAATGGAACCTCTGTGGGTTAGAACTGCCTTGGTGGCCTGAGAAAGGCAGTCCTGGGAGGTGTGGAAGGATGGTACATGGGAACAGGGGTGTAATGCCCAGTTTCTGGTAAGAATACATAGGTCTTCAGGGTCTCATTTTATTAGGGACGCTCAACACAGAGATCTTCATCTACGAAGTCAAACACCTTGGTTCTACTAGTGGCATGCCAGGACCTAGGGAACGAACACCTTGAACATGCATCCTCTTTCTTCTGAACTGGTCCACAGATATGCTGAGTGTCCAGAGGGTAACCAGCAGGTACTGGGGTTGGGGTATGGTCTCTGTTACCTGGTCAGAAGGGACTTAAATGTGCCTTTGGGTTAAATATGAAAGAACAAAAGCTTTCCTGAAAGGCTTGAGGAAAGAGCTACTTTAGGATAAACCAGGTATTTCTTAGCCTCTTTTTTATACCCAGCAGCACAGTTTCAAGCACAGTACGAGTCGTGCATGTCAATCAGGGCAGCAGCATGAACTCAAAACAGCCTGCAAGAAATTTTTAAAAGAGCCTCCTGAGAAATCTCTGCAGCCAACCAGCCAGAAAAGCAAAAGCCCCCCAGCTTGGAGCTGGCACAGCCTCCCCGTCAGGTGAGATGGGCTACATGAGGAACACAGGCGTCCCCTTCTGCCCCTGTTCTGGTGGACAGCCCCCCTGGCCCCGCAGCCTTCCCTCACTGCTCTGCAATCGCGGACAATCATTGCCAATACCCACTGACCATTTTCTCTGTCCCAGCCCTGGCTGAAGTGCTTGACCTAGAATAATCTGGTGAGTTTCTGCAGTAATAACAGAAGGCTGGCAAGGGCTATTCTCCCATCTCACAAATGAGAACATTGTCCTTTAGGGGCAACAATGCCTTTCCCGAAGAATAAAGGGCAAATCCGGTTCCTAGGTCTGCACAGTACTCCAGTCAGGACTCCTGAACCCCTGTGAGGAGGCAGGAGCACGCTCACGGGTGGTCTGTAGTGGGGAGGGGCTGACGCAGAGGGATGCAGAAGACACAGGAACACCTGAGAGAAAGACGATGGTGGTGGCCCTTTCTGGGTTCTCAAAGAGCCTATGAGATAAATGTGCAGATCAGGATTTTATGGAGTCCTGGGGGTTGGAAAACTGCCTCCAACTTGTTGAGCTCTGAAAAATCAAAATGCTAGAGGGAGAGCACACAGAAGGGATCGGCTCATGGGGGTGAGTGAGGGAGGTGGCAGGAGGGGACGAGCGCCTGCCCAGAGAGTGGAGGTGAGGGTGGGGGCAGCCAGGACTGGATGAAGCTGACCGTGGCATTCTTCGCTGTGGTTCTAATTCAGCACAGGAAGGAAGGGAGACTACAAAGGCCCATTTATAACCACGCTCCCATCCACGGTGTTCAGCCTGCAACTCTGGAGAAACATCTGACCCCGGGTTGATTTCCACTGCAAATGTCTCAGGCTGTCTCTGAGTCTTCTCCTTGGATCATGGTAAAATAAGCTATAGGACCCACCGTGACCGTGTGCCAAGTGCATTTTCATTTTGCATCAGTGCAGCCAGATGAAGCAATCAGGGTGACCAAATTTGGGATTAAAGATTGGACAAAATATTATAGTGTTGGCCCATGATAATGGTCAAGGCCGAAGCGGCGGTGGCTGGGATATTTGTGAGGCCACATATACCAAATTGAGATCAGTAAGTAAGAAGTAAGTGTTTTTTTTTTTTTTCCTTCTTTTCTTTGCTACCAGGTTCTAGCAGCTCTGTAGCTGTCCCAGCTGCCACAGTCGGCCCCACACTACACACCTTCTTCCCAGTGAGGCATCACTGGGTGGTAAGCTGGGTGCTAAGTTACTGAAAACAGGAGTACCCTGGGGTGGGGGGTAGGGCACAAGGAAAGGCCTGGAAACCCCACCTCGGGTCAGAGTGCTCCTCAGGGGTTCAGATGGGGTTCAGATGTCTCAGTATGACCCAGACCATTTCCTCTTCCTCGGAGGCCCGGATCCAGATTGCATCAGTCTAGCCTGCCCCCGTTCCTTGGACGGGGTTAGTGGTTCCAGGCCCTTGACACACAAATCATATAATCTTGCTGCTGATAAATGGTTCTGCAGACAGGATGACTCACACTGTCCTGCCCAGCTGGCAGTTTATCTAGCGTTCCCTGCGAAGCCCAGTCTACACCCTTCTTGTTTTCAAAACCCTACAAAACCGGGAAAAATGAAAATTGGCCTTGATAGAAGGCACTCACGAACCTGACTAAAAGTGGGGATTCTGGAGTTAAACTGCTTGGTTCAAGTCCTGACCGTAATGCTTTAGTGTAGGCCTTGGGACAAGTCAGGTAATCTCTCTGTATCTCAGTTTCCCTATCTGTACAATAGAGAGTGGCCACTTCTTGGGATTTTGAATGAGTAAATACACGTAAACATTTGGAAGAGAGCCTCACACCGGAATTAAATGTCAGTCATTAGTAAGTGAAAACATCTTCTGGGGTCAAAGCTGATCAAAGTCTCAACATCCCCATTCTCCTTTCAAATTCTCCACCCTTCATGGACTTAATAGGGGGATAGTTTGGGAAAGCAGGGAGGGATGGGTATGGGGGTGAGGACAAAGTGGGGAGGACAGGAGGGTGATAAGGCCTGATTGTTTTTCAAGATTCCTTATCCGAGAGGCAAGATGGTACTGCGGGAAAGGGGAAGAGTGACCTTATCTTGACTTCCATGCCCTCAGCTGAGCGGGAGGGAAACCCGGCTGCCCTAGCAGCCCCAGCAGACTCAGCACCTGCTGACCAAATGGCTCATGTCCAGTCTATTGCAGGAAGTCTGGGCGGGTGAACTTGCTGATCCTCAGAAAGGACCCGAGATTTAGAAGAGTGGATTAAAGATGTGAAGAGCCCTAACCTTGGACTTGGAGACTCCTGGAGCTTTAGGTAAACATCCTGTACCTAGCCTCTCTCTCCTCACATAGAGGAGGGAGGAAGCAGCGCACCGGAAATCCTCTCCTGGCATGATCGCTGATATCCTGTTGGGTAGGCCTGGGATTGAAAGAATGGACTTAAACCAAACTGGGCAGCCCAGGTAGTGGGTCTGAATAGATTGTGAAAAGGGAAGCTGCTGAGTGATTGAAGAGACCATTTCGGGCCTTTGTGGGGCTATGATGGTTTTTGTAAATAAACCTAGGAGGTATGCTTTATTTGTTCATCCTTCTTGACCTGGAGGGAGTAAATAAACCACATCAAGTAGCTCCTCAGCCCCACACAGCCATAGATAGAAGACTGAGCTGGCACCTAGCTATGAAGATTCCTGGTCCCCTCACTGCCCACCAAAATAGAAATATCCCTCCCTTCCCAGAAGTCTGGTGGATTAGAACTTCAATGATTTAGGCTCTAGACTAGATCCACTCCTTCCCAAGTCTGAAACCTTTGGGCAACCAATTAAACTTCTCTGAGCCTTTCTCTTCTTATTTATAAAATAAACTCTGATAGTCACACTGAAAACGGTGGTAGAAGGACCAGAAGATGTAGTGAAATTGTGTAGCTTGGGTGTGTCTCTGCACCACTAGGCGCTAAACAAAAGTAAATGGAGGTCCCTAGTGACTCTGTTCATTCAAAAGTCCTTTTTCAGCTGGCAATACAAAAAAGAACTCAGGATAGAGATTTTCAATAGTGGCTAGATACCCTTTGGCTGCTCTGTAATTCTGCCCTGGCTTTGTAAACAGAGGCCATGTTCTGGCCAATCTTTGTGTGCAGAAGTGATGCAGCGTATCCTTCTTGGAGATGTAGTTAAGCACCTCCTCCCTCTTTCTTCCTTGCTATGGCAATCTTAGAAGCTATATTTTCCAGACAGCATATTTATGAGATCCAAGAGGGCCACTGAACTTGCACTATGTTTTATGCGACTGAGAAATCAACGTTGTGCTGAGGCACTGAGACAGAGGACTGCTCTGTCGCGGCACAGCTTAGCAGTCAGTACCGAAGTTCTGGGCAGTAAGAGGTCAAGTCTGCTTAGGGAGACACAGGTTCTATCAGCTTTCCAGGAATTTGCTTTAGGAGTCCTAGCCATTCTGCTCAAAACCTTTTAGATATCTCATGTCCTAGTGGGGATGAAACAAATCATCCTAGACAGAAAGTTTGCTTTTGCTACAAAATGCATTTATTTCCAGACAGACAAAATTCTCCAGCTGCATATGAGTACATATTCTAAGGTCCTTCGGTAAATGTCCTGTTTGTAAGAGTCATTTCTAGTTATTAAAATGCATACCAAACATTTCTGTCTCTTAAAATATAACTTAAATAACCTGCTAATGTGTAAGCCATAAGTCTGGCCACTGACATTAGTGGCGTGCGATTCTTCACTGAGTATGGTGCGGGATCACACATCATCCCACGCTGAGCTTTCACAAGTCCTTGGGCAGCAAGCCCCTGGCTCACCTGCTGTTTGCGTAGACAGCTGCCCTTGTGGCAGCGAGCCCTCTTCTGTGGACAAAGTTATGTGGAGACAAAGAAGCATGATATATGCAACATGGAGAGGCATTTCACAGAATGCAAACACCATTCAGGTACATAAGTGGTCCGGAGCATGAACGTTCAGTGCACACGAATCTGTTTACACTAGCTGGGCGCATGGCACCGTCTCACTGGGCACTCAATAAATATCCGTTCAAGTGAGGATAAGAGAATAAGCTGGAACAGTTGTCTGGTTGCCCAGCATCTGTTTTCAAGACAGGGCTTTATGCTGTGAGTTTTGTTTCTTCAGAGTAAATCATTCTGCTTGGAAAGCCATTCATTTCCTTACCTTCAAATTCTTCATTAGCATTTACAGACTTCTTGCAGTCTGCTGGTATCCAGTGCTCAGTGGCTTAAGAAGAGCACAGAGTGGCCCAGACCAAGTCTTGATTTGCCTGTTGAAGTGAAAAGCCGGTTGGCTCAGAATCTCTAGGATCGAGTTGATTCTTCACACCTTCTCTTGTGTTGGTTCCTTCTAATATCCCAAGCCCAGAGGAAACATGGAAACTCCTAGGTTGAGCAGTATACTTACTTCTTCATGAAATCTCATTTCGGTATCCACTCTTTCTAGCACCCTGTCTTCATGAGGACTTGAAAGAGCTGACCTCCTGAAGTTCTGTCCTTCAGAGTTTTCCACCTGCGCTCTGAAGGTAAGGTTCTTGTTCTAAGGCTGATACTGGGGAATGCCCCACAAAGGAAATTCCTGGAAAGTCTGGATCTGCTTGTGATTCTCATATCATGCCTTTCATTCCCCATAAGGCTAAGGTTGCAATTCTGGAGACACAAAGGAAAAGTTTCTAAATTCATCCTGGTTAATCATAGGAAGATGTCCCTCATCAATTGGGGTTAAAACTGGCTCTTCCTTAATGAAGTCAGGGTCGAAATTACTGACATCTTCTCGGGATTTCTGTCAAAAGGAAACAAGAGTCAGATTTTAGGCACAGGAGGCTTTCTCCTCTTCCCTGGGCCTGCACCCTCACCAGGGAGGTCAGAAGGGCTCTGCGGCCCTGGGAGCAGCAGTATTTACAGTTAGGACCATTAGGACTAAGGGCATTGTAGTAATTCTGCTGTGCCATGTATTGTTATGGGCATTTGGGAACCCCCACTTCACTAACCCCACAGAAATCTTGCTGAGAAGGCTGCCTCAGGCCAGGAGGCAAAGCAATTACTTTGGTCACCTGATCCAGCTCTCTCAATCACCCTTTAGTTGGCATTTTACCAAAGTGCCTCTTCTCAACAGACTCTACTGAGGGACACACACACTTGGTTGTCAACAGAGTGTAAGTTCACACTTGCCTCACCAATTGCTTATACACAGGACTCTAGGTGTGAAGAGATTTTCTTGAAAGACGTGGAAGCACAGAGTTTAGGAAGCAACTGCCTCTTGCTTTACTCACCAGTTGGCTTCCCGTTGTCTTGCTGGCAAAGCCTTCCCTCCTACCTGAGGCATTGGCAGGGGAGGCCTGGTAAAGGAAGTGGCTTGACGGCTGGGTGCCTGGTGCCCAACCTTGGGGGCTGTTATAGATTAAGCTGGCTGTATGTTTGGAAATGTTGATATTTTACATCTTTATAAATGAATGCTGGAAAGCTCACTTCTGCCATTGTTAGGTAAGAAAAATGAGAGGTCTAAGTTGAAGGTATGTTTCTGCTTTCTCCACTGTGGATCTCTCGACCCAAAGCCAGAGCTAGACCACCCTCAGGAGTGCCCCCTCAGCTACCTTGCTTGGGAAGGTACCCCTGGCATGCCCGCCCAGTATTTCTCGAGTCAAAAGGGATTTGGCCTGAGCTCTGGGCAGCAGTAGCTGATCCAGACCCAGGCTGTCCAAGCCAAGGAGCCAGGTTCAGTGAGATGGGTAGCATTTCATGCCTTTTCTACTGCCTTGAGGGCTTGGGAAAGGTACTGGGGGAGTGTGAGGAAACTTTAAGAACGATGAATTTCTCAGCCCCACTCTTTTGGGGAAACCTAGAAAGTTTTAGGTCTTTTATGCTCCAGAAAGTTTAGGTTAAGGGAGAATGGATTCCAGAGCAAGCAAGAGGTGAAAAATTTGAGAGAAGTAACCTGGAAGGAGAGAGAGGCTGCCTCAAGGGCCAGCCTCCTCTTGGGTGAGCCCACCTTGCAGGGGTGAGGCTGAACTTCTGGTTCGGTTATTCCATAGGGGACAACAGATTTTGTAGAACATGGAGACATTTTATGAAAGAGGAAAGTCTACTCTGATGGTCTTAAATACTTACGATTCTGGGTCTGAAAGGTGGTTCTACTTGGCGATGATTCAGCTGGGCCCAGTCGATTTCCTTAAAGAAGGGATGTCTCAAGATGGCATGCTCTCCGCCCTGCGTAAGGCTGCCCAGGCGCATGGTGGGGTTCTTGGTCATGAACTGAGAGGGGAAGAAAGAGAGTCGATCATTCAATAACATACAACAATTAGGTCACAAGATGGTAGACATCAGCGCTGGCAGAGGAGCCTGTGTGAGGCTTTCTGGCTGATCTTGCTTAACTGGCTGAATTTTCCATTATGGGCGCCGCCAGCATGAGTCATCCCTGAAAGGCGCAATTGCTTGTGTGTATTTATGGCCTTTGCCACTTCCATTTCAGACGTGGCCACTAAAATAAAGTTGAAGGGTCCAGTTTTCTTCACTGTAAATACCATGTATTTTTCTTTCCCTTTTAAAGAAAAACTCTTTATAAAATAGTGTGCCTTTCTCCAACACTGCAGTTGCCGACAGCCCACAGCTTATGAATAGGGCTACTTTTAAGAACAGCTGTGCCATTTTCTGAGGACCTGACCAGCCGGCCAGGGTTCCTACTCTCTGACAAGACCACAGAGAGAAGAGTGAGGGTCATTATTTTGAAGATCTGTGGGAAGAAGCTGCAAGAGTAAAAAAACCCAAAGTTGGCCACTTTTCTTTATGCAACAAAGGTGCTCTCTTCTCCTACCCTTCTATTTTGAAATGGTGAATGACTGAGAAGCTTCCTACATAGATCATTTAAGCAATGTGTGTAGATAAATCCTCTGTATATATACCAATCAGGTAACTTTCCTTAGGCTGAGCTCCTATCAGGATATTTGGAACAAAATCGTCTTTGACAAAAAGGCCCATAAGGTGTTTTGATCCTGTCCAAACCAAGGATTCGCACAGGATAATTTGCTTTTCAGGGCCACAATGTGATTTTTCAATTTTAAAGACAATCAAGCTGATTTAAAATAATAATTCAAAGTAATAGTGGCCTTGGATTAAGAAGTTTTGTGGTAAAGTTTAAATCAAGTTATTTTAAACCAAGTTTGATCTGTGAGAACCAGAAAAGATCTCGCTCTGCTGTGGAATATTCAGAGTAAATAAAAAGCCCCTGTGGTTGAAGGCAGTGTTGGGAGGCAGCATCCCGGCCTGGCCAGGGGTCCAGAGCTGCAAAGCCTCCACTGGTGACCCTGGGGTGGGTAGAAGGCTGCAGAACTCTCTATGCGTAGCTGACAGGAGAGACCTCAGAACATGCTGAACAGCCCTCCAAGGGAGCCAAGAAAAAATGCAGTGGGATTTAACAGCTTTTCCTCCCTCCTACGGACAAAGAATTCAGGGCCATAGGTGGGGCTGGAGTGGAGATGCAGCCCGAAAGTCTGAGGGGCTTTCAGAGCGGCACAGGTCCAAGCATTTAGCTCAGTTCTGTGAGAGCAAGGTGTTCATGCTGCCTAGGTTCTCTTGGATCAGTCTGTGCACTCAGAAAGGAAGGGGGAAATACGTACACAAGAGAAACAAGCACAGGGATGCAATCCTTAATGGAACAGACATCTATTCTAAGAGCTAATTAACAGGGGCGCCTGGGTGGCTCAGTGGGTTAAGCCGCTGCCTTTGGCTCAGGTCATGATCTCAGGGTCCTGGGATCGAGTCTCGCATTGGGCTCTCTGCTCAGCAGGGAGCCTGCTTCCCTTCCCCTCTCTCTGCCTACCTCTCTGCCTACTTGTGATCTCTCACTGTCAAATAAATAAAATCTTAAAAAAAAAGAGCTAATTAACAAACAATGCTGCAGAAAACCTCAGAGTACAAGGATGGTAGAGCAGACCCCAGTGGCTTGTGGGAAATTCCCAGGCCTGCCAATGAGGAGAGCAGAGGACATCTTGTGAGTGTGCGGGTACAACTTGTTCTTCTGGGCAAAAGGAACAGTGCCTGGCTCTCGCCGCCGGAGTGGCAGAAACCCAGTGTCCAGCAGACTTTGTCCATTTTTCTTTGCCTCTGGCACTGAAGCCAGACTTCGAAGGGGCACTGTGGAGAGGCACTGGGCATGAGGGGAAAGGAGACCAAATCACGGCTGTTCTTCCTCTAAACGCTGCATCCCTGGAAAGGGAGACCATCAGAATAACTCTTTCACTAGCCTGATACCTTCTCTTGGGTTCTGGTAGGTCCTTCTGAATAACCAGACAGTTTAGTTTTGACTTTTAATATCTTGTTCTGAGCCCGTTAGACACAGCCATTCTCCAGTATAAAAGGGGGATCAATTTACAAAGGTTTACGTGGTGTCTAGTGCACGCAAGGCTGTGTACCAGCCATTGTGGGGACAGAGATGGCAAAGACAGTGCCCATCCATGAAGGAGCTGATCGAGTGAAGGGGGAAGAGGCCAGGAAGCTTTGTGGCAATCACAGCTGGGTGAAATGAAAAGAGAAGGCATGGTGGCTTTGAGGAGGGCCTGGTCACGACTCCTTGGTGGCACTTGATGAGAGAGGAGGAGGATGAAGGGAATGAACACGGGCCTGAAGGATGAAGACAGTCGTGCCCAAAAGCCAGCACAGGTGCAGAGGAACATACAGTGTGGTGTGACTGGCACGTGGGGATGGTTGGGGAGCCAGGGGAGGGGTGGAGTGCCGGAAGGGCTAGCCTATGGGAGCCACTGGAGTCCTAGAGAGAGGTGAGTGAGGCTCCAGCCACAGTGTACTGGGTATGTCCCGAAGGAGGAGATAAAATTATTGGTGGTGGGTGGACAGTTAAGAGGTGGAGAAAATAGCTGAGAGGACTGGACAAGTTCAGAAACTAGGAAGGTTTCTCGTTAGTGGAGGGGAAAAAACAGGAGCAAGTCCTAGAGGGCTTGTGGAAGAAGAAGGAACACAATCCCCACTGGCTGGTCTTGCAGTGAGGGTGAGCTGGAGTGCAGGGTCACACGGTCTGTTCTGGCTGACTGCTAGAGCGTTGGTACTGGATAACAGACATCAGTAACAAAAAAAGGGCAATAGATTACTGGTAGCATTAACCACAGAAGCAGTAACATTAGTAATAGCAGTCTTTTGGGGGAATGGAACGAAAACATCCAGCATTTCTCAAGACCTGACAGGGCGCAGAGCTGGGAGGCTGAGCTCAGCTTTGCATTTGAAGTGTGCAGACATCCCCATGGAAATGACTAGTCAAGTAAATCCAGGGTGCAGGCAAGGATTAGAGATCTGTCTGAGATAGCAACATTTGGTGAGAGGGTAAGAGATGAAGCTGGTAAGGCAGGCAAGACTAGGGAAAAGGAGAGAGAGTATAGAAGTAAGACCAGCCCCAGGCCTCAGACATCTTATTTTGCTCACACAGCATGTTTTAAAATAACTTTAATTACTTGTCAAATATTTAAAAACTAGGAAATGTCATTTAAGAGTCAAGTTTTTCACTTTCTCTTGGAAAATAGAATATTCTAGAACACTAAACTTGCACTGGTTGATATACAGGCCTAGAGTCCAGCAGTGGCTGCTTTTTCGGATGGAGCATATGATCCCTGGTCAGCCACATGCCCCACCACTCCACACTGCCTCACAGCTAGTAGGCTTCACTCACTGACTGCATGGTCTGAGCCCTGGCACAGGGACAGAAAAGCCAGGGTAGGGCTTCTGGTTCAAGATGGCAACCTAGGAAGACCCCACACTCACCTCATCCCTGGACATATCAAATCTACACCTATTTTATAAAGCAGTTCTCCCTAGAGAGGAACTGGGGGCTGACCGAACAGCTTCTGCACAACACAAGCTAGATGGAGACATGATAACATGCTCATAAAGGGACACTCAATGTTGCAAACCGAAGTGAGGAGGAATAGTATTGAGAGACTTTGAGTAGATTCAATTGCCCTGGAGCACAGAAAAAAATCACTTAAGAGTACAACTATAATATAAAGCATTCAGCCCTAGAAGCTTGACAAATGGCAGGAGACGTGCTAGGAATCTCTCCAGGCTGGAGGGGCTGGCGAGTATTATGAATGCAGTCCCCTTCCACCTTGGTAGCATAAAGAGGAGCAAGGTCCAGTGCCCTAGTGAGCCTGACACCTCAGTGAACCCCCGGCCCTTGGTCCAGGGTGGCCCCAGCAAGGCAGCCCCCAGGGCACTTGTGGTCAGCACTCACGACAGTTCCAGATTTCCTACCAAGGTGACACAGCACGCCATACCTGAGATACTCCAGGCCACACCACTTTGCCTCCAGATGACTTGCTAGGGCCCCCCTAGTACAAAGTGCTCTGGGACCTTCTAACTCCGTTCCAGCAGCCCAACCAGGGCCCCCCTGTTAGAGCACCTTGGGCAGCAACAGCCTTGGCTACAGGTGCCTATTGTGCCAAATACTTGGGGACTCCCTGGCTTGCACCAGCTTCAGCTATCCTGCTAGAGTGCCTTCTGCTCTCTGGGAGGGCCCCAGCCCATGCCAGCTGTCCTGCCAGGGCACCCTCTGCATAAAGAGCCACGGGACTGTCAGTCCAAACCCACTTCAACTCCTGCCATCCCAGCAGGGTGCCCCAGGACTCTCAGCCCACCCTAGCCTCTCCAGTGAACCAAAGTCACCAGGTACACATAGTCTATAGGGGGACAATCCTACAACAGACCATCCCTTCAGCTCTAGGAGAAGTAGCTATTCCGCTTAATTCATAAAAATTAATGGAAAGTCAAGCAAAATGAAACAGAGGAATATGTTCCAAATGAAAGAGCGGGACAAAAACCTCAAAAAAAGAACTAAATGAAATGGAGATAAGCAATATGCTGAGAGTTTAAAGTAATGTAGAGATTTTCACTGGACTGAAGAAAAAAATGGATGAAATGAGGATTTCAACAAAGAAATAGAAAATATAAAAAAGAATCAGCTGAAAAATATAATAATGGAAAAGTACATGAGAGGGATCAATAGTCCATTAGCAGATGCAGAAGAATGGATCAGTGATCTAGCAAATGATAAAGGAAAACCCCAAGCTGAACAGCAAATAATAAAAAAGAATCTTTAAAAATGACAAATTAAGGGATCTCTTAGACAGTGTCAAGCAAACAAACGTTCGCACTATGAGGTCCCAGAAGAAGAGAAGCGAGAGAGAGAGAGAGAGAGAGAGACAGAAGAAGTGATAGCTGAAAACTTCCCTAACCTGGGGAAAAACCCAGACATCCAGTTCCAGGAAGCAACGAGTACTGCAAATAAGATGAACCTATGGAGGCTCACACTATGACATGTAATTAAAATGTCAAGGATTAAAGATAGAGAATTTTAAAAGTAGCAAGAGAGAAGCAGCTAGTTACTTATAAGGGAAACCCCATGAGGGTATCAGTTGTTTTTTTAGCAGAAAGTTTACATATATCATGCTACTCTCTTCTGGCCTGCAAAGTGCTGAGGTAAAAACCTAAAACCAAGAATACTTTAAACAGCAAGATTACCATTCAGAATTGGAGACAAAGACTTTCCCAAACAGGGGTTAAAGAAGTTCATCAACATTGAACTGGCCTTACAAGAAATGTTAAAAGGACTTTTTTTTTTTAAAGATTTTTATTTATTTATTTGACAGACAGAGATCACAAGTAGGCAGAGAGACAGGCAGAGAGAGAGAGAGAGGAGGAAGCAGGCTCCCTGCTGAGCAGAGAGCCCGACGCAGGGCTCGATCCCCAGACCCTGGGATCATGATGACCTGAGCCGATGGCAGATGCTTTAACCACTAAACCACCCAGGTGCCCCTTAAAGGGACTTTTTTAAGTGCAAAAGAAAAGGCCATAATTAGAAGAAAATTATAAATAAAAAATATAAAATGTGACTACATAAAATATGTGATATACATAAAACATGGAATGGGGAGTAAAAAAATTTTTTTAGAATATGTTTGAACTGGGGCACCTGGGTAGCTCAGTCAGTTAAGTGTCTGCCTTTGGCTCAAGTCATGATAACAGGGTCTTGGGATTGAGCCCCACAGTGGGCTCCCTGCTTAATGGGGAGTGTGCCTCTCCCTCTCCCCCTCTCTCCCGCTCTCCACTTGTGCTCTGTCTCTTGCTTTCTCTCTTTCAAATAAATAATCCTATTTTTTATTATGTTCAGTTACCCACTGTATAGTACATCATTAGTTTCTGATGTAGTGTTTAGTGATTCATTAGTTGCATATAACACTCCATGCTCATCACAACACGTGCCTTTCTTAATATCCATCACCCTGTTACCCCATCGCCCCAGCTCCCTGCCCTCTGATACCCTCAGTTTGTTTCCTGGGGTCCTTAGCCTCTCATGGTTCATCCCCCCCTCTGATTTCTCCCCCTTCAGATTTCCCTCTCTTCTCCCATGGTCCTCTGTGCTATTGCTTATGTTCTACATGAGTGAAACCATATGACAATTATCTTTCTCTGCTTGTCTTACTTTACCTAGCATAGCCTGCTCCAGTTCCATCCATGTTGATGCAAATAGTGGGTGTTCATCCTTTCTGATGGCTGAATTATATTCCACTGTATATATGTATCACATCTTCTTTATCCATTCACCTGTTGAAGGGCATCTCAATTCCTTGGCTATTGTGGACATTGCTGCTTTGAACACTGGGGTGCATATGGCCCTTCTTTTCACTACATCTGTATCTTTGGGGTAAATACCTAGTAGTGCAATTGTTGGGGCATAGGGTAGCTTTATTTTTAACACCTTGAGGAACCTCCATACTGTTTTCCAGAATGGCTGTACCAGCTTGCATTCCCACCAACAGTGTAGGAGAGTTCCCCTTTCTCCACATCCTTGCCAACTTTTGTTGTTTCCTGTTTTATTAATTTTTGCCATTCTAACTGGTGAAGGTGGTTTCTCATAGTGGCTTTGATCTGTATTTCCCCAATGGCTAATGATGTGATGTCTCCAAAGGCAAGGGAAACAAAAGCAAAAATGAACTTCTGGATCTTCATCAAGATAAAAAGCTTCTGTACAGCGAAGGAAACAGTCAAGAAAACTAAGAGGCAACTCACAGAATGGGAGAAGATACTTGCAAATGACATTATAGATAAAGGCCTGATATCCAAGAATTAAGAAAAAAAAAAGTTATTTTTGAACTTAAGTGACCATCAACTGAATATGGACTGCTGTATATTTAGGATGTTATATGAGCCTCACACCAAAACCTATACATAGGGATAAATTAACAGTTATACCATAAGAGTAGGGAATTGTAACACCCCACTTATGTCAATGGGTAGATCATCTATTCAGAAAATAAATAATAAAACAAGGAATGACACATTAGACCAGATGGACTTAACAGATAAAATAAAACATTCCATCTCAAAACAACAGAATACACTCTTTTCAGACAACAGAATACATTCTTTTCAGGTGCACAAAGACTATTCCCTAAGATAGATCACTAGGCCACAAAACAAATCTCAATAAATTTAAGAAGATTGAAATCCTTCCTACATCTTTTCTGACCACAACAGTATGAAACTAGAAATCAATCATAAGAAAAAAAAATGGAAAAAACATAAACATGTCAAGCTAAGTAACATGCTACTAAGCATATAAGAATAAAAAAACCCCTGAAGATAAATAAAAATACAGTATAACAAAATCTTTGAGCCACAGCATAAGCAGTTTCAAGAGGGAAATTTCTAAAAATACAGGCCTACTTTAAGAAACAAGAAAAAAAAAACCAAAAATCTCATACTATTTAAACTTATACCTAAAGGAACTAGAAAAGGAAGAACAAGGCCTGAAGTTAGTAGAAGGAAAGAAATAATTAGAGCAGAAATAAATAAAACATAGACTATAAAAACAATAGGAAAGATCAAAGAAACCAAGAGCTGGCTCTTTCAAAAGATAAACAAAATCGATAAACCTTTAGCTAGACTCCTTAAGAAAAAAAGAGGACCCCCAAAAATCAGAAACAAGAGAGAAGTCACAGCTGACACCATAGAAATACAAAGAATTGTAAGAGACTACTACAAAAAATTATTTGCCAACAGACTGGACAACTTAGAAGAAATGGGTAAATTCCTAGAAACATATAATCTTCCAAAACTGAATCAGGAATAGAAAATCTGAACAGACCAATTACTACTAATGAAATTGAACTAGTAGTCAAAAAACTCCCAATGAACAAAAGTCCAGGACCAGGTGGTTTCGCACATGAATTCTACCATACATTTAAAGAAAATTTTATATCTATTCTTCTCAAACTATTCCATAAAATGAAGGAAAGCTTCCAAGTACATTCTATGAGGCCAGCATTATGCAGATACTGTAACCAGACTAGAGAGTACAGAAAAAGAGAACTACAGGCCAATATCCCTGATGAACACAGAAGCAAAAGTCCTCAACAAAATATTAGCAAACTGCATTCAACAATCCACTAAAAAGATCATTCACCACGACTGAGTGGAATTATTCTGGAGATGTACTGATGGGTCAATATTTGCAAATCAATTAACAAAATGAAAAAAATCTTAGTAGATGCAAAGAAAGCATCTGACAAAATTCAACATATGATCATGATAAAAACTCTCAACAAAGTGGGGCTAGAGGGAACATGCCTTAACAAAATAAAGGCCACATATAAGAAACCCTCAGCTAATGTAAGTCAGTAGGGAAAAACTGAGAGCTTTTCCTCTAAGATCAGGAACAAGACAAGGATGTCCACTCTCACCATTTTCATTCAGCATAGTACTGAAAATTCCAGTGGCAGCAATTATCAAGAAAAAGAAATAAAAGGCATTTAAATTGTCAAGGAAGAGGTTAAACTGTTAATATTTGCAGATGACATGTTACTACCTATAGGAAATCTTGAAGACTCCACCAAAAAAAGCCTATGAAAAATAATAAATTCAGTAAAATCGTAGGATGCAAAATTAACACACAGAAATCCGTTGGCATTTCTTTTTTTTTTTTCAATGATTTTATTTATTGATTTGACAGAGATCACAAATAGGCAGAGAGAGAAGAGGAGCAGGCCCCCTGCTGAGTAGAGAACCCAATGTGGGGCTCAATCCCAGGACCCTGGGATCATGACCTGAGCTGAAGGCAGAGGCTTTAACCCACTGAGCCACCCAGGTACCCCTGCTGGCATTTCTATATACTGATAACAAAGTAGCAGAAAGAGAAATTAAGGAAACAATTCCATTTAGTACTGCATCAAAAAGAATAAAATCACTAGGAATAAATTTAACCAAGGAGGTCAAGGACCTGTACTCTGAAATGAACAAAATATTGATGAAAGAAATTGAAGACCTCACAAACAACTGGAAAGATATTCCATGCTCATGGATCAGAAGAACTAACATTGTTAAACTGTCGACACTACCCAAAGTGATCTACAGATTTAGTGAAATCCCTACCAAAATATTAACAGAATTTTTTCCCACAGAACTAAAACAAACAATCCTACAATTTGTACAGAACCACAAAAGACCCTGGATAGCCAAAGTCATCTTGAGAAAGAACAACAAAGCTGGGGCGCCTGGGTGGCTCAGTGGGTTAAGCTGCTGCCTTCGGCTCAGGTCATGATCTCAGGGTCCTGGGATCGAGTCCCCCATCGGACTCTCTGCTCGGCAGGGAGCCTGCTTCCTCCTCTCTCTCTCTCTGCCTGCCTCTCTGCCTACTTGTGATCTCTCTCTGTCAAATAAATAAATCTTAAAAAAAAAAAAAAAAAAAGAACAACAAAGCTGAAGTGTCACATTCACATATTTCAAGATATGCTGCAAATCTATCAAATGGTATGGTACTAACACAAAACCAGACACATACTTCAAAAGGCCAGAATAGAGAGCTCAGAAATAAACTCATGCTTATACGGTCAATTAATCTATGACAAAGAGGTATTGCAATCGAGAAAAGACAGTCTCTTTAATGGCTCTGGGAATACTAGATAGCTACATGCAGAAGAATGAGACCAGACCACTTTCTTACACCATATACAAAAATTAACTAACAAATGGGTTAAAGACCTAAATGTCAGATCTGAAACCATAAAACCCCTAGAAGAGAACATAGGCAGTAATCTCTTTGATACTGGCCTTCACAACATTTTTCTAGGTATGTCTCATCAGGCAAAGGAATCAAAAGCAAAAATAAATCATTGAGACTATATTAAAATAAAAAGCTTTTGCACAGTGGCAAAAACCATCAACAAAATGAAAAGGCAACCTACTGAATGGGAGATGATATTTGCAAATGATATATCCAATGAGGGGTTAGTATCTCAACTATAGAAGAACGCACACAACCCAACACCAGAAAACCAAAAATCCAATTAAAAATGAGCTGAGAACTTTTATAGACATTTCTCCAAAGACTTACAGATGGCCAATAGACACATGAATAAATGCTCAACATCATTAATCATCAGGGAAATGAAAATCAAGACCACAATGAGAATAAAAAACACAAGAAATAACAAGTGTTAATAAGGATGTGGGGGGAAAGGAACCCTCACATACTCTTGGCGGGAATGTAAACTGGTACAGCTGCTGTGGAAAACAGTATGGAGTTTCCTCAAAATGTTAAAAACAGAAACACCAGGGACGCCTGGGGGGCTCAGTTGTTAAGCATCTGCCTTTGGCTGAGGTCATGATCTCAGGGTTCTTGGATCGAGCCTTGGCTTGCATCGGGCTCCCTTCTCCACGGGGAGCCTGCTTCTCCCTCATCACTCCCCTTGCTTGTGTTCCCTCTGTCTCTCTCTCTCTCTCTGTCAAATAAGTAAATAAAATCTTAAAAAACATAGAAATACTATAACACCTCATAATTCTACTTCTGGGTATTTACCCAAAGAAAACAAAAAAACACAAATTCATAAAGCTAGATGCCACCTCTATGTTTATAGTAGCAATATTTACAACAGCAAAGATATGGAAGCAACCAAGTGGCCACTGAGGTGAATGTGTAAGGAGTGGTATATATGTACATTGAGATATGCCTCAGCCATAAAAAAGAATGAGACCTTGCCATTTGTGACGGCATTGCGACAACACGGATGGACCTAGATGGTATTATGCTAAGTGAAAGAACTCAGAGAAAGACAAATACCATATGATTTCAATTATATGTAGAATCTGAAAATTAAAACAAAAAAGCAGAAACAGACCCATAAAAACAGAACAAACTGATGTTTCCCAGTGAGTTGGGGGGTGAGGGATTGGGGGAGGTCCTGTGGGGGATGGGCAAAATGGGTGAAGGGTAGCAGGAGATATCAAACGAAGAAGTCAGAGTGATAAAAGATAGCAGAGTGACCCAAATCAGTGGTATTGTAATAGTGTTGTACGGTGACAGAGGAGAGCTCGCCTTGTGGCAAGCAGAGCAGAACACAGAGACTTGTCAAATCATTTATGTTGTACACCTTAAACTACCATAACACTGTGTATCAACTATACTTAAATAATTATTAAATAATTAAATAAATTTTTTAAAAGGCAGGAAGGACGAATACCATGAAACAGAAGCCAGGACGGGTACCACTGCGAGGAGGAACATTTAGCCTCTCTTCACGACTACTGCTCCAAAGATACAAAGATGGGGAGTTAAGGGAACATTGATCACTAGCTCAGTCCTGAAAGCTCTGATGGTGCATCCTGTTGGAGATGTGCAGGGTTAGGAGGAGGGGGACTTGCTGCCCTAGGCCAGGCACAAGACTCTCCTTACATGCTGCATTCCCGCTGCCATGAAGTGATGAATGATCCTTCTTGCAGAAAACGTCCTCTGTTTGCTTATGTCCCTAACGGGACCCAAATGCTGAACAAGTTACCAACAATGTTTGAAGCAATCCTCCGTCCATGTCTAAGGTCATATGTAAACCTGCCTCACCTCAACCGACCTTTTCCCCGGCCGTGGTCCAAATGAGGAAGTCAGCCAACGAAGAAAAGAAAGTGACTTCAGGAAAGATTCTGGACACATTTACTAAAGGAAGCAGAATGTTTTCTAGGGTCAATAAAAGTGCTTTATAAGCTGCAAAGAGTAAGTGAGAAGGCCGGGGTGGAAAATCTGCTTCCACCCCGAATGTAAGTGTCAAGGTAACTGGAGAGCCGGTACAGGAGAGGGGTCAAGAATGCATGCATTCAATTCGTAGTCTCCTTTCTTTGGGGGTCCTCGTTAAAGTGGAATTTCACTACCGAAGCAATCAGAGATACATAGAGGCTTAACAGTTCTTTCACGGCTGAGGAAAAGGTAGGTCTACAGGGGAAAACAGATTTGTGTCCTCTTGAAGGTAGCTCTCCACTGAAACATAGGCCGGGTTTGTACCAGAATGTCCTGGGAAGCCTCCTGTACACCAAGGAAAGGACAGAAGAGCTCCTTTGATAGAGGGGCACAGAGGTTAACTGGTTAGGCTCTGCAGTTTGACTCTGTGTATTCGTGTACCAGTGAGCTGTGTGACCTTGCACAAATTTCTTACCTTCTCTGGGCCTCAGATTCCTCAATTATAAAATGGAGATCTTCCTGTACTTCATAAGGTTGTTATGACAAGAAAATGCCTGGCACAAAACAAGCCCTCAATAAATGCATTAGTAAGCATCTTGTTAAACCATTGTAGGTCCATCCTGTTCCACCTAAAGCCAGAGGCATGGACAGCACACCTCTGAGAGTGAAGTCTGACGTCAGCCTTGACCCTAAGGCTCATCTGGCTTTCCCTGCCACTCGACTTTGTGGCCAAGAAAGACACAACAAGGTCTGTTTTTGCTTTCACAGTTTCCAACAGTGGGGGATGGTCTCTGGAAAATAGTTTTTCTGAGAGCAAAGATTTCTAGAGACCATCTTAAAATAAGAAATACAAGTAACAGTCAGGTTTTGCCGTTCAGTTGTGTCTGCTTGAACAATAGAAGGGAGATACTGAGTGCAGGATGAAGGGTGCACTGGGGCAACTTCTTTGTGAACCCAGTGCCGGGGGCAGCACTCGCATGTCTGGTAAGTTCTGTTGTGCCCCAGGAGGCTTTGGTTGTCAGCAGTCAAGTGTTCCAGGGGACAGACTTTAAACTAACCCTGTATAATAACGTCTCTTGAGAAAACGGGATCCAAATGTACTTTGAAACTCATTAAAATGTAGGCAATGGCTATTTTTTCCTCTTTCAAAATCTGTCTGATTGCAGAGGAAGACGACTGGTATATAAATAGACCAATTAGTTTAATAAGATTTTCTTCCAGGAGGGAGAAAACACTGTATTTTCTCCTAATAGTTGGATTTGACTGTTGGACAAACAAAATGACCTTCTCCTGTCATTCAATTTCAGACCAAAGAGCAGAAAGTGTTAATGCTGGCAAATCAGAAGGGAAAGGAACCATCCCACAGGCCATCCCATCAATATTCCAGGGAGATGCTCTGAAATGGGAAGAAGGCATTCTAAGGCTCTACAGAGAATGCTGGGGAGAGGAGGGCAAGAGAGAACACAGGACCTAGAATGGAGAAGGGTTCACAGCTATGACGGCCAACCTCACCAGGGGCGTCCAGTTGATGGGAGGGTAACAAAATGCATGCCTGTGTGTGCCAGGTCTGTCACCAGTGTAACAGGCAGAGACTAGCCTGCTTATGAAGACCAGTCCTCAACCACCTCCTTCTAGCCCTTTGTGCCAGCTGCACTGGCGAGGCACAGACCTGGGAATGACCTATCCTGGCAGCACCAGCCAGCCCAGAGCACGGTTAAGAGGGACAAGGGGACTTGTGAACTAGCTGCTGGGGCAGCAGGGGAGGAGAGAGACACCAGGACTTTGACTTGGCATTGCTAAGTCCCTTTTCCACAGGAGAAGGCAGCGACAGATATTTAAACCTGAGATGAAGCTAGGATGGGGCTTAGAGGCTGGTAGGAAGGATACACAATGTATTTTTTGAATAGCTCTGGGGAAACAAACTAATCTTCTCAAGTACAGGTTATTATATAGACTGGTGTTGCCATGGAATATTGGAAAAGCCAAGAGAAGGAAAGCTGTTCTAGCTTGTTCAGATTGGGTCTGAGCGGAGTTTACTAGGCAGGCCTGGAACTAGTGATCTGCATGCCTATGGCAGTAGACCACCTGGCCATTCTCAAAGCACAGAGAGATCCAGATCCAGATGGATTTGGGCAGGGAGCAGCTGTAGGAGTGGAAAAAAGAATGGTACATATTCTAGGATTATCTGCTCTCGTTTTGTGAACAATAGTATTGGTGTTTTGATAGAGATTACATTCTATCTGTAGATTGCTTTGGGCAATATAGACATTTCAGCGACATTAATTCTAACATATGAGCATGTTATATCTTTCCAGTTATTTGTTATTATCTTTCCATTTATTCCATGTTACACCGTCAAATAATCCTTAAATTTGTATGGACACAAAAGACCCTCAACAGCCAAAGCAATCTTGAGAGAGAAGGACAGAGATGGAGGTAGCCCAATCCCAGATTTCAAATAATGCTACAAATCTACAATAATCAAAAACAGGATGGTACTGGCACAAAAACAGACGCAGAGATCAATGGAACAGAACAGAACCCAAGAATAATCCCACACTTACACGGTCAATCTATGACAAAGGACTATGAATGTGCAAAGTCTCTTCAATAAATGGTGTTGGGAAAACCAGACAGCTGCATGCAAAAGAATGAAACTAGACCACTTTCTTCTAACACATAAAAATAAACTCAAAATGTTTTAAATATCTAAATGTGAGATCTGAAACCATAAAACTCCTCAAAGAAAACATAGGCAGCGTCTCTTGGACATCGGCCTTAGCAACATATTTATGGATATGTCTCCTCAGGCAAGGGAAACAAAAGCAAAAATAAACTATGAGAAATGCACCAAAATTAAAAAGCTTTTGCACAGTGAAGGAAACCATTAACAAAACAAAAAGGCAACTTACGGAATGCGAGATGCCATTTGCAAATGATATATTCAATAAGGGGTTAATATCCAAAATACAGACAAAACTTAGACAACACCAAAAACCCAACGATCGGATTAAAAAATGGGCAGAGATTTTGGAGAACAGGGTGGAGATTTCTCAAGAAATTAAAAATAGAGCTTCCCTATGACCCTGCAATTGCACTACTGGGTATTTACCCTAAAGATAACAGATGTAGTGAAAAGAAGGTCCATTTGTACCCCAATGTTTATAGCAGCAATGGCCACGGTCGCCAAACTGTGGAAAGAACCAAGATACCCTTCAATGAACGAATGGATAAGGAAGATGTGGTCCATTTACACTATGGAGTATTGTGCCTCCATCAGAAAGGATGAATACCCAACTTTTGCAGCAACATGGACGGGACTAGAAGAGATTATGCTGAGTGAAATCAGTCAAGCAGAGAGAGTCAATTATCATATGGTTTCACTTATTTGTGGAGCATAACAAATAGCATGGAGGACATGGGGAGATGGAGAGGAGAAGGGAGTTGAGGGAAATTGGAAGGGGAGGTGAACCATGAGAGACTATGGACTCTGAAAAACAACCTGAGGGTTTTGAAGGGGTGGGGGGTGGGAGGTTGGGGGAGCCAGGTGGTGAGTATTAAGGAGGGCACGGATTGCATGGAGCACTGGGTGTGGTGCAAAAACAATGAATACTGTTATGCTGAAAAGAAATAAAAACAAACAAACAAACAAACAAACAAAAACATGGGAAGAGGACCTGGATAGACATTTTCCCAAGGAAGACATACAGATGGCCAAAAGACTATGAGAAGATGCACAACATCACTCATCAGCAGGGGAATAAAAATCAAAATCACAATGAGCTATCACCTCACACCTGTCAGAACGGCTAATGTCAAAAAGACAAGAAGCAACAAGTGTTGGCAAGGATGAGGAGAAAAAGGAACCCTCGTGCACTATTGGTGGGAATGCAAATTGGTGCAGTCACTATGAAAAAAGGTATGGCAGTTCCTTGAAACATTAAAAATGGAAATACCATATGATCCAGTAATCCCACCTCTGGATATTTACCCAAAGAAAACAAAAACACTAACTTGAAAAGATATATGCATCTCTATGCTTATTGTCACATTTTTTGACAATAGCCAAGATACGAAAACAACCCAAGTGTCCATCCATAGATGAATGGATAGAGATGTGGGGTATGTATACAATGAAGTAAAATCACTCAACCATAAAAAGTAATGAGATGTTGCCATTAGTAACAACGTGGATGGACCTAGTAATGTATTATGCTAACTATAACAAGTCAGACAGATGCTGTATGACACACTTATATGTGGAATCCAAACAAAACAAAACCAAACCAAACCAGAAAAAGACTCCTAAATACAGAAAATAAACTGATGGTTGCCAGTGAGTGGGTGGAGTGGGGAAGGATAGGCAAAATAGGTGAAGGAAATTGACTGGTATAAACTTCCAGTTATAAAATAAATAAATCATGGCATGAAAAGGAATATAGTCAATAATATTGTAATCATCTTGTATGGTGACAGATGGTAGCTACGTTTATTGTAGTGACCATTTCATAATTCATGTAATTATTGAGTCACTCTGTTATAAAACTGAAGCTAACATGATATGGTATGTTACCTATATATCAATTTTAAAAAGGTACAATTTTTGTCAATGCCATAGCTTAATAAGTGGTAGCCATTATTACTACCTTATATACATATCTATGTTATATGTTCTTGTATTATAGCAGGTGTTGACCTAAGTGCTTCGAATTCGTTCTGTATAATATTTATAGGGACCCTGATTATCATTCCCATTTTACAGATTGGAAAACTGAGGAATAGTCCAATCTGTAAACTGTTCAATGCCCCCCAGTTCGGGAGTGGTAGAGCTGGGATTCAAACCCACGTGTATCTAGCACTAGAAGTCTTTGCTTTCAGTCACTGCGCTAACCCTCCTCTTAAGGCAACCAATCTTCTCATTTGGATTCTGGATTAAAGAAACCAGTGTGGACTGACAGGTCAGGAGGAATCACAGGATAACATCCAGGACCTCATTTGAATAAGAATACACAGCACTTTGTGTGCTTTTCGTTACACCTCCTTCGCTGGCCCGTGGAACCAGGGGTTACTGAGAGAAGGGGGAGAGAAACCAGTCTTGAACCTAAAGAATCCTTTAGTCTGACTACCTTGCTTTACTTGAAACAAATGGGCGGTCTTTATACTGGAGAAAAGAAGATAAAGGGGCACTGTTGAAATTTTCAAATACCAGGAGAGTTGTTGGCAGCAAGAGGCACTTCTAAATAAAAGAAATATGTTCAGGGAGGGAGAATTAAAGGGACATATATAAGCTTATAAGGGCAATTAAAGGAAGTTTAATACTCAATGTCATGAAGTGACAGAAAGGGGTTTCCCAGGAAAAGCATGACGGTCTTACTAGAAACATCTGAAGAAGAACTTCTGGGATTTGTCAAGGATGCCAGATGCCCTACATGGCATCAGGTGGGAAGGGAGACCAACGAACGGCCTCCGTGGACTATGGGCTGTTCACAAGATTCTACAGTCTTATCTTCCCTTTTGTCTCTTTTCAGATTTGTCATTAAAATTTCTGGGAGAGAAGAGCTAACATTCTGACATGAAGGTGACCGTAAGTGGACTTGTCTTTGTGAAAAGTAAAATGAAACAAAACTTGCTCAAGCTAATCTCCTGGGGCTGGTCATGAAGAAGGGGGCACATCAGTAGATTTGGAAAATACCAACGGATCAACGTCTATACTGAGAAGTTACTTATAACTAACCTACATCAGAATATTCCTTAAGTTTCTCCAGAGACACAGTACACGGTGTACTTTATTTTCTCCTCATGAAAGCCAGTAGAGTAAATGCCCTGTCCTGTTGCAGTTCCCGTAAGGGGGCAGAACCAATGCTAAAATCTACAGTGGGTTTGATGGCCCTATTTTTCATGCTGTCCGTGATTAGAATCCAACAGCCTTTCTGTGGGCCTCTACATAACTCCTTTTCAGTGCTTCAAACACTCTGATTTTCCTGTGTTTTATAATCATTATAGCTTCCCCTGAGTCTCAAGTCATAGGACAACATTGGTTTAAAAAAAGGCAAAGGTCAGAGGTGAGTCCCAGAGATCGAAGTCCAAGGTCAGGCACTTGTGACAACACTTGTGTTGGCCAATATGGTTTTATGCCTGGCAAATGACTGTCTCAAGCATCCCTGACTGATGGGGCAGGTTTTACCACTTTCCTGAGTGTTAAAGGAAAAGAAAGCTCTACTCACTCTGGCCACTCCACAGGCCCAAAGCAATTCTTCATTTCGGATGTGATTCCCCCCAAATACAGCTATTTAAAGGAAGCAAGTACTAAACAAGGGTCCTCCAGAGAACACAACACAGTGCCTTTTGTTTCCTCCTGATGAACCTAGGCCAACACCCTTCTTTTTATAGGATACACATTATCTGTGGTGTCCAAACCAAACCTGACAATCAACTGCTAAAAATTATTGATCTTTGATAACTGGAAAGGACACATGAAAGAAAACAAAGTATACTAGTTATATTCACAAGAATTTTTCCAGCTTAAAACAGATAGCTCTTCTGACCCACAGATCTCTGTTAGCAAATCACCCCATAGAAAAGGGAGCATAGAAATGCTCCTTTTACAAAACCTCTGATATCTTTACCCTCATGGATGAGATATGGAAATTAAAGAGGCAAATGGTATTAGTACTCCATTTAAAAAAGAAGAAGAAGGAAAAAAAACCCCCAAAGCAAAACAAAAACTCTTTCACACTGCCAGCCACAAATAAAACATTAGGACCTCTATTCCTAAGTAAACTTATGAGCTAAAAGGAGGAGGAGGGATGCTGAGAACAGTATCTTTCATGAACTATGATAAAAAAATACAGTAAGTCTGTGGGAGGATCAGTGTGCTGGTGTTTTTCTGTCTTCTACCAACACTAGCATTGATCTATCCGTAAGGAAATGGTTCATTTCTGAAAGATGTTAACTGCACTAGCAGTTTCAGTAAGAGGGCTGTGGAGCAGCTCAATTTCCTCACATGGGAACTCTAGTCCCAGTAAAGCGCTGTCTGGTTGCATGTTAACCTTCTCTCTTGCTAAAGGATCTTTCAGTAATTTCTTTTGGATTTTCCCTGTCACAGTATTGGAAAATCAATTCTAATGATCCAGAGTTGGGTTCTCTACCTGGTCCTAGTTTTTCCTCCACTTCCTCAGCCTCCGTCAGGCTGACTGTCTCCCTTCAGCATCTCGAATTCTGCCAGGAGGAGAGTGGGGAATGGAGGGGGTCAAATTCACTGCTGCTCTCATCAACTGCCTGGCAGCAGACATGGGACACACTTGATCCCAGCATTAATTGTGATTCTCCCTTCGTGCACAGAGGCAAACAGAATTCCTGCAGACAAGGCACAGATGATGAAATCTGAGAGTTGTGAGGACAGATCAAACCCACACAAGCACACACACACTTTAGTTCCTATAAAGCTTAGGAACAAAAGCACTCTGTAATCTCCCTCTAATGCTGAGTTTACAATGCCTCCTGAACGGACAAAGGTGACTCAGGAGAATACAACAAACTTTTTTCAGCACTTATGTAACCTGGCCACCTGTGTAATCTCAGAGACAAGGGCATTGACTTCACCTGAGTCAGCACCGAGACTCGTGATCCCTAGCAGGAGATGATGTATCACAAAGGAAGATTCACTTCACAGAAAGGCCCTTCTTAAGCTCCGTGGACTCGTGAGGGCTTCCCCAAGTCTCAGTCTCTCTCTCTCTCTCTGGAGCTACATGAGGGAAAACTCAGCGCAACCACAAAACTTCTAAACAAACTCCGTATTTTCTTCTGTGTTACAATTATTAGCATTTAGGGATAATTTAGTGCCAGTTAAGGAAACTCAGCCAACAGAAAGCATGTATTATTCTAAAACCGAGGGAAAGAAAAACTTCTTTAAAAATCCGCTTTAAAGACATAAACCGGAGTGCCTTTACACAAGTGTGTCTTCATATATCTTTTCTGTGTTAATGTCTGTGGGTAGTGCCAGTTTTCATAATCTATAAGCATGAATGGGTGGGACTGTTTTGCTTTTAGAGCATGGACATGTGAACATTTCACATACACATTTAAAGGGAAGAAGAGAAATGAGAGACAGAAGGACAAGCAAGAAAAAGTCTTCCCACTGCAGTTTTCTTGTGTATGTGATGGTTATTTTTAGTTGTAAGGATTACTGGTTAACGATTTGGGAATTTTCCCCAAGTAGAAGTCCTGGGCTAAACACTGTTTTTCCAGCTCCCCTCTTCCTGATGGTTCTATGCCCCAGGGGAGTGTCCTCATAGGCAAGTCCTCTGCCTCTCGCCCTGTCTATATGAAATGCCTGGACATGCACACACTAAGAACTCAGAAGTTCACAACCTTGAGGGGCGGGTGTAAAGGTGATCAAGGGAAGGACTATGGTCGAAAAGTAACATCGATTTGGGAGTTCTGTTGGGTATGACACCGGTGCCCATCCTTTCAACCACTCACTTTCTATGGAACAGGGGACAAGAACACCCCCTTATCCCTACGTCAGGGGACTCACATTATTATACCATACCAAGCAAGCCACAGGGTCCTTGACATCCATGATTCTATGGTATGCTACAAAAATGGGTATCCAAACAGTTTCTACAGATAGTAATACCTTCCAGTTTAAAAGGTAAGAAGGAATTCAGAAAACATTTTGTTTTGAAGGGGGAAAAAAAGGCAACCAAAATATTTATCAGACACCAATTCCAGGAACAGGGCTAACCTTATGTTCCAAAGAAAAGAGCCATCAGGAAATCTCAGAAGCCAAGTGGGGGATGGCTCACCACGCTGAGTGGTTCAGGGAGAGGATGTGAAAGGTTGGCTTGGAGATCTTGGCCCTTCCTGCCTTAGTGGGAAAGGGCGGATTCAGCCTGCAGGAAAGGATCCCATAGGGCAGCAGGGGAGCAGCTCAGGGCAGAGCTCACCAGAGACGGCTGTCTTCTTCACTGCTCTTTATTTAAAAATCCTTCTTTGGGGGACACATAGTTATTCAACTTGGGGTTGAGGAAATACTTCTTGGGAAGGCAGGGCGACTGTTTATGGCTGTTAAAGAATGAATATGCTAGGGGCGCCTGGGTGGCTCAGTGGTTTGGGCTGCTGCCTTCGGCTCGGGTCATGATCTCAGGGTCCTGGGATCAAGCCCCGCATCGGGCTCCCTGCTCCGCAGGAAGCCTGCTTCCCTCTCTCTCTCCCTCTCTCTCTGCCTGCCTCTCTGCCTACTTGTGATCTCTGTCTGTCAAATAAATAAATAAAATCTTAAAAAAAAAAAAAAGAATGAATATGCTAAAACCACAGATAATTTTATCTTTTAGCATAAAAATGGACACCCAGTCCAGGACCTTGAGACTCTTACCAGCAAAAAAAAGGCACAGTTGGATCCAGATCCAGATCCATCGTGTTGTAACATGCCTCAGAATTTCCTTCCTTTTTAAGGGCGAATGATCGTCCATTGTATGCATATTCCACATTTTGTTTATCCATTCATCTCTCGATGAACACTTGGATTGTTGCCACCCTTCAGATATTGTGAATAATGCTGCCATGAAGATTGGTGTACAAATATCTGTTCAAGTCCCTGCTTTTAATTCTTCTGGCAATACATCCAGAAGTAGAATTTGTAGGCCGTGTGGTAATTTTTTTAATGCTTTGACAAACTGCCTGCCATCTTGTTTTCCACAGTGGCTGCGCCATCTTACCTTCCCATGAAAACTGCACAAGGGTTTTAATTTACTTGTTTACGGTGCTGAATGGCCTTTGGTGAGTCATAATTTCCCTGGGCCTCAGTTTCCATATCTATAAAATGAGGGGATTAGAATGGACAATCTCTAAAGTTTCTTCTAGCAATAAAAAACTATATTGTTCTAATTAAATCAAGTAGCAATTAAAGCCAGAAAGGAGTCCGAATAGTTTATAAGCATGACTTGATACCTTAAACCTTCTTCCTAATACAATAAACAAAGTAAACATTTTTCAAAGAAAAGGGCAAAAAATCTAAAAATCTTTTCATAGACAGCTGCCATTGATGATGGTAGTGGTCACCTCCCAAGCATTTCCTCTGCTGAACACTGTTCCAAATATCCCACACACTAACTCATGCCCCACTTGCACAGATAAGGAAACTGAGGCATTGCAGAATTACACTATATGCCCAAGGGAACACAGCCAGAGAGCAAAGAGCCAAGATTTTCACATGGGGACAGGTTCTTCACTACCAAACCTCCTCAGTGTTTCTCCTCAAGTCCTGAGTGTTCTTAACTGTTTTCTTTCTTTTTCCTTGATCACACTTCCATTTAAATGTCTCAGCCCTCTGCAAAGAATAGCTGAATTTCCTCTGCTGTGGCATTTAGGCTTCTTATTTTTAGGCACAGAGGCTGAAATGTACAAAACTGTCCCAGAAATCCTCTGGGTGAATGCTTTTTAGTAATTTTATCTGATACCTTTTCAAGTGTTTTTCAGAAAATCACTTTTAAGGGACACTCCTTGAAGGAAGAAGAAAGAGGATCCTTATAGTATTCTGGATAATAGTCTTATGACGTGGATTTTATTACCTTGATTTTGCAAGCAAAGACACTGAGATTCAGAGAGGTGTGGTAGCTCACCCAGGTCACTGAGCCAAAATAGAATAGAGCTGCGAGGTAAGCCTGTCACCAAGTGAAGCCCACACTTCTTCCTACAGGGAGACACCCCACCAAGAACACAGAAGGCCACTTAGGAAAATCACTGCAAGGTCAATGACATATCACAATCTCAGGTGCTGTCTCTACCCAGTTGAGCAACTGGTGTCTGAAAGAAAAATAAAGGGAAGTGAAGAGGTTCACAGGTTGCCCGGAGCAAATCTGCAAGGAGAGGGAACTCTGTCTCCAATGAAGATTAGACTCTCTGTGGGCACCAGAGGCTCTGTTTTCTCTTAGAGCAAAGATTGTGGAGGGAGGATATTACTGGATAACAAATATTCTAGTTACAAAACAAAAATTTTATATATATATATATATATATATATATATATATATATATCTCAAAGATATAGTTAAAGTAATTGGACTTACCTGGTTAAGAAGAAACCATCTTACTAGTTCCATATGGTTCTTAATCTTGCTTAGTACTAATTCTAGGTTTTATAAGGATTGGGTGAGGGAGAGTAAGATCTAGGTCCCAGACTTAGTTGGGAAAAACTCTCTCAAGAGGATTCTGAAATACTAGAATAAAGTTCAGGACTTCTAAAATTTTGAATAAAAATATTAAGAGAAGGACATGTGAGTGACGGCCAATTCAAATGATAAGGTGACTTCAAGATTTCCACCGGATTCTGACAAAAGGTAGGAGATATTTATCAGAGAAATGACCTGCATTGTTAACCCTACATAGAGATCATTAACGTTTCTTGAGGCATAGACTGACTTATTTCCTACCCTTCATGATACTTAGCATAATGACATTTATATACCAAGCCAACGATGGACATTTCTTTATAGTTTGAACCAGTATTTTCATTTGAATTATAAACTCTGAGGTCTTTCTTGTTAAACTTAAAAATGCTACATGAGCTACAGTAATTGAATTGAATACGTATGCCATGAAAAACAATGGGAAAAAAAACCCAGTAATGACGGTAGTGGTTGTCAGCCACAGGGGGTTAGCACACCTGAAGAGCCAGATTATGGACCATGGTACTGGAGAAGTAATAATGCAGCATAAGCCTGATCCTGTAGCATGATTAGGTTGTGTTAAAGTAGCTTAGGTCATTGGAGTTGGCTGGGGCCAACCTAGGTGAGTACAGTTCCCTTCCAGAAGTTTAGATGTTTCACTGCATGAATCCACAGAGACAAGCCCTCCTTTGTCTTTTATTGATGAAATTATAAAAGCCACACTGTCTTTGTTTCCTGAGTCGAAAACTTCTACCAATGATACAAATCACTTGTTCTTGCGAAAACAGGCTAGGTAGGAGACATTTGGTAGAATCCAAAGTGACTTCACTTTTGTTTCTATAAGAGATTCATGTTTCCTCAATATCAGGAGAGTTCTGGCACGTAGCCTTGAGAATCAAGTTACCAATTACAATTCATTTTGGCAATATCTGCCCGAGAAGGATTTCTATGATTATCTCACTTGTAGTGATAGGGAGAACTCTCAGGGACAATCATGCCTTCAGCCCCAGTACATGGTGACCTGTATACAAAATGTTCTTGAAATGGCACTGATTATGACTGAAGATTTCTAAAGAGAGATAAGTCTCCAACAAGATAGCCAGTATTTCCCAAATTTAGTTTTTGGTCTCAAATCACTGAAAAGGATGTAACTTCTAGGGGTAATTCTTAACCCCTAGAAACTATCTGACAGAGAATGGTTTATTCTGGTCTTTCCCTACTTGATCAATTGTCCTTTTATCCATCTTTATTCCTCTATGTATCTAGTACATGATAATACATGATTTGTGAATCCAACTAACATGGTTCTAGGAATGACAGAGATCACATGTGCTCTTTCATTTTCAACATAAAAGCATCAAATCCATGTTTCCTCCTCTCTTCAAAATAAGGCTTCCAGAACAGTACATGCATGCAAAAAAGACTTATTATGATACATTAACCTCCCTGCCCCTGACTCCTGGGCCTGGCACCTCATTTATTATTCATTAGAATAATATGGACCCACAAGAGATCTGCCGCAGTCAGGAAAACCTCTCCTGGCCTCGCCCAGCACTAAGGGAAAGACCCCTTCAGCCTGGAAACACAGTTAAAACCCAAACAAAGCAGGAATGGCATTCACCTGACCCAACCCCCGGCGTGTCCTGACTGTGTAAAGGGGGTGCACCACTTCACCTACGCTTCAGCCACAAGCTAAAAACACTAGATATTCGGCAAACAACGTCATCAGTGGCTCGCAGCTGGCCCAGAAAGAACTACTGCACCACAGAAGACACTCTGGTTCTTTTCTTCTGCAGATTAAAACATATCCTGCAGTTAGCACTGGTTGCTCACCAGTGTGAGGTGCTGGAAGGACCCAAAGAAGCATGCACAGCCAGCTGGTTTACCATAGGCTGGAACTGGCTGGGTAAGGCACACTTACAGATTTCAGGATCCCTGTGGCATCTTCATGGAGCCAAGTAGGGTAGACCACTTCATCATTCAGGATGGCCTCAAAGAGGTCATCTTCGTTCTCCGCCTCGAAGGGTGCGTGACCACAGAGCATCTCGTAGAGCAACACGCCCATCGCCCACCAATCTACCGCGGGTCCGTAGAGCATTTCCTGGAGGATCTGGGCAGAGGGGGCAATGGGAGAACAGCTGATGAACACATGGGTCCTGAATGACTAGGGAAAACAATGGATTGGGCAATAGGCTACATTTCATCTCTAGAGAGGGGTCTCTTTTCTCTGTGGTTCAACTCAGAGGACTTTCCACCCCGGTCATCAAACATCTGTGGCCTGTTTCAGCCAAGGTAAAGGCAGGTACAGATCCAAAGCAGAGAGGGTTTGGGCATGGTGTCCCTATAGAGGGACGAGGACATTGGGCTCACTCACTCGCATGGGGAAGACAGAGGGACTTGTCTTTACTTCGCTAAGTGGGGCTGGGATCAAAGCACCGGGCAGGTGCAACGAGGAAAATAAAGCGCTGTGAGTAGAGCACACTCTGTCCTCTTTCAGGGCGAAGGCCTAAAGCCCCTGCAAGGTTTACACAAAATCTTGAACTCAAATCATTATTTGTAGGAACCAATTTCAGGCACCCTTCATCCCGTGAGGCATCAGATGTCCGCTTTCAGCGCACCCACAGAGCTTAGTGCACAGAGGCAGCCCGTGGCATTGATGCTCAGGATTCCCCAAGCTGCGCTCACCTCTGGAGCAATATAGTCGGGTGTGCCACAGAAGGTCGCTGTGGTGACTCCATTACAGATGCCCTCTTTGCACATGCCGAAGTCCGCCAGCTTACAGTGGCCCTCATGATCCAACAGCACGTTGTCCAGTTTGAGGTCTCTGAAAGAAAGAGCGAGCAGCATATGTAGGACGGCCAGGCCCCATACCCCGATGGGCTGGCTTGCGGGATGAGTGATAAGACCACACCAAGCAAGCTTCTGGCATCCACCTCAAAGGAAACAAACTTCTCTGGGTTATCTTGGAAAAAGCTTTGGGTCAACTCTCAAAGTTTGCCTCATGGTTCCTAGACAATGGTCCCATGTGAATAGGTCACTGCGTCTAACAACCGAGAGGCGATGGTTCCCCCTCATGATGGGAGGGGGGTCTTCATGGTCGCTACAGAACCTTCCTTCTGGAGCCTCACCCCTCCTCCCCCTGCGCCCCCCCCCCCCCCGTGGGCTGTTGTGGGGCACCCATGGCTCTGTGTTCCTACCCCTGCTCTGGGAATCAAGTTCTGCTGGCCTGCTTGGCCTGAGGGAAAGATTGGTGTCTGTCCAGCCTGGGATCACATTTCAGCTCCGAGAAGGGAGGGGATGACCAAGCTGGCGGGACGAGTTTCCAAGCTGTGCCCTGGGAGCTGACAAGTTGATGCAGCCTAACCACACAGGTCTTACAGAGAGCGGTCACCGGAGACACCCAGGAATGAAAATGGAGTCCTGTTTTCTAGGAATCCCCGATAAGTGAGATAAAAGCAGAGGAGTTTTCCAGGCACACATCAGTGGGGACGCAGAGCAGTCCTCCTCTCTGCTTGGGGCCCTCCTGGCAGCAGTCTCCCCAGGAGTCAGCAGTGTAAGCAGAGGTGTGCTGGGTCTCTGCGCACCCACTGCAGAAAAGCAAGCTTTTTCCACCCCAAACCAAACCCAGCCTCGTTCCCCACCTCCATACAAAATCCCACTTTCCAACAAGCAAGAGTTTTCAGTGGGCTGTGATCCGTGGAAAGTTTCCTTCCACCACAGCCCCCACACAGCAGAAGCTAGACGTATGTAACCCATGGGAGGGAGGACTTGCGAGACGCAGGGCAGCGGGTGGGATGACTGGGAGCCTGTACACGGGAGGGAGGCCACTGCCAGGAGTGTGGTCTTTCTCAACTGTTCTTTCAGGAGTGGTCACAGACCCTAGGCCCTATTAGCACCTGCTTGTCTGGATCCCCGGGGACAGACAGTGCACATCAGAGGTGGTCAAGGTTAGAGGTTAAAGTCTGCCTCCCCAGGAGCGAGCAAGACTAGGGGGGATCAGAGTGAGCCCATGGGTGGCCTCTGTCAGCACCATGTTCTAGCCCAGCCAGCCAGGCCCGTGTGGACCTGCGCCCAGAGCCCGCTCTCCCACGTTGCCCAACAAGGTTATTGGGTCTCTGAATTCTCCTGAAGCTGTTAGCCTGCTGAGGGCTCATAAAGGATTTTCTTTGGTAACAGAAAACAAGTGCTAACAGAAACCTACAACGGTCTCAAGAACTGACCTGTGATTGCTCAAGGGAGTTTGTGACTAACATCCCAAGTTCGAGGTTTAATTGGATATTACTCAGTTGCTGTCATGGGTAGCAGGAATTGTTCCGGGAGAGACAAGTGCTTGTGATCAGCGTTGTAAGCCACCCAGAAACGTGCCCTCTGCACAGAGAAGTCCGGGAACCCGGCCTCATGGCCTGGAAGACAGACCCGGGCGTGCAGGGGGAGCGACGCATCCCTATTACAGGAAGCCCGAGGCCACGGAGGGAGGTTATATACTTCAGTCCTGCCATTTCAGACTCATTTTTGGCATTCTTCAGAACTGTGTGAGGCCCAAGGGAAATGCCGTTGCTGGTTTCATACTAGGTGCTATCTAACAGACAAAACGTCCACACTGGGCTCCCAAAGGGCCTCAATTAAGAGCATATTATAATCCCAGGCTACCAGTTCTGGTAGCCTTTGTCTAAATATCCCACACTTTCTCTTTAAATTCTGTCCTGATATCCCGGGATAGTCAACGTTGTCCCTTGAGTACTCAAGTTCATGCCTCCATGATGGTGCACCCGGCCGATGCCATATTCCAGAAGGCTCTGTCTGTGTACCTGTCTCCCCCCTTGCTAGAGCTAAAGCCTTCCTCCCCCCTCGCTCTAGCTTGGGCCTGGCAGAAGATGCTGACCACAGAGATAAACAGAAGCATTTCATACAGATGACAGTGAGCTGTCCTAGCCAACTCAGAGCCTGTCGTATTTTTAGGGGAAGAAAGGAAGCTTCATAAACCCCACTGGGATCCTTGTTCCAAAGAAATTAAACTTAGACAAAGGGATGTAATTTACCCCTTAGAGATGGATTCCAGAGGGAAAAGAAGAATCCTGAAATATAAGCTCAAATTCTTCACTTTGGTGAAGCTGGAGAAGGG
This sequence comes from Mustela nivalis, assembly GCF_964662115.1. NCBI lineage: Eukaryota > Metazoa > Chordata > Mammalia > Carnivora > Mustelidae > Mustela > Mustela nivalis. Next base: position 38,841,933 of record NC_139025.1, read on the forward strand.
AAACTACTTTGGGAAAGGCAATTATGGACCCAATCATAATACTTTGCTTGCAGCCAGATAAAAGAGTAAAATGGTGACCGGGTTAAATAGATCCAAAGGTTAAAGATCCATTCATGGCCACGGTCAGCTTCCTTTCTAAGGGTAATCATTTTTACTTAAAAAAAAAAAAAGCAAAAACCACCCATGACTATGACTTTGAAATAGGCAGAGGTCAGTTTTTGCCTTTGGAGTAGTTCTTCCACCTCCAATGCCAACATGTAACTCAACAGCCAAACTTAACAAGGCTACACAATGAAGATCACAAGTTCATACAGGGCAGAAGCTCAGATCCCAAAATGCCAAATACACAATTATGGGCTCATCTTTCATTAGCAGATTGAACACCAGTATTTCATAGCTCTAACTTCTGTCATAAGCAGAGAAGGGTAGAAAGAGTTATTTTACACATTGTTGTTACCAGGTAATCAGGGTTAAAATGCCCACAGTGGTTTCACAAAAGCATCCCAAGTAGTTGAGGACAAAGGAAATTCAGAAATTCTATTTATTGTGTTTCCACCATGAACTATTCCAAGAGTCATAAAACAGAACGACATGAGTCTTTCTGCTTAGATCACTGGAATCAGTGACTCTTCCAAAAGAAATAAAGGAAGGTGAGTTGAGAGCTGGCTCCTTGAATGAGAATAACTCTAAAAGACTATTCAGTAACTATTTTTAATGCATTTGAAAATTTATCATGGAAAATTTCAAATCTACACAAACATTCAGAAAATAGAACTCCCATGGTGAGTTTTGTGTATACTTTCACTCCTGATCTCATCTATCTTTCTTCAAGTTTTGAAGCAAACTGAAGACATAAAATCATCCCATCTATAACTATATTAACACCTGAATCGAATCTAAGAGCCAATAATTCAATAAAATAAAACTTTGATATTGCTTATTCTAATACATACAGTCAATATACTATTACAAGTATATTGCTTTTTGTGTGCTTGTTTGGGTAGGTGTGTGCATGTGTCCAGGGAACCTGAAGAAAGATTCTGTGGGTAAGAACAATAGTGTAATAGTAGCTACCATACACTGAATGCTCACCAGGTGGTAAGTGCTTTAACCATATTATTTTATCCTCATAGCAACCCTCTGAGCTAGGATCTACAGCAACATCATTTAGTTACCCAAGGGTAAATCCAGGATTCAAACTCAGTTCTGCTCACCTCCCTCCAAAGCATGGTGTCATCACCCCCTAGAGCAGGCAAATACACTCTCTGATATACAGATATTACATTGCTGGCTAATTGGAATAAGAACTACCCAAGAATCAGTAAGTATCCCAAGACTGAATTATGATAAAGGGACATTTTTGTGCACATCATTTTATAATTATTAAAAATTTACCGAAAAAAAATTTTTTTGCTTTGGTTTTTAGTTTGTGCATGGAGAGGGAAGTCAATGGATTTTACCCAAACTTTGAATGTATGGGAGTAGTAATGTACACACCAAATGTGTCTCTAGTGGTCAAATATTCAGAACATAATTCACTGCTCTCTTCTGAGGAGGAGAGGCTGGTGGATGGGTAAGGGTGAAGAAGTAGATGAAAAGAATGAATTTAATATTATAATCACAATTACACAACAAAACCATTTAGGGCTAGCTTGTATTTTGAATGTCTGGGTTTATATAAACTTGCAATTTCAAGGCAAGACTGATTGTGTTAAATTGGTAAAAGAATTACCAATAATTCTTGAGGCGCCTGGGTGGCTCAGTCAGTTAAGCATCCAACTTCAGGTCAGGTCATGCTCTCAGCATTGTGAGATGGCCCCCCCAGGGCTTCAAGCAGCTCCGGCTGGCTCTGCTCTGGGTGTGGAGCCTGCTTAAGATTCTCTCCCTCCCTTGAGCTCCTACATGCACTCTTTAAAAAAAATGGTGAAACATCACTGAAGTATCAAAAGTCTAATATCTGATTTTATCATCAATTAGATAGAATGCCATTCATGTATTATTTAACCCAAGATATATTCAGCCATTCACCCACCCCATAAATCTTAGAGGACCATCTCTGAGCCAAATAATATGCTAGGGGCTAAGAGTCCGGAATGAGACAGGAGATAGCAGGAACCTTTTAAGGCAGGGGCCAGTCAAAATTCCAGTTTTTGGCCTAAGAAGAAACCATAAGAAAGTTTTACACAGGAAATGGACAGCATTAACCTGTGATTTTACAATGAACCTCCAGCTACGACGTGGATGACAGGTTAGGGGGTGTTGAGAGAACTTGAGGAAACTAGCTGGAAAGCCACTGAAGTGTTCAGAAAAACAATGATGGTGTCCCGAAGCAGGGTAGGGCAGTAAGGCAGAGAGAACTAGATGGTCCCAGAATGATTAGGGGGTAAAAGTAAAGGGAGGTAGTAATGGAAGGATAGAGACAGTAAAAGGGAAGAAGGCGTGAGCATGTTCTGGGCATGTTCTGGCTCACAGAATTTGTTTTGGACATATTGAGTTATTTTTTAGACATCCAAGTGGAGACATTTAAAGGCAGCTGAATATACATGGCTAGAAGTCAGAGGAAAAGCTGGGCTGGAGATATAAATTTGAGAGTCATTAGCAGAGTGTGGGTAAGTTCACCTGGGGAGAGGGAATGGAATGAGAAGGGTATTCTAAGGATAAGATCCCTGGTCTTTTTTACACTGGGTCCACAAATACCGGCGATAAATCAGAGCCAGAGTAGGTATACTGTTGAGTGCCTGGGAAAGGAAGCTTCCCAAGGACCCAACTCTTCTGCCTCCAAGTGGGCCATCCCTTGTCTTGCCAAGGCTTGAAGGGTTAGAAAACATTAACCCTTTACATTCAAAATCATCTAATGGATTCTTCCTAGGTTTGATCTTCAACCCCCGCTACGTGATGTGATGCCTTTGTAAGCGTAAACTCAGTATTCTAGTTTACAAAAGGGTTCATTGCCACATCTTTTGTAATAGCAAAAACTTGGAAATAAGCCAAATTATGTATTACTAGGGGAATGGCTAAACAAATATGGTATATCATGACAAAATTTTATGGAAGCTGCTAAAAAAAAAGTCCTTTATAAAAGACTAAAAATGTAAAGACATTTTTAATGACAGAAATTTTATCTTTTGAAAATTATTTCTTTTGTGATTATAGGAGTAATATTTTCATTACATAAAATTCAGTCATTCCTGAAAAAAACAGGGAAAATGATGACAGTCTCACAGTCTTCAAATCTTTTCTTCTTAATACTCTAGTAAAATGTATTATGAGTAACTTGCTTTTCTTACCTAATAAATATTTTGGACATATTTCTATATCCTGTAGATCTGTCATATTTTCTGTAATGATTATCTAAGATGCCATTTGAAAAGTGTATCATAATTTAACTAGTCCCCTCTCCATGAACATCTAGATGGCTTTTAATTTTTTAAAACATCAAACCAGAAAGTAATGAACATTATTTGCATATTTGTAGGAAGGTTTACTATGGATAGGTTTTTAGAAGTAGAAATGCTGTGTCAAAGGATATAAATGTTTACAATTTAAACATATGTTGAGCAATTGCTGAGAAAGTTTGCATCAATTTATACTCCCACCAATAGTGTACAAGAACATCCATTTGGCTTCGTGACTCAAATCAAACATCATCCTTAAGTACTTGCCAATTTGCTAGGGAAAATGATCTCATTGTTTTACCTTCATTTCTTGATTATTAATGAGATATAGCTTTTAAAAAACTGTTTAATGACCATTTGTATTTCTTCTGTCTGTTGCCTATTCACATGTTTTACCCATTTTAAAATTTGAGTTATCTTTCTAATTATTTTTTAGAAGCTCATTACATATCATGGATAGTAGTGATTTGTTATATAGATTGCAAATATTATTGTGCAATTTGTTTTTAAGTTTTATTTATGGCAACTTTCATATTTTTATACAGTCAAATCTTTTCATTTTTCCTTTATGGCTGCTGGACTTCATGACTTATTTACAGGCTGATACAATTCCAAGTGGAAAAGCACGATACAAATAATTTTTCAATATTCTCTTAATTATGGTTGTTAGAAAGGTAGAGGGAAGAAAGCAAAACAGGAGAGAAGAAAGAAGAAAGAAGAAGAAAGATGGAATAGTAAGAAGGAAGGTTAAAAGTCTATTTCTGGGTGATAGGTTTATAAATAGCTTTTCTTTGCTCTGTGTTTTCTAAATCTCTTATGGGAATTATATATTATTTTGAAGAAGTCATTAAAATATATGTTTATGTGTCTTGGTTTTAATTCTTTTCTTTGGTTTCTGTACCATTTATGGCCATAATTCCCAAGGAAGATGTATAGGGGCTATAATCCACTGGTAGAGATGGAAAGGATTTCTTTTTGCAATGCAGGCTACAAGGGGATGTTGAAAAAAAAATCAACTTAGTTGGTTACAGAACCTGAGCATTTGTGGGCTCAGAATTCCAAACCTGTTGCCACAAGCTCATTATTCACTCCTGAAGTGAATAGCTCAAGTGTCTATCAAATATATAATTGTGGATGACATCGATGTTTCGACTGCCCCATGATGTGTCCCTGTATTCTTAACCAACTTAAGCATGAAAATGAGGCCCCCGCTTAAAAAAAAAAAAAAAAGGCAACATTCCTAATTATTAAATTAAGTCCCCTTGCCATTTACCTTCACAAAGTGTCATTTTATCTGGTTCTATGGGGCTGATCCAACGGAACAAATTAGGAACAAATATGTGAAACATGTAAAATGACTCATTTTCTTTTTTTTTTTTAAGATTTTATTTATTTATTTGACAGACAGAGATCACAAGTAGGCAGAGAAGCAGGCAGAGAGTGAGAGGAAGCAGGCTTCTTGCTGAGAGAGCCCGATGCAGGGCTTGATCCCAGAACCCTGGGATCATGACCTGAGCCCAAAGCAGAGGCTTTAACCCACTGAGCCACCCAAGTGCCCCAAAATGACTCAGTTTCTAATGAATTTAGTTCACAAGACATTTCCCAACTCTTAAAGTATCACCACCTCTCCTCTGAGGCTCCCCTTCAGTTCCCAACTCCTTCAGTTGGGAAATGATCATAAAAATGACCCTGTACAAGTTCAACTATTACACTCCCTTTAAAACAGGGCCAGGGACTCACAAACCAATCCCCCGCAGGCCAGGTGTCGGTTTCATTCCAGGTCTGGTGGTGGATGCCCTCAATACGTAACCATCTCCGCTGTGTACACACAGGACCAATTTAACTTGAGCAAAGGGACCAAGAGATTTCCCCTTGCCTTGTCCTATGGTTGGAGGAAAAAAATGTACAAGGAAAACACTCATTGCCTCTCTGGACAAATGTAGGAGGCCATGAGTGTGGTGAATGTCCACAGTGTGCCAGTCATATGTCTCCTTAGGGACCACCAAATAAATGAGCCGTCAAGCTGACAGTTGAGCCTGCTCTCTAAAGTTTTTCACTCCAAGCTCCACACCTCTATTCCCAGGAGGGATGAAATTCCCTAGTTGAAGTGGCACAAATTTATTTAGTAGCTCCCTACAGTACTTTTCTTTTATACTTGCCAAGAAAACCTCCCTGACCAACTCTCCCTGCCAAAAGGCTTCCTATATGATCCACAGCTGCGTTCCGCGTGCAGATGCCTTCAGCGAGGGAAAGCAGGCAGTAGGATGGAGGGCTTCGGACAAAGACACCAAGGAGATGACCGATCCTTGGTGGTGAGGGGTCTCTTGACCATTGGGTCTCTCTCTGACAACACAGAAAGGATGTCAGAGCAAAGGATACACTTCGCCAAGAGTTCTTTCTTTTCTATCCTTGTAAGTAAGGATAAGGTGGTCAACACACTGAATTCCGCTGAACTTTTCAGGCTTCCCTGGTGCAGAGAGCTGGGTGCAGCTGACCCATGGAAAACCACTTGCCAGGGCATCTTTGCTTCCCAGCCATACAAATCCAGCAGAGAAATGGATCAGAGAGTCACAGGATTCTGAGAGGCTGCAAGCTAGGGACAGGATAGGTGTGGCAGAGTTCCCTGCTGGCTGCTTGCAGGGTGTGTTCAGGAAGATAAAGGAAGGAATGATTTTTACTGGGGAGGAATCAGAACATGGGTCCTTCTTAACCCGTCATCTTAATGATGACTGGGACAGCTCTGGCGTGGGGATGGGCAGGGGCGGATGGAACCTTCTAGGTTTATGGAGCACATACAGCACCAACCCCAACAGATGGGCCCACAAAATGAAACTCTGTTAAACCTTGAGGGCACACAGCGCTAGGTAAATAAATGTTAGTCATTGTTGTCCCCATTATTGCTGTTATTAAGGGGATAAAATGTCGTGGCTGTCCTCCTCAGAAAGATTAGCCAGACAACTGAGGCATCAATGCAAATACACAGACTAACAAGTGAAGGGCCAGTGAGACTTCCTAGCCTGTTGAGCTGTGGCTGGTGCCCTCCAAGGTAATCCGGGGCTCTTCTGACTCGGGGGTACTAGACTGTCAGCAGCGAGGTTGGTCCCCTGAAGGGATTCTGTCGAGAAGAAATAGTAGTGTCTTGAGAGGGGACGAGGACACTGCTGGGGGCGGGGGGCAGCGGTGGGGAGGTGGGGTGATAAGGAGACCTTTACAACAGGAAGGAGAGCAGTTTATAGCACCAAGTTCAGGAAGAGATAGGCTGTTTTTGGCAACCGGCCAAACACTAACATTTGCCAACCTTAGTAATGCCTTGCACAGTATCAAAGGGAGGGAAGACTGACTTCTGACTTGAACCAGAACTTAACCCACATCAGCTGGTCTCATTTGATTATCTGCCCTCTCCAGTCAGAGAGTAAACCTGAGCTATTTAAATGGTAATTTGTAAAACCCAAGTGGATACCTATGGTTTCAGGACCACTCCTAGGTCCTTGGAATCCAATAAGAACCTCATATTTTATTTGTTATTTTTGTTGTTATTATTAATTACCTTTTTCTTTTCAGAACCTCACATTTTTAGTTCTGGGTTATAGTTGGTATTGTTGTGTTCTCTAATTGTGTTTTGCATTAAGCCTTGTTTTCTCCAACGTGATCACAGTCTCCAAGGGTAGGCCTGGAATATTTCTGGGGTCACTTCAAGAGTACTGATCACAGGCTGGACATATGACAGCAACACACATCTGAGTCCCTTTACAGGGATTTATTGATCTCGTCCTAATGCCAGGCATAACACAGCAAAGTGTGCAGAAGACACCGAATTCACCTCTAAGAAACTCTCCGTGGAAGAACTCACTGCTGCTTCCTGAGCACCTACCCGTTCTATCCCTAGCACTTAGTCTTACAACCAGGTTTCCCAAAACATTCATTTTGTTGAGCAATCCATTTGAGTAAATGTGGAGACATCATCCAAAGACTATTTCCAAAGACTATTTTATGTAATAGTATTCTTAATAAAAGTAATCTCTGAGATTCATAAGTAAAAGCCATTATAACTTCCTAAGATCTTAAAAGTAAACAATTCACGAATTAGGGAGCAAATTGTTTTTTAGCCCGTGTCTTAATTAGCTTCGAAAGTTATCACCAAATCTCTAAGCAAAAGTTACTGATGAAGAGATCTTTTGAGAGACTAACATTCTTGTTGCCTAAATGCTGGACTAACCTTGACCCAATAAATAATGGTTACTTCAGTTTGGCCAATTTTTCAGCATCTCAGATGCTTTGTTAAAACATTAAGGTCACAGGGCACCTGGGTGGCTCAGTGGGTTTAGCCTCTGCCTTCGGCTCAGGTCATGATCTCAGGGTCCTGGGATCGAGCCCCGCATTGATCTCTCTGCTCAGTGGGGAACCTGCTTCCTCCTCTCTCTCTCTCTCTCTCTCTGCCTGCCTCTCCACCTACTTGAGATCTGTCTGTCAAATAAATAAATAAATAACTTTAAAGAAACAACAAACATTAAGGTCACAAGGTGCTAGATTTTAGTCACTAACCCTGGATTTCACTCCGTAAGTGACCTGTGTGGCAACATTTTATGTCCATATGTATGTTACAGAAGCATTTAAAGATCTTTTGCAAGCAGAAGGTTTCATATACCAATAATAGTGGGGTATATTTTATACTTCCTGGACTCCATGCTGATGATCTTATCTGATAACAAATCCAGAGTGACCAATTCTGGGGACACAGCAAATTCAGACTAGTAGCCAAGGATGGAGTCATCACACACGTGGCTAGACAGAGACCAAGGGCAAATTCTCAATGGGGTTCTTATGAAACAATATAGCTCCCATCTGCCTCCCTCATTCTGTTTCCTTCCCTAATCCCCACTGATCTTGGAGAGGTTGTTCAACCAACCTCTGATTCCAAAAGGCAGTATCATGTGAGGTTAAGGGTATAGATTCTGGAGCTGGGCTGCTTGGGTTGGAATCCTGGCCCTGTGTGATCTTGGGCAAGTTAATTAACCATTCCATACTTGTTTCCTCCTCAAGAAAGGCAGGTAATAGTTCCTGTACCATGAGAATGGAATTATTTAATGTGAATTATTTAGATCAGTGCCTGAATACATTAAGTACTAGAGAAACCTTAACTATTATTTCCTCATCAGCAAAAAAGATGACACATTCATGGCCAATATTCCTTAAGATTTTTATAAGAATCGAAACATGGAGAGTATACACAAACTCTGAAAATACTGAATAACATTGGCAGCCTTTGAGTTTGGAGCAGGTAGGTCTACTATATGATAGAGTGACAAATCTGGCTTATAAACTGCTCTGAGGGTAACAGAGCAAGGAGCCAAAGTAGGATGTTCATCCATTGCTGGGGCCTGGCACTGGCAGCGAGCAAAATGTCTCAAGAACTGGTTAAACTCCACCGGCCACCATATCTTTGTCTTCTTCACCCATCTTTGCTGAGACCAAATACTGAAGAATCAAGATAGAGGAATGAAGCATTCACCTACTGATGATCGCTTGGGTTGCTGCCACTACTTAGAACTTGTAAATAATGCTGCATCAGACATAGGGTGCACATTTCTTTTTGAATTAGTGTTTTCGTGTTTTCCTTTCCTTTGGGTAAATACCCAGTAGTGAAATGACTGGATGATATGGCAATTTTTGAGGAATTGTAAGAAAACAAACGAAGGGAAAAAGAGACAAACAAACAAAAACCAGACTCTTAATTACAGAGAGTGAACTAGAGGCTGTGTGAGAGATGGTGGGTTGAAGGGAGGGGCAAAGTTGATAGAGGGGATTAGGAGTACGCTTACCTTCATAAACACTGAGAAAGGGAAAAAACTGCTGAATTACCGAATCGCACACTGAAATTAATAAAACACTGTAGGTTGATTATACTCAAATCAAAAATAAAAAAGATACAGGAATGAAGATCTCTGTTCACTGTCAGCAGTCCTACTCAGTGCCATGAGAAAAGGCTGGTCCAAGTTAAGGTTCATCCAGTTCCATCCAGTCTGTCAAACGCACAAATGACCCATTCTTCTAAGCAGAATAAACTGACAGAGGAACTGTAATTCCCCAGAAATAAAACACAGAATTCCCAGCAAGTGACATGGTATCGGTTCCTCATAACTCAGTCAAATAAAACTCAACCGGGGCAGCCAGTCCTTGCTTTCTGCCTATTCCCTGTCTAATGATTTAGGACATAAACCCAATAGCGGACACCGGCCTCGTACATTCAGTGATGTGATAAGACCCAGACCCTGCAAGGCCACTTTTGGGAGAAGTTATTTCGTTCTTCACTGTTACAAACATTGGTGTCGACAGGTCCAAACCTAGTAATATTTTTTTAGCATGTGTTTTCACAAAGGAGCAATCAGCTCCAAGTATCATGTTCACGATTAAGAATCTCTGTTAAGTGGCACCTGGGTGGCTCAGTGGGTTAAAGCCTCTGCCTTCAGTTCGGGTCATAATCCCAGAGTTCTGGGATCAAGCCCTGCATTGGGTTCTCTGCTCAGTGGGGAGCCTGTTTCCCCCTCTCTCTGCCTGCCTCTCTGCCTACTTGTGATCTCTGTCAAATAAATAAATAAAATCTTAAAAAAAAAAAAAGAAAGAATCTCTGTTAAGGCCAATGCACTCCGTTGCCACAGGAAGCCAACAAAGGTTATGGGGATTCAAAGGAGCAGGTAGGCAGAGCGCTCAAATTCCAAAATCCTGCCTCAGGTTACTGTAATTCTATGATTCTTCTTTTCCCAACTAAAACGTGACCTCCATGAGGACAGGTGCCTCATTGTTTTCATTTTTCTATCCTTATATTTTGAATTCCTTTCAGTGCTTAAAACAGTGCCTTGCACATAGTAGGTCCCTCATGAATGACTGTTCCACTGAATGGAAAGCCGCCTCTCTGCCCACTAGTATTGGTTCGGTTCTGAGACCCCAGTGAGGCTGGATTAAAGAGGATGTGGAGGGCTACCAAGAAACTGGGTGGATTCTGGTTTGTGCTGGGCCCCTGGCACCCATCTGGGACTTCAGGAGCCAAAATGAAGCTGGAGTCCTGTCTTGGGGACGACCTAGGATGACCAGGTCAGCACCCCAGGAAACTCTGTAGCTCTGAACACACTCTCAAATCCATCCTACTCCAGGCATTAATCCTTCCAGACTAGTAAGCGAGATACCAGGAGATACCAGAAAGGAAAGCTGGCCCTGCTTGGTGACTCCCTGTTCACGTCTGGCATATAGGTAAGAGTAACCTTTGTTCCTATTAAAGAAGGATATTAAAAATTCTGCCAACTGCCTAAACAGGATTTACACGGCTTTAACTAGCCACTACAGGACACAGTGAACCTTGGGGCAGCTTCAGTCATGAAGGCAGGGACCATGAGCAGAGAGCACAGGAGGTCATGTAGACCAGCTGAGGGCAGCCGGGCAGTGGGGTGGAGGGGTGTGACATGTCCGTGAGCAAGCCGGTGTCTCAGTGTACCTGGAACCTTTTTTTTTTAAGATTTTATTTATTTATTTGACAGAGAGATAGGGAGTACAAGTAGGCAGAGCAGCAGGGAGAGGGAGAAGAAAACTCCCCCTGAGCAGGAAGTCAATGTGGGGCTCGATCCCAGGACCCTGCAATCACGACCCAAGCCAAAGGCAGCCGCTTAACTGACTGAGCCACCCAGGTGCCCCTACCTGGAACCTTCTGAAGGACACGTACCCTTCCCTCCCTTCAGAGGTAGCATGGGACTCAGGGTAGGCACACTGGGATGCTGGTATTACCTGGTACCCTATCTGGTCAGTTAGTTAAGGGGCAAGAAAACTTGTCCTGAGCCAAAAGCAGAACTTCTAGACTCAGCTCTGTCACCTGGCTGGGCCTCAGTTTATTCATCTGTAAGTGACGGGATGGTACTGGATGACATCTCTCCCCCACTCCTCCACCTGTCACGGAGCACTGACAACCACTCCTCCTGACTGTCTTCAGAACCAGACGCCCTCTCCCCACCGCACTGCCCCGGCCTCCATATAGCTCCATCGGGTCCCACCTGGATCATGGTCTCTCCTAACTGGTTTCACCACCTCTACTCTCCCCGCTTCTTTGTGCTGGGCCAGCTGTTTTTCTGAAATTCAGTTCTTGAATGCTTATACCTTTAAGAGGCCCTGACTAACTTGAGCACCCACAGCTCTCCACGGTAGGGCCTCTGCCTGCCCCTGCAGCCCTATTTCCTCCCCCAGGACTCTCCCTCTGCTCAGATCCCCCTGCTCTCTCGCAGACCTCTCTCCCCTCAGGTACACCCTGCTGTGCACTTGGATTAGCACTCACCTATAAACCACTACCAGGGGCGCCTGGGTGGCTCAGTGGGTTGAGCCGCTGCCTTCGGCTCAGGACATGATCTCAGGGTCCTGGGATCGAGTCCCACATCAGGCTCTCTGCTCAGCAGGGAGCCTGCTTCCTCCTCTCTCTCTGCCTCTGCCTGCCTCTCTGCCTACTTGTGATCTCTCTCTATCAAATAAATGAATAAATAAAATCTTAAAAAAAAAAAAACTACCAGCCTGCAATGAAGTAGAAAAAGAATGAATAAATGAATGAATGAATGATGAATAAATGAAGTAAGTAGCAATGAAGTAAAAAGAAAAATTAAGACTAAGTGCTTAGAAACTTTTATAACTATTGGACAGTACTTTTATGTCTGTTGAATCTACTTTATGTCTTTTAAAAATTTTATTTTTCTAGTGATTTACTTTTACTACATTTTATAAAAATACCAGTCCTAAAGGGAGCAAAAAGGGAAAAGAACCCACTGGTTTACCATCACCTCTGGCCTTGCACCTTTCTTCCTTCCTCTCTCCCAGGCAGATGACTTCATTCTCACTGAAGCCTTGCCGTCTTGGGAGGGTTCCACATCCCTTCCGAGGACAAGCTTGGTGTATCCCCTCCATGCTCCAGTGGTATGTGGTGCATGCTTCTAATTACAGCATCGACGGCACTGACTGTAATTGTTGGCTTCCCTGTTGGACCTCCCCATGCTTATTTCTGCTAACCTCGGAACAAGGTGCCTGGCCCAGGGCTGAGTGGGCAATTAAGTGTGGACTGAACTGAACAAGCCCAAAGTTTCTTATCCTAAACCGGGGTTGCATTCCCTTTACCCAAATACTCCTTGTGCATAAAATCCTTCCGGCCTCTGTATCTCCCTCCCGTGCCTCTGTGTCCTGTACAGAAAGGGAGCGGAGGAAACGTGGAAGAAGTGACAGAAGCTGCCTTCTGTATCTGCTGTGAATGTTTGATGCCACCCATCCAGGAGCATTGTTTCTTCTCCAGTGCTCAGGCTGGTACTCCAGTTAACAGAAGGAAGCTGGGCTTGTGGGTACAGCAACTGGTGACTAATGTGTGTGCCTGGTGATTAAGCATCCTTACAACAGAGTGGTATTATAACCAGACAAGACAAATCACCTTGGTACATCTTGCATAAAATTAAAAGGTCAGTCCAGGAAGAGAAGGAATAATGAGATTCCCGAAGTCCTTCATCAAGCTGAAAAGCTCATTTGATTTTTTTTTTTTTCAGCTCAATGGAAAACTCCAAAACCAGAAAGGATGGAATGTTACATAGAAACTACTTAAAAGCTCCATTTAAGCCTAAACCAAAGAACACGATTTCCATCGTATGGAACTCATTTCTTTTTGAAAGTTGATAAACCAAAAATTTCACTGGAAACCAGCTGGTTGCCTGTGTTTTTCAGAGAAGGCAGCCTGGGAACACATTTCCTGAACCTCAGCTTCTTGGGTTCCACTCCTGGATTTCCCCGATGATGCCACAGAAAACGTCTTTTCTCTCCTCTCTGTTGCAGAACCCTTTTTAAAAAGGGGGTAAAATGATCACCTGCCCATTTATAGGATGTAGTATGTGAAATCCTCCTGAGAGCTTCCTGAAGGCCTTAGATGCATAGAGCCAGGGAACCTAGGATCACTTATGGTTAGTTAAAAAAAAAAACAAAACAAAACAGAACAACAACAATAAAAACCAAGCAAGCCACAGAGACAGGACAAGTAATCTTTTTCCCATTGGAAAAGGGACTCTAATCCTTATTCCAATTAAGAAGCAGAGAATCAGCTGATAAAGAACATTATTGGGATGCCTGGGTGGCTCAGTTGGTTGGATGACTGCCTTTGGCTCAGGTCATGATCCTGGAGTCCTGCATCGGGCTCCCGGCTCCATGGGGAGTCTGCTTCTCCCTCTGACCTTCTCCTTGCTCATGCTCTCTCTCACTGTCTCTCTCTCAAATAAATAAAATCTTAAAAAAAAAAAAAGAAAGAAAATTATCAAAATTTAAGATCTGAAAAAAGTGAATTATCTTGGAAACAGAACTTTTTCACGCACTGATCTAGGTGATACACAAGCAACTGAGTTCCACCCACTCAGATAGGTCCCAGTTTCCTTCCGAGTTTTATGACCATTCCTGTGTTTTCTCTGCCTACAGAGCCTGAATCCCATTGACAGAGATGTGAACTTGGAGTTTTTGAACTGGGTTACTAACACATTCCTGCCCAGAAAGGTAGTGCCATCTCTCCTCTAACTTTCCACTGAAAGAAATGAGGTCAGAAGTGCCAGGAGGCAGCAAGGACAGGGCTGCGTAGGTGGAGAATCATGGGCCAAGGCACGCTTTCTCTTCTGTAAGAAGTATTTATACCATCCTGTTGGCACACATGGGGAAGGCTGTCAGCTTCATGGTTTGTGCCACAAGGAAGTTGAGACAGCTTCTAAGCCATTGTTTGGAATTGCTTTTTCTTTCTTGTGTGGCTCAGGTGGCAAAAAGCTTCCTCTACCCTGCCAGGCCCTCAGAGGGTGGGACTCAGGGCCATCTGGGAGGTTCCGCCCGTTCTGGGCTGGGAGTTGCCCCAGCAGCTCCTGGCTGGCTGAAGCCAGATGTTAACAGGGCTGAGTGACCTGAAGTAGAACCCTTTCCTAAGGACAGTAAACATGGCCCACTCTCCCAGGAGCACCCAGAGAGGGCTATGGAGAGGGCATTCTGGAGGCTGTGGTTTGTCCTGGGTGTTGCTCACCTGCGCTGCTCTGGCTCTCAGGAATAGAGCCCCAGGCGCGATCATTCTCTGTCCTAACAAATGGAGTCTGTTAACTATCCCACCTGCTGAGTCAAGGAAGAAAACCCAGTGGCTGTATGAAAAGGGAAAACTGACAGTGTTAGCAGGCGCTCTACTGAGTCTCAAAACCAAAGTCAGATGAGAGTTTACTGCACAGCGGTGGCTGTGTTTTCAGGTAAATCCCAAGGCAACTAAATACGGTCCGGCTTAAGTCTCTAACCCCTCTTAAGTGTCTCCTTTGTGGGCTCTTCCTCTGCTCTCCCTTAAAAGGTAGGCTGTTCCCTAAGGTTCTGTGCTTGGCTCTTGCTTAGTTTTCTTTCCAGAATGACTGCCAGACCAAATGGTGCCTTTGCTCAAATTAGAAAAAGGCTCCCCTTTCTCAAGACATGTTACCACCAGCTCCTAGAAAATTCAGTGTTACGATACAAATCTTCAAGGACCCTGAGAGGGTCGCTCTCTAAGGGCTGTTTAGTGCCCAATGTGCCCAGCTGTGCAGTTGCTGTGTGCAACTGAATCCCATGGATTCAAATATTACCCGAGACAGATGGCTCCCCAATTTCCATCTCTACCATGACACCCCTCTCCAGAGATCTGCACTTGCATGATAAATTAGAAAGAACTGATTTGGGGGCATAGCTCCTAGGGATGTCAAGCCTTTAAACAACAAAGGATGAAGCCTGGATTTTACCCAACTGCTCTTTTCACTCAGTTAAAAGTTTTAGAGATCTCAGCTGGGAATCTGGAAATCATCCTTAATGTCTACTCCTTGGACCCCAAACCCGACTCCTTGGCATCTTCTCACTCTTTCTCTACGTATCACTCCCTCCCTCCTTTCCCTCCTCCTCCCACTGTCTTGGCTTGCTTCAAGTCATGCCTATTTTTTTTTTTTTAAGTTTATTTATTTTTAGTCATCTCTTCACCCACCATGGGCCCCAAACTCATGATCCTGAGATCAAGAGTCTCCCATTCTTGCAACTGAGCCAGCCAGGGGCTCCACCATGCCTCTTTCTTGGCTGACTTACTCCAAAGCCTCCTACCTGAACTCCTGGCTTCCAGGCTTGCCCTCTGTTCCCTGTTTAATACATGGCATTTATTTCCTGTGAGTCTCTTTCTCAAAAACTTCTGATGGCTTCTACACACAAGCAAAGAGAGCCCACACTTGGTAGCCTGGCTTTCCAAGCCTTCCGTGTTCTCGCCCCAACCTACTGCCACCTCCCCCTGCTCTGCTCGTCTGGTCACACTGAATCCTCGTGAGTCCTTAGCACAGGATGCTCGTCTATCTCCAGACCTTCATTCCTATGGCTCCATCTCTCTGACCTGTATTTCCACAGTCGGCTGTTAATGAAAACCTAGGGTTCAAATCCCAAGTCTTCTCTAAAGCCTCTGCTGACTCTCTCCATTAGAGTTAATAACTTCCTTTCCTGCACTCTCATTGCATTACATTTTCCTTTGAGCATTTATGGTACTATGTCATAAACTGTTGATTTATATAGCATTTGGAGCCCCCTGTAGACTAAAGTTTTGAGGGCAAGGATACTGTTTTACTTTTCTTTTGGTCATCAGAGCCAAACCCACTACAAAGCATTTGTGTAGGGCACATTCAATGAGCAACTCAATGGCGAAGTCCTCATGGTCAAACAAAGTCCAGGGACCACTTAATGATGGTCTACTCTGAACCTGTATGTTTGTTTGAAAGCACGAGCCAAACAAGGACAAATGAGGGCACAACAGCACATCAGGTGGAGGTGAAGGGCACTTTCAAACCGAAAAGTCCATTTAAAACAAACACACAGGATGCCTGGGCGGTTCAGTCAGTTAAGCATCTGCCTTCAGCTCAGGTCATGATCTCAGGGTTGTGGGATCGAGCCCCACATTCGGCTCCTTGCTCAATGGAGAGTCTGCTTCTCCCTCTGTCCCTCTGTCCCTCACCCCACTCATGCTCTCTTTCTCTCTTAAATAAATAAATAAAAATTTTTAAAAAATTCTCTGTAAAACACATATTTATGCTGTAATTCACAATCTTATATGCTATAACTCACAACCTGCTTCAAATGCAATTCCTAGAAAGCATGAGCTCTGGCAGAGAACTGAGGCTCGGCCTCAGGCGTAGGGTTGGCAGGATGTAGGGTCTGTTCGGGAGTCCCCTTCTGCCTCTGCCCGGTTCTCTAGACCCTGGACTGGCCCAGCCCCACCACCCAGGCTCAGAATGCCTTACCGGAATCTGAACATTCCTCAGACCAGTGCTCACCTTGAGCAGGTGAGAACCTGGACGGGAATGAAGTGACAAGATTCCTTCAACTCTGTGTCTTGAGAGAAAAAACAAAAACTGTGAGTGTAAGTTTGGACAGAGAGCAATAACGCCCTCAGGCTCCTGTCTTCAAGGAACATTTATTTGAGAAGAAATCAGCAGAGAAAGACCATTGCTAATACAGGGCCTCGTTTCCAAGATAAACTCTACCACCTTAGCTGCATTTTTTATCTTTTTCCTATATAATACTGAGAGATATGCACACCCACTCTTAATCTGAGACCAGATTCCCCAGCTTCCGGCAAGGAGATTACCAAGAGCACGCATTTACCAAGAGTTTGCAGAGGGGTAGGCAAACTTTGCCTTTCTGACACAGAGGAAAATGTGGGTGTCTCCCATACCACTGTTCTTTCTATACTCTCCTGAAGAAGCCTGACAAGCACATAAAAAAGGAAGAACTTGAAAATCCAGCTGATCATACATTTTTTCTAACCATCTGGGCTTCTGTCTCCTTTTCCCTGTCACTAGGATGGCCTTAATAATATCTTTAAACAAGCTAATCTCTATCACTCTGCCTACAGGACAATAGTCCTCTTTTGCTATGTAGAGAAGAAAACTGCAACCTCTGTATTGCCTTGGGTTTAAGATCCAGTCTTGCTCCCTTCCCTCTAATGCCTCCGAAACAGGTAAGTTCCTTAAAACTAATGACCAAAACAAAACTAAACAAAACAAAAACAAAAAACTTACCAACTGCCAGTGCTCTCATTTTTATCAAATCAAAAATTATCAGTATTTTGTGATTTGTAGTTTCTTGGAATCCAGGAACTTAGTGGTTAGTACACATTCCTCGTGTCAGTTGCTGTGTTAAAGGTTGGGGACCAGCAGGAACAAGAAAGTTTATGCATATAGATTCACCTTCAAAGAAAATAGAGTCTACATAATTCTATTTGAAGGCACCAATGCCTTATAAGAGGTTTCATGGAGGAGCACTTGGGTGGCTCAGTCATTAAGCATCTGCCTTTGGCTCAGGTAATGATCCCAGGGTCCTGGGATAGAGCTCCAAATCAGGCTCCCTGCTCAGCGGGAAGCCTGCATCTCCCTCTCCCAATTCCCCTGCTTGTGTTCCCTCTCTTGATGTGTCTCTCTGCCAAATACATAAATAAAATATTTAGGAAAAAAAAAAAAAAAGGAGGCTTCATGGAAGGCCACTGACTGACTACAGGATCCCTTACTCTATTAGGACCAAACTATTACTTTCAATGTCTGCTCAGGAAGTCACTGTGTGGTAGAGAGGAAGAGGAGGTGGTGAGGTGACTGAAGGCCTATCCCATCCTTCGTGGAAGTCTCGGGGAAGGATGGCGTCTGGTTCTCTAGGAGACCCACTCTTGGCACTGAAGAGAAAGTTTTGGGGAGAGTGGCAGAAGGCAAATGTTGGAAAAAGAACAAAGGCAGATGAGCTTCTCAGAGACAGCCCAGCCAAGAACCCAGGGGGTTTGAACTTGGCTTAGGAGGGTTAGTGTCACACACTCAAAGCAGCCTGCATCACTGGGCTGGCAACTTACCCTCCACATATTCCCCCCACCCCCGCCCCGGGGCCGGGACCCTGACACAGCCCTGCTGATTTGAGGCCTGACGCTGCAGTGTGGCCAAGTTCCTCCTGCTGACTCACGGGAGACCACAGCAGTGCGGAGAAATTCCATGATGAAAGATGATATTCCTGACATTTCTCTTAGCTCTCAAATTTTCCAGCAGATTTTCTTGAGCAGTCTTTCCGTCTTCCAAACTTTGGAGGGATGGCTCGATGTTTCCAAAGTTAGAGGTGGAAAAGCTCACTTGCGGTTGTAAAATTCTAACACTGCCCTCATTTTCTCTGAGGGACCCACAAGGGGAGCTACTGAAATGGAAGACTGAACCAGGCCTCGTGGGTATTGATTTGGAGCAAAAGAACACCTGGGGCCTTTGGAGGAAGTTAATTAGCGGCCAGGGCCAAATGGAGTGTGGACAGTTCCTAATGGTCTGGCCTTGGGGTCCTTGTTTTTGTTTTTTAAACTGAACTTTAGTTGTGTAGACGCCTGCATTCTATTTGGCTAAAACTCTGTGACTGGAATGTCCTCATCAGACCCTATTCTGAAGCTCTTTCAGTTTGAACCCCAGATAAAATACATGAGCTGTTCAATAATGAAACACGTGGGGAGAGGTTATCTGTCTCTTTCATTTCCCTTTTCTTTAGCTCTGTGGAGTAAAACTGAAAATGAAAAACTTACTTATCTCCTTCCACATAATTTTCACAAATGGTGGTTACTTGTACATCTTTATATGTTTGCACTGGACACCTGCTTCTGGGGGGCTGAGTCCTGGCCCTATCCTCCTCACTGTGACATCCTAAGGCACAGAGTAGGTCTCAGTGAATATGTGTTGCCTGAACAGATGAATGGCTGACTGGACGCATGGATAAACAAATGAGTGGAGGCCCATAGGGTTATGATCATAAATTTATATCGCATGGAAATACATTAAAGCGTCATGTAAAGGAAGTAAACCATGAGACTCCAGGAAAGGCAGTGTGCCCCAGTGTGTCTTTGATACCAAGACAGTGACGTACACTAAAAAAGGCATTGTAAAATAGTCAGTTCCTACATTTCCAACTCATAGACTAGGAGCAGATAGTCTCTGAATGGAAAATGCTGGGAGAATTCCCCTCCTACAGAAGGGGGCCCCTCTCAGTTTGTAAAAATATCCTTTTTCCTTTGGTTCTACCATGTCACGGGGGGGGGGGGGGAGCCGTAGCATGTGGACACCTCTTTGCAGGGTGACTGTGCAGTATACTGTCCAAAATGGGACTCTGCGGATGAAAGGGGGTCTGGGTGAGGAGGTCACAAGACCCAACTGGGACTTCTCTGGGCAAACTAAGACATGGGGGCTGACGATGTCTTTCCCCAGGTCAGTGAATCAAAGTTGAAATTCGGCTTTTGTTGAAAGTACTTGTTCTTCATTGAATTCTTCTCACGGTGAACTCCTTGCTGAGTTTTTAATCTTAAGAATTAATTCTCAGAAAGTACGGTATCTTGAGTTTCTCTGGTAAATTGTTAGTTCTAGAGCTGAACTCTTTAAATACAGTGTGACACAGGCCACCCTTTCTAGGTTACAGGTCAAGGGAGATACCATGGAACTATCTCACGCCTGGTAATAAGCCCTCACCTCTCCCTCTTTTTGGATGAACACAGAATGTGAAAATACACAATAGCTGCAGGGAAGAGGACAAAGTACAGCCAGCCCCTCAGATGGACTTCTGAGGGAAAGTGCTTCTTAACATATTTACTTCCTCTGGTGGTGCCACAGCACAACGATTACCCTCAGCCTTCCTGGCCATAAAAGCTTCAGTTTTTCCCATTCTTGCTGCCAAAGCTGAAATGCCAAGAAATGCTGGGAACTGTGATTATACACACTTCATATTTTACATTCTGAAACCCCAAGGAATAAGCTGTGGAGAACAGAGTCCTGTTTCTTCAATGGTAGCGGAACAGATACTGCACTCAAGCTCCGTCCAGCGGGGCCGAGTATTTGCATGGGGAGAAACAAAGACCTCACAGACTCTTCCAGTCTGTGTATACCTTCCTGGCATCCGTGGCAGGCCTTGGCTAACTTTTCTCATTTATTTCTTTTTTGTTGTTGTTATTTTTTAACTTTCTGAATTACTCAACCAGATTCTTCGGCGGGGGGGGGGGGATCACTACCCCACATAGAAGTCAGTCATAAGGAAACTCAGTTACCGCCTTTGACGGGTTTGAACCTGTCTGTTCACAGATGAGGAAACAAAACTCTACTGTTCTTTGGGCCCAAATCGTATCCCTTTCCTCTGTGGGGCAGTCAAGTGGCCGGCCAGCAGCCTGCAGATTTCACTGTGTCAAAATTGGTTTCCCCAGCTGTAAGTTAATTTCACGGCCACGGCTACGGCTCAATTTTCCCAATTCCACCCTCTAGTGTGGGAGTTAAAACAAACTAACACAAAAGCAAAATAGGCTTCCTTCCCGCCCTCCACGAATTAATGCAAGAGCCACAGGTACCCCGGGAAGGGCTGGCAATGACAAGACCTGTTCTTCCAAAGGGTGAATGTCCTGACTCACTATCACCTGCTGTCCTCTATTGCTCATACTCCTATACCTTTGTCAAAGGAGTGTTAAAATCCTCACGAGGTGAACTAGGGAGGGACAAGGCTTCTTACTGCTTGGATTAAAGGAAGATTTAATACTCGCTTCTTGCTTAATTTGCACGATTTGGATGCCTCTACATGTTCCCTGTGTTCCAGAGACCAGAGCATACGCAGGGTTTCTCCTCCTCCCCTGGGGCAGCGCTCGCTCCACACGGCCTTGCAGAGAAAGGCTGAGAAGCTCCTGGTAGACCAGCAAGCCCCTTGTGCAGGAAGGCAGGCACCAGCCAGCCAGGGTGGAAGTTATGTGCTGCTGCTCCTTAATCCAGTTATAAATAACAGCTGATGCAACTGCTCTACGTGCAGGGCTGGAAATAAATTTCTCTTTGTGGCTATGTAACTGCAATAAACTTTTATAAGCCTGTTACATGATCTGAACAAACCAGCACAGTTTCTCTAACAAGAGCAGAATTCTTTGCAGGTTTGAACCCTCACCCACACACCCTTCCCTGGAAAGAAAAGGAGGCTCAGCTGCTACCTTTTTTATACTTTAGAGCTGGTCTTTCTAAAGACTTAGGAAAAACCTCTGTTCTTCCAGCATATCCAATAGCACCATTTGTCTTTCCACAGGAAACAGTCAAACACGGAGCTGGTATACGCACAAGGCATTTGTGAAAGGACATATAGGAAATGGGTAACTGCTTGCCTTGAGAAAAACAAACTGGGAGGCAGGATTTAGCATCCCTGTAATCTTTTTAGAAGAGCTATACATTTCTCCTTTTTTTATCACATGTATGCATTATATCATCTAATTAAATGACACTGACATTCCTCTCCATTTTCTCAGATTAAATAATACCTTGTTTACACCCATTGTCATATCACTTTTCTCTCCCTGTGCATTCCCCCAGACATGTGTTGGCTCACTTGCTAGAAATAAAAGCGAAATGAAGAAATAAGAAATAATGCTATGTCCTGCACCAGAAACTGAGGGATACCAAATGAAAAAGAAAAATCAAAGCAAAGTTCCGGATGCGAGTCCTTACAGAGCCATGACAACTGAGAGAAAAAGTGTGCGTCCTTTGGCTTTTTACTCTGTGCTCTCCTGGACATCCTGGACAACACCCCTTCCCTCTGACAATTCCCTCTCAGGCCCCATCAAGAGATTTCTCCTCATCTTTGGTGTATCTCCTTTTGTTTTCTCTTATGTCTTTAAAAAAAAAAATTGTTCTCAAAAATCACAAGAGTAACACAATTGCACCACCAGCAGTGATATGATATGAAGACACATAAAAAATTAATAACTGGGGCACTAGGGTGGCTCAGTCGTTAAGCATCTGCCTTCTGCTCAGGTCATGATCCCAGGGTCCTGGGATCAACCCCCACATGGGGCTCACTGCTCTATAGGAAGTCTGCTTCTCTCTCTCCCACTCACCCTGCTTGCATTCCCTCTCTCGCTATGTCTCTCTGTCAAATAAATAAACAAAATATTTAAAAAAAAACTAAACCACAAAAACTGTCCACCCCATCCCAAACAGCTTTGTTTCCGTTCTCCTGCAACTTTCCCCACACATATATCTATGTTCAGATGGCTTTTGCTACTTCTTTAGTACAGAAAAAATGGGACTGAAATGAGCATACATACTACTCTTTAACTTCTTTCTTTTTCACTTATTTATCTGTCAGGGACAATTTCCTGCTACCCCTACCTCTCGCCATCCATAAATGAAGATCTAACTCATTGTTTCTTTTCACAGTTGCACAGAATTCCACAGAATGGGTATGTCATGATTGGGCTCAGTCATTTCCTTACTGAATCTGCCTATCTCTTCAATGGATTCACTGTTCAAGTTTTTTCCCTAATCACTTTTCCTCCTTAGTACTGATAACGTGCATGCAGCATTAACTGAGACCAGACCATAATAAGCAAGCCCTGCGAACTAAAAGCTCACAGTAATCCCTGGGGCAGGTGGCACTGTTATGCCCATGCTGTATATTAGGAAATGAAGACTTAGAGAAATTAAGAGTTTATCTGGAATCACAGAGCTGGTACAGGGTGGAAGTAAGCTTCCAATCTGAGTTTGATTCCAAAGCCTTGCACTTTCCTAAAGCCAATACTGCCTCATTCTCATACTGCTGCCATGCAACCAGACTAGAGTCTGGTCACCGTCTCAAAGGTTAGCCTGGCATTTACGACTCTGAGATGGATCATTTGATTAGGAGTTCCACAGGTCTCTCTAAATTGAGGTGTTCATATCTTCGTCTCCCCAGGCCCACACCTGGGCTCATTCTGTGTCTCATCTCTGGCAATTCACCCTGGAGCAAGGCTCTGATCGACCTGAGTGAAAAGTACCCACCTTTTCAGAGAGGACAACAACCAGGGGTCCCTCATTCCTGGGTTCACTACTACCTCCTCTGTTTTATATGCACAAAGAGGCTGACAGCTATACTATAAAGGTAGGCAGGCATTACATTCTTTTAAGATCTACATGGAAGGAAACCTTGAATGCTCTACCTTGACATCCTACAACTAACTTCCCAGCATGCCTGCTACTCCAATAGTCAGCATGAACAAAATACAATTAAAGCCCAAATCTGACCTGGGAGAGGCAACACGAGTGTTCATATTAGTTTAATCAATTACTACTTCAGATACTTCTGGTTTGATAAGAGAAGAAGAATATAACAAGTCAACTGGATATTGGCTCAAGAATCTAGAATAAAAAAATTACACGGATGGCTAATGATTGCTCAGAAATCAGTGACTACAACAAGAGAGCCAGAATAAATGACACACCACATCACTAGGATTTTCCTTCTTTGACAGGTAAACTACACTGGAAGATCCAGATTGTTTTCAAATATCTGAAGGGCTTTCTTGTAGAGATCTGCGTTTTTCCCCTTTACTCCATCAAGGTGGTCCAGAACCAATGAACAGATGATACAGGGAGACCCTGTTTGAGCAAGTATAAAAGTGAAATTTCTAACAGTCACAGGTGCCTAGAAGTGGAGGTAACAAGCTACTCTCTGTTTGGAGGTGCTTAAGCATAGAAAAAAAGGACCACTTGGGAGGTTGTTAAACATTCATGCTTTGAAAGAGAAGTGCATATAACATTGAACTCTCTTCCAACTGAGACTCTAGAATTTTATCAGTGGGATATGGGAGAGGTAAGTTTTGATGAGTATCAAAAATGGTGTAGCATGGCGATTTTGTATGTGAAAGAGAAGGTCTGAATGGGTACTCTGGAGGCTAGAGGAGCTGTGCCAAGGGAGGAAGGAGAACCAAAAGGCCACACACACTGCCACCTCCCCACCGTGTGCACCACGCACACACCTCCAGACCCACATCACTCAGTGATGTCATTCTCCAGAGTGTGCAGCAGCTTGCCTGTCCATTTTCACTCACTTCTCTTTGCAACTGAACCCCGAAACTCATCAGTGTCTGAGCGTTTTTGTCAAACACTAACAGGCCACCTGCACCAAGTTAGGAAGTCTCCTAATACATAAAATTCTACATTTGCAAGACAATTGAAAAACATCCGCCTTCAAGCACACACTGCAGACCATGTGTCTATCAAGACCAGACCTCTTGTCTATCAAGAGGTAAACTCTCCGCTTGGCTATTTATCCTGCCAGGCTTAAGTACTGGGATCTAGGAGAAGGATTTGGTCTTAACACATCTGAAAACATAGCTCCAAGACTAATACACATGGCTCAGTGAACTGAAAGGTTCACTGATTAGGTGACACAGCCGTCACCTAATCCTCAGCTGTTCCCTCACATCAGTCCATTGCATTTTCAGCTCCAGCAGGTGCTACTCTCATCTGGGTTGAAATCATTTCCATGTAGATTTTGCACTGTCAAGCCAAGTAGTTGCAGAGCGCCTTGCTTAATGTAATAGAAGTCATTAAAACACTGAATACATGTGTAAATGAAGGGACTGTATAGACTGTTTCCGTGCCCCTCCAATTTGTGTTGAAGCCCTAAGCTTATAATGTGATATTTGGAGACAAGGCCTTTGGGAAGTAGTTAGAGTTAGATGAGGTCAGGAGGAGGGGGCCCTCATGATGGGATTAGTGCCCTTGCAAGAAGAGATTCTAGAAAGCCTGCCTCTTCTCTTTGTCCTGCCTTGAGATGAAGCAGCAAGAAGCTGTGGTGACAACGTGTAGACCTTTTCACTGAGCAGAACCTCCAGGAATCTGGTTCTAGGGAAAGAATCCAAAACTGATCCAATAGATGGATCCAACAGATAAAATAGATTATAAGAATATTCATCATTATTAATAATAGTAAATCAACTTAAATGTACTGTGAATTAAGTAGGCCCACCTGACAGACCATTCTGCATCACTTAGTATTAGTTAAAGATGAATGGGTAAAGAAGATGTGCAGTATAAATACAATGGAATATTACTCAGCCATCAAAAAGAATGAAATCTTGCCATCGTCAATGATGTGGTTGGAGCTAGAGAGTATTATGCTAAGCGAAATAAGTCAGAGAAAGACAAATACTGTATGATTTCACTCATATGTGGAACTGAAGAAACAAAACAGATGAACATAGGGGAAGGGAAGGAAAAATAAAATAAGATGAAAACAGAGAGGGAGATAGACCATAAGAAACTCTTCACTGTAGAGAACAAACTGAGGGTTGCCGAAGGGGGGTGGGAGGATGGGGTAACCGGGTGATGGACATTAAGGAGGGGCCTTGATGGAATGAGTGCTGAGTGTTACATTCAACTGATGAATCACTAAATTCTATCCCTGAAACTTATAATACAGTATAAGTTAACTAAATTGAATTTAAATTTAAAAATTTAAAAAAAGAATGTAGGCAACTTTAATGGTAAGGGAAAATGGTTATAACATATTAAGTAATTAAAATATCAGGTTAAGAATGTTTATATAGTATGACTTCAACTTTTTTCCTTTTTAAAAAAGTAAACACATTTATAAATTTTAAGAAAATAGATCAAAAGAAAACTGGTTATCCTTCAGTGGTAGGTGTAGAGGTTATTTCATCTTTATTTTTTGTATTTTAAATTTTCAGCAGTTACTGTATATTACTTTTATAATTAGAAAGGTGAGAATAAATTTTATTTAAAAAATTTAAAATACAGGGGAAAATCATTGCTCTCATTAATGAATATATACACCATGAAAACAACATGCATGTTTTCATGAGTAGAATAGTTTTGTACAGCCTAGTTTGAAGATACAGCCCCTTAAACTTTAGGGTGTAATATTCAGTATCTTACACATACTATAGAAAAGTGACATCACTGGGTTTCCTACCTCACTCTACAATGTCCAGTTTATAAAATGACTGTGAAAAAGTTATTACCTTTACTTTTAGCTGAAAGGCATAAAACTTGAAATTGATACACAGTGAAGTCCTCTGAATAGAGCAGACAGAGCGAACGTAATTCTGAAAGGGATTAGCATCACCTTAAGCAAAAAGCATACAACTTCTAAGCCATCAAATATAGAGATGTGATAGAAGAAATCATGGCAGGGATCATTGCGGTTTCTCAAACTTAAGTACTGCATGGCCCCTTTCTAAAGAACCTTTGAAGAAGCACTGACCAAGTCTTTTCCTATGAAATAACTTTCCTTTGAGAATTATAATCGCAAGGAAGAACTGTATCCTTATAACAGGTGAAAGAATTTTTTATATTATCAAAATGAAAATTCAAGTTTTAAATTTCTTAAAGAATTAGAACAATCAGTTGAAAACCACAAGGATGGATTCTCCAGTGCCCTTTTCAGTAAAGCAAATTCTCAGAAGGCTTTCATTTGCGAAAAGACACTACCTTCAATTCTGAGCAAATCATGGGCTTGGATTTTTGTAATGCTGGAGACAGACGATGAATGGGCCGGACAGGCGAGTTCCCTGCCCTCATGAAGCGGCCTGTATGAAGAGACACACAGGCCAGGAAAAGTGTGAGGGGGAGGGTATTACAGGAAACCAAGAGAGCAGACGGGATAGGAACCTAAGCTAGCTCGTGTTCAGGGGTGAAGAGTCTGGGAAGTTTCCTAGCGGAGGTGACTGAGCTGAGACCGCACAGTTTGGCAGGAGTTAGCCTGGCAGAGAAGGCAGAGAGCATTCGGTGCACCTGCCAAGACCTGTCGGTTGAGGGAACTTGGCATCTTCATGGATTCAGAACTGTCGTGGGGCTGCAAGAGTTCCATCACATACTGTGTGGCCTTGAACACGTTATTTTACTTCCCAGAACCTCATGTTTCCTTATGCGTAAAATTGGAATAATTCCATCTGCCTTGGAGAGATGTCCTAAGAGGTTACAAATTCATTAAGTAGAAGCTCCTTACAGAGACATTTATCCTTAGAGAGAAAGGCTAAGTTCACGTGGGTGCTATTCTGTATCGCAGAACCAGCTGGGGTCCCTTCCCTCCACTCTGCCCTGGTGCACCCTGCTCCAGCCCACTCTTCTCTCTGCCACTCCTTGACTCTGCAGAGCACACTCCCCTCCCGATGGCTCTGTGTTCTTGCCATTCCTTCCACCCAGAATGTTTTTCCCGCAGATATTAACGCAGAGCTTGCTACATCATGTCCTTAGGTCTCTGCTCAACTCCGCAAATATCCTGTTCTCCCTGAACCTTATCTACCCCTTACACCACTTTTGCTCCATAGAATTTATTGCCCTGACATTCAATACATTCACTTTTTGTTTATCTGACTACCTGGGCTAGAATTTGAGCTCCTTGAGAACATGGGGTTTCGTGTGATTTGTTTCCAGAGCTTAGTACAGTGCCTCACACATGGTAGAGGCTTAACACATATGTGTTAAAGGATTGAATAAACACCCCTGGCTTGAGGGAAGGCATTTCTTTGGCTCTCTTTTACTCTCTGGGGACCCGACATAAAGCTTTGCACTGAGTAGGCATTTCATAAACACTTCTCGAACTGAACAACTGAACCACTTTTTACAAATGTTCACTTGATACCTAAGGACTGAGTGACTGTATTTTTATCGCTTAGCAGATAAATCCAGGATTGTATTTAATTATAATGAAGCAATAGGCTGATCAATCAATTTGCTGTGGAGAAGAACAATGCTGGTGGTCTGATTTCATCAGTGAGTAGAATCAATTAACAGATTTATCCATTAGTTCCAAAGAACCTCAGTCCCTGTTGATGCAAAAGGTCAAGTGCGGATGAGGTATGCCGGGATCAATATTCTGATTTAATAAGTACAGAAAGTGAAGTACAGAAACAAAATGTTTCAGAATTTCTTTCTGCCATTAATCTGGGTCCTTTGAGAAACTGCATTGCCGGGACTAAGCTGCCGGGAGATGGGCTCCAGTAATGGTCCAAAAAAAGTTCTTGAATCTCCCCTCAAATGAAAAACCAAAAATTTGCTTCAGTACCAGAAAAGGTAAATCCCAAATGAGTTCCCAGCTGCTCCCCCCATACATTAGAGAGTTGAAATTTAAACAAAATGCAAAAACATAGTCTCCACGTCTTACAATCTGTCCCGTATGCTCCGGGGCCTCTTTAGGAAACTACCTTAAGGATTTAGGGTAAGTATGTGGTTAGTACACTAACTATACACAATTTCAAAATATTGCTAAAATGCAAATAAAATGATTTGGTCTGAAAGGAAATCACAAATTTAGTTTCCTATAAAAAGACCAGTCTTGAGTCTGCTTCTCCCTCTGACTTTCTCCCTTCATGCTTTCTCTCTCAAATGAATAAATAAAATATTTAAAAAAAAAAAAAAGGGCGCCTGGGTAGCTCAGTTGGTTAAGTGACTGCCTTCAGCTCAGGTCATGATCCCGAAGTCCCGGGATTGAGTCCCACATCGGCCTCCCAGCTCCATGAGGAGTCTGCTTCTCCCCTCTCATGCTCTCTCTCTCTCAAATGAATAAATAAAATGTTAAAAAAAAAAAAAGACCAGTCTTCAGAGGGTTGATATTTATAAGCTACAACTCCAATTTCAGTCAAGAATTCTTGAGGAACTTTCCTGAGAATAAATTCAGCCCAAGCCTCTGCTACAAAGAAAACCCAAATTGGGGTGCCTGGGTGGCTTAGTGGGTTAAGCCTCTGCCTTTGGCTCAGGTCATGATCTCAGGGTCCTGGGATTGAGCCCCGTGTCAGGCTCTCTGCTCAGTGAGGAGCCTGTTCCCCCCACCCACCCACCCCGCTCTACCTGCCTTTTTGCCTACTTGTGATCTCTGTCAAATAAAGAAAATCTTAAAAAAAATAAAAAAAGGAAAGAAAACACAAATCAGCTGATAACATGTATACAAGGAATAACTTCTTATATTGACATGGCATGTTTCAAAGAGCTTTCACACTTTCACTTTCATGTGATCTGAGCTTCATCTATACCCTGCAGGGAAGCCATGTAGTGCACAGACAGGCAAAGGGACTCAGAGCATTCTGCAACCTGCCCACATCTCCCGGACCAGCAGGAATCAGGGCTGGGTCTGGAGCCCACATCTTCTGAAAACCAAGCCCAGCATTCTTTCAGTTGAAAGCACATATAAGTGATCCTTTTCTATTCCCTTATAGCACTGTAATTTAAATGGAAATGCACTTTAGCTACACTGACTCTAAATGATGCAATATATCAAAAAATTTTGCAAGCCCCAGAGCCAAATTTAGGCAGATTTATAATGGGGTCTAGTTTCCTAGGGTTCTGTCCTTGGCTCACCATTCCATTTAAGACACTTGTTGGGTGATGTCATCTGGTCCCCATAATCTGAACTAAGAGCTATGTCCTGATGACTTGTATGTATTCCAGCCCATCTTTTTCCTCTGAGCTTCAGACTCATATCCACCTGCCCATTTCACATCTCCATGGGAACGTGTCTCAGGTACCTGACATATTATTTTTCTATGTCTCATCATCTTCCACTTCTGCCAAGATGTCTTCCTGCGCTCATGATCTCTCCCAGATAATGGCAGCATCACGCATTCAACCTTCTGACTGAGCACCTAGAAATGACCCCAGGTTTCTCCTCCACCTCCTGGACCCACCCAGTCACTAAGGTTTGACTGCTGTACTTGCTCCTATCTCTTCATCTTACGCCCTTCTCCTCAGCGCTCCCACCACCATCTTGGTTCAGGTCCTCATTATTATCTAACTTGGAACACTGCAATAGTCTCAAATTCAACCCCCGCTGCTACCCACATGTCCATGTCTGTATGCTCCCTCCCCCAAATAAATATGAAGCGTAAGTCCACTCAAGTCAGGAAAGCTGCTGGAAACGCCTCAAAGATTCTTCTTCACCTGCTACCCAAAACCCAAATTCCCTGGCATGGAATTTCTGTCTGACACTGTGAGTTTCCTATCAAATAACTATCCTGCCCCCTTTTTCCTTAATAAGAAAACCCTGGGGGTGCCTGGGTGGCTCAGTGGGTTAAAGCCTCTGCCTTCAGCTCAAATCATGATCCCAGGGTCCTGGAATCGAGCCCCACATCGGGCTCTCTGCTTGTCAGGGAGCCTGCTTCCTCCTCTCTCTCTCTGTCTGCCTCTCTGCCTACTTGTGATCTCTGTCAAATAAATAAATAAAATCTTAAAAAAAAAACAAGAAAGAAAGAAAGAAAGAAAGAAAGAAAGAAAGAAAGAAAGAAAGAAAGAAAGAAAGAAAGAAAGAAAGAAAACAAACCCTGATCTTTAGCTGGAACATGGCCACATAATGATTTCCTAGCCTTCACTGTAGCTTGGTGTAGTCATGGGACCAAGTTCTGGCCAATTCCTTGGTAATGTGTGGAATTTCAGGCTCTTTAAAGAGAGCTAACTCAGCTGGGAGATGTGTTCTTTGTGCTTCTTACTGCCTGGAATGAATACAGAGATGACTCTGGAAGCTTTAGCAAACACCTTGGGCCACCAGGTGGCCTTGAAGATGGCTGAACAGAAGAGATAGAAATCTCAGGACCCCAATGACTCCATGGAGCTTTCGTGGCACAGCTGGACTGCCTACTTCCAGACTTTTTATGGGAGAGAAAAATACATTTCTAACTGGTTTGAGGCACCATCATATCCCATTTCCTATTACAGGCAACAGCACCCAATTGTAAGTGATACAGAATTCAAATATCTCAAGAATGTTAAGCCTTTTCATAGCTTTGTTTCTGCCAACCCCTGGAGCTTTATCTTCCACCAGAGCTCCAAATTTAAGTTCCAAAATTCTTGTAGTTTTCCACTCCACCCACGTACTCACCATGAATTTTCATGCTTCTCAACTTCTGCTCAAGCTTGCCCCCTACCTAAATACCTTATTTCTGTTCAGGTTAACTTTCATCACCTTCTACAGAAAGTTTGCCTAAACCACCACGTTAGGGTAAGTGGCCCTTCTCTGTGCTCCCATAATATGTAGGCATACTCCAAATCTAGAACCCACATGCCTTTGTGGGCTATCTCTCCCAATCCACAGAAAGAGCCTCACAGGGCAGATACCACATCTATTCCTTTGGTATTTATATCTCCTAATAAAAGTGGGAGCTCAGTAAATATGTTCTGAGCTCAACTGCATTTTCCTTACTGAAATAAGAGTGAACAGTATCAAATGCCTCCGAATGTCCTGATTAGCTCCTCATGTCAGCAGTAAGTTAAAGGTTGAAACAAAATATTCTAACAGTTTTATTTTTCCTTTTCTTCCCCTGGGATGGAAAACAAATTATAGGTGAAAACATCCACTCTGAGAAGCAATTTACTGTTTGGATATTTCAGACTTGAAATTTCCTCATCTATAAAAGAGAACTTGGCATTCTCAGAGGCCTCGTCTGGCTCTAGTATTTTTATAATTCCATTGTTGAATATAAACGTATAAAATCGGACACAAGGAACTCACTGTGAATGGATAATTTGTTCCTCCAGCAACTGGCAGCAAAATGACCAACCTTACCAAACTTTTAAATAAATTACTTACAAGGAGTGTCTAACGAAATCTTGAAGTCATCAGATGACAATGAACACTCTAGGATAATGAAATGCCTATTATGGGAGGCTATGCCTCCTAGACTCCAAACTCATTGGCCTCCTTTAGAGCCCCAGAACTTGCCATGCTTCCTCCTGATACTGGGAACCGGCATTTGCTATTTCTTCTGTCTTAACTGTTCTTTCCATCTCTCTTCACTGGCCACCTCAGCTCAAGAGTCATTTCCTTAGAACACTCTTCTGTCTTTCTCTGACCACACTGAATTACTGTATTAGAAGTTCTCCCTCATTGCAATGCTCTCCTCTTCTTCACGGCATTGGCCACCACTGTGATTTTCTATTAGTATGATCATTTGATTGATATCTTTTTCCCTCACTAGACCACACCCTCCTCAAAG
Organism: Mustela nivalis; assembly: GCF_964662115.1. Taxonomy (NCBI): domain Eukaryota; kingdom Metazoa; phylum Chordata; class Mammalia; order Carnivora; family Mustelidae; genus Mustela; species Mustela nivalis. Next base: position 38,874,117 of record NC_139025.1, read on the forward strand.
GAGTATTTTGGTTTTACTCATCATTGTACTCATATCCTTGGCAGAGAGTTGATGCTCAATAAACACTTGCTGAAGGGAGGAGAAAAGTGGCCAAGTTTCATTGGGAGAAATATCCAGCTATTCTAATAAGCTGGAAATCCTCTGAGTTCTCCTTCACATTTTTGAAAAACGTTCTTGAAGCCACTTTCTGGTGACAGTGGAAGGACAGGCACTGAATGAGCAATCGTGACAAGCTAAGAGAAGCAGCAGGAATGTGACTAAAAACATTTGGAGTTTTCGTAACAATCCTAGGTAAGGGCTCACAGACAAAATCGGATGCGAAAGTTACCAACGTATGGAGAATCCCATGGCTAGTGCATCCTAAAGAAACAAGGGCCATATTGGAAAAAACAAATAATGATTTGTCCTTGTTTTCACAGCAAGCAGATCAAGGAAGAGTAGACTTACTTCTTGGAGAAGGAATGATTTTATTAAACGGCAAAGAGAGAACAGAGCTCCTAATCTCTCTTTCATCTTTATCTGAAAGGAAGATTTTTCTCACTAGAGTGAGTACAACAAATAAAAATATTGAAGTGAATTCCGATATAGGTGAGGTAACAGTAAGAGTCCAAAATTCCAGGCTCAAATGAAAGACATTTGAGGACCCTGACATTCTGCTGGTAAGAAATACTTAGGAGTGAGAAGTTCCTGGGAGATGGGAATCTAACAGGTGTTGTAACAGATGTTATGGTTTCCAAGAGGGGGAGAGGTAGATATCAGAAAACAATGACTCAAGCATGTGATAGTCATCATTGACTGACCCATGCACAAATTGGTTGGAAAATAGATTAACTGAATTCATAGACATAGGAGGAATGCTTACAGAGGTGGCTCTCCAAACAAAAGTATGCTAATTTCAAATCACACAGATGTCTGAAGTCAGCAAGACATCTGATGGTCCTGAATGATATCCTTGATAAACAAGAGTCAGATGATATTAAAGACTGGTAAATCCCCACAGCTCCAGCAGCTGTTTTCAGAGATTAGCTTAACAGACCTTATCTTGCGGGGAGCTGGTCAATCTTCCCAAATTCTGAGTTTTTTAAAAAAAATAGTCAAATGAGAGAGAGACTGTTCTCTCAAACTGAGGAGAACTCAAAGGTGATTTTCTTTAAAAGTTCATGTGCTACATTAAGCATACATGTAAAAGACAATATATTTCAGGTCTGGAGCCTCTGTGGGTTAGTTCCACATCTGGACAATGGGACAACAAAATCACCACAGCAAGCACGTGGGGCTTTAGGAGGAAACACTGATTACCATGCACATAGCATGCCAAGAAGTACACAGGGCACAAAGTGACCAGACTCATGGGTTCCAAGTGTGTATTAAAATGTACTATGTTCAAGTGTAAATGGTAAGGAGGAATCAATACTTGAACTGTGCTCTTCTATAAAGGCTTTTTCATGAAATATGTTTTAGATACATTCTATGCCTTGTCAAAAACAGCAAATCCACTACGTGCTGGCTGGCTTTAGGGGTTTGGGGTTGAAATGTCAGTGATGGCTGAACTCCCCTTTAATACAGATTATGAAACATGATAGAAAATGGGGTCCTATAAAGCTGCAGGGCAGGTAAATGGGATGCATGCCCCTTTGTCTTCTAACTTTTCTGTAGGACTTGACTCTGAAAAAAGTCAATAGCCGTTGTAAATTATTCATGAGCTCTATCTGGGCTCCCAATCAGCCAACAAGCCAGGACAAAGGAATGAATAGTCTTTTTTTCCCCTTAGCAAAGTGGCTCATTGACTGCTTACTTCCCAGCCCTTTTTTCTTGGTCTCTGGGCCATGGCAGCCCCAGACCTTCCAACCAAATGCAAAGGCCCAAACCCTGCTCTTGCTCTATCTCCAGGGAACTGGGCTTCTATTCCTCCATGAAATGCAAGTGAACACATCTGAGAATCAGGGTCAAGCGGAAAAGCACAGAAATGTAGCTGGCCTTTCTCCTTTCACATAAGGCTTGGCTGGCTAAGAGAGAGAAGAAGGTCAAGGAGCCTAAGGAACTTCTAAAGTCCTAATGGACAATGACTTACCCATGGTACCATCTTTGTAACTTGCTGAAAAAGAAAAACCTGCCCTGACAACAAACAAACAAATAAACAAATAACCACGCCCCCATAGGCATACCTCAGAGATACTGCAGGTTCTGTTCCAGACAGAGATGTCTGAAAAAAAGTAAATACATTTTTTGCTTTCCCAGTGCACATAAAAGCTATGTTTACGCTACACTGTAGTCTATTAATTGGCAGTAGCATTATGTCTAAAAAAACAATGTACGTATCTTAATTTTAAAATACTTTATTGCTAAAAATGCTAACCAGCATCTGAGGTTTCAGCAAGCTGTAATCTTTTTGCTGCTGGAAGTTCTTGCCTCTGGGATGATGATTCCTGACTGATCAGGGTGGTGGTTGCTAAAGGCTGGATTGGCTGTAAAAATTTCTTAAAATAAGGCAACAATGGAGTTTGCCACATTGATTGACTCTTTCTTTCATGAACCATTTCTCTGGAGCTTGTGATGTGATCCGATAGCATTTTTATCCACACTAGAGCTTCTTTCAAAATTGACTCAGTCCTCTCAAACCCTACCCCTCCTTTATCAACTAAGCTTATGTCCTATTCTAAATCCTTTGTGCTCATTCCAACAATCCTCATGGCATCTTCGTCAGGAGTAGATTCCATCTGAAAAAAACACTTTCTTTGCTCATGCAGAAGAAACAACTACTCATCCATTCAAGTTCGATTATGAGATCGCAGCAATTAGTCCCGTCTTCAGGCTCCACTTCTAATTCCAATTCTCTTGCTATTTCCACATCTGCAATGATCTCCTCCACTGAAGCCTCAAAGCCTCAAGGTCATCATCCATGAGGGTTAGAAGCCACTTCTTCCAACTCCTGCTCATGCTAATATTTTGACCTCATCCCATGAATGTTCTTAATTGCATCTAGAATGGTGAATACTTTCCAGAAGGTTTTCAACTGACTTTGCCCAGATCCATTACAGGAATCACTATCCATGGCAGCTATAGTCTTTATGGAATGTATTTCTTAACTAATAACAATTGAAAGTCAAAATGACTCCTTGATCCATGGGCTAAAGAATGGATGCTGTGTTTGCAGTCAACAAAAACAACATTCATCTCATTGTACATCTCCATGAGAGCTCCTGGGTGACCAGGTACACTGTCAGAGCAGTCATATTTTGAAGGGTTTCTTTTTCTCTGAGCAGCAAGTCTCAAAAGTAGGTCTAAAATATTCAGTAAACCATGTTGTAAACAGATGTGCTGCTACAGAAGCTTTCTCATTCCATTTATAGAGTCTACAGTCAGAGTAGATTTAACATAATTCTTAAGGGTCTGAGAATTTTTGGAATGGCCCATGAGCATTGGCTTCAACTTAAAGTCACCAGCTGCATTGGCCCCTAACAAGAGAGTGAGCCTGTCCTTTGAAGCTTTGAAACCAGCATGAACTTCTCTTTTCCACCTCAGAAAGTCCTAGATGATATCTTTTCCCAAAATAAGGTTGATTTGCCTACATTGCAAATCTGTTATTTAGTGCATTCTCCTTCACTAATGATCTTAGCTAGGCCTTCTGGACAACTCACTGAAGATTCTGTATCAGTATTTGGGGCTTCACCTGTACTCTGATGTTTATGGAGACGGCTTTGCTCCTTAAGCCTCAAGAACCAACTTCTGTGCTCTACATCACTTGGCATCAGGGAAATACAAATCAAAACCACAATGAGATACCACCTTTCTCTGTGGAGAAAGGGGAACTCTCCTACACTGTTGGTGGGAATGCGAGCTGGTGCAACCACTCTAGAAAACAGCATGGAGGTTCCTCAAAAAGTTGAAAATAGAGCTACCTTATGACCCAGCAATTGCACTACTGGGTATTTACCCTAAAGATACAAATGTAGTGATCCAAAGGGGCACCTGCACCCGAATGTTTATAGCAGCAATGTCCGCAACAGCCAAACTATGGAAAGAACCTAAATGCCATCAACAGATGAATGGATAAAGAAGATGTGGTACACATACACAATGGAATACTATGCAGCCATCAAAAGAAATGAAATCTTGCCATTTGCAACGACGTGGATGGAACTAGAGGTTATTATGTTGAGAGCGAAATAAGTCAATTGGAGAAAGACAACTATCATATGATCTCCCTGATATGAGGAAGTGGGGATGCTTCATGGGGGGTAGGAAAAGAACAAATGAAAAAATATGGGATTGGGAGGGAGACAAACCATAAGAGACTCTTAATCTCACAAAACAAACTGAGGGTTGCCAGGGGAAGGGGGGCAGGGAAAGGGTGGTAGGGTTATGGACATTGGGGAGGGTATGTGCTATGGTAAGTGCTGTGAAGTGTGTAAACGTGGCGATTCACAGACCTGTACCCCTGGGGCTAATAATACATTATATGTTTATTAAAAAAATTTAAAAATTAAAAAAAAAAACAACTTCTGCTAGCTTCAAATTTTTCTTCTGCAGCTTCCTCACCCATCTCAGCCTTCACAGACTTGAAGAGAGTGAGGGCCTTGCTCTGGATTAGGCTTTGGCTTAAGGAAATGTTGTGGCTTGTCTGATATTCTACCTAGACCACTCAAACTTTCTCCATATCCACATTAAGGCTGTTTTGCTTTCTTATCATTCATCTGTTCACTGGACTAGCACTTTTGATTTCCTTCAAGAACTTTCCCTTTGCATTTACCACTTGGCTGACTGGTGCAAAAGGCCTAGTTTCCACCCTATCATGGCTTTCAATATGCCTTCCTCACTGAGCTTAATCATTTCTAACTTTTAATTTAAAGTAAGAGACACGGGACTCTTCTTTGTCACTTGAACACTTACAGAGGCCACAGTAGGGTTATTAACTAGAACAACGTCAATATCATTGCGCTCAGGGAATAGGGAGGCCCAGGGAAGTCTTAAGAGAGATGCTGGAATGGCTGGTCAATGGAGAAGTCAGAACACATGTATCCGTGAATGAAATTTGCTGTGTCATGGGGGTGCAACTCATGACACCCCAAAACAATTACAATGGTAACATCAAAGGTCACTGATCACAGATCACCATAACAACTGCAATGATAGTGAAAAAGTTTGAAACATTCCTAGATTACTAAAATGTGACAGACACAAGTTGAGCAAATGCTTTTGGAAAAATGGCACTGGTAGATTTGCTCAACACAGGATTGCTGCAAACCTTCAATTTATTCATACACACACACAGATATAGATATGTATATGTATACATGTACATAAAACACAGCATCTGTGAAGTTCAGTAAAGCAAAACACTGTAAAATGAGTGTCCCTGTATTTGGATAGGTCAGAGGCATCATCCTCAACATCATTTTGGCTCTGATAAGGGCCATCCAAGGACATGTCTGATAAACAAGTCTATCTGATGCTCCCCAGGTTCTCTCTGTGCTCTCTGGATCAAATTCACACCTTGGGTGACCCAACTGTGCCCTTTACTGTGTGTGAGTCCCAAGGACTTGGTTTTCACAGGCTTATCCTTAAGACTCTGCTCTCAGGCCGGTAACCTGAATGGAATTAAATTATCCTGTGAAATAAATCCACAGGATAAAAATAGCTTTCGAATCTATCCTAATTAAATGTGTCCCCTTCAAAGTCAACCATATCAGTTAGAGCCTGCATCTGGGATTCAAGCTGAAGAGTAAATTAAATTCTCAAAATTAAACCACAAATGCCAAGAATTTAAATAAAATTTCTCAAGATGTGGCCTGATACAGCTCCACAGAAACGACATCAGGTTACAGTGTCCACCCTCCTTTCCAGACCGATGAAGCAAGCAGAATGAGAAGCGATCACATCCTACACACGAAAGGAAGTCCACTGCCTCACAGCTGCGTAACATGGTGCTTGAGTAAAGCCCCTAAGGATTCAAGAAGATGAGTTGTTGTGTGTGTTTTTTTTTAATGATTTTATTTATTTGACAGAGAGAAATCACAAGTAGGCAGAGAGGCAGGCAGAAAGAGGAGGGAGGCAGGCTCCCTGCTGAGCAGAGAGCCCGATGCAGGGCTCAATCCCAGGACCCTGGGATCATGACCTGAGCCAAAGGAAAAGGCTTAACCCACTGAGCCACCCAGGCGCCCCAAAAAGATGACTTTTGACCTTAGTGCTTTTCTCCACTGCTCTGGTTTGAGGTTTATGTCCCTGCCCTCCTACATGGGGCCGACCCAAATTCACAAGGTGAAATCCAAACTATAAGGTGCCTTTAAAAGGTGCTTCGGTCTTAAGGGGAGAACCCCTGAATGAGGTTAGTGCCCTCATAAAAGAGGCTCCAGAGAGTTCCCTGACCGTTCTGTCAAATAAGGACATAGAGAGAAGACAGCCTTGACTAGACACCAGACCTGCTGGCACTCTGATACTGTGCCTCCAGAACAGTCAGAGACCAATTGCTGATGTTTAGATGCTCCCCACTCCCAAGTCTGTGGTGATTTGTTAGGCAGCCCAAAAGGACAAAGACACACACTCTGTCTTATTTTCATGAATAAAAGTTGCCCTATCACCAGCAGGGGACTAAGAAGCCCACTCTGGTACTCGGAGTCTGCAAGTCTCTCCTGAGGTGATGGGGTAGCCCAGTGGTTAAAGACACAGTTTGAGTTGTGGCTTTACGACTAGTTAACAGTGTGGTTATTAAGCCTTTCTAAGACTCAATTACTCACCTAAATAACACCAGTAAGGCTACTCTCATATCATAACAGTGCTAGGAGGATCAGGGAGATATGCAGGAGAAGAGTCAGTGTCACAATACTCCATGTAGCTCTTGCTCCTGTTGTTAGTATTATTTTTTTGGATTTACAAGAGAAGTCCCTGTCAAGTGGGGAAGTCATAATTCTTAAAAATTAAATGTGAGGAAGGCTCTCTCTGGAGTAAGCAGAGCAGAGATGATAGATGGATGGATGGATGCATAAGCCACAGAGAGAAGAACAAAAGCAGAGCTCATGGCCCAGAGTCCCATGCTACCACCAGGAAGACCTCTGAACTCCCTCCAACATCAGACACTGGGTCAGCAACCTCCCCCACATCCTATACTGGGCAGGATGCTGTGGCAGGAGCAATCCCATGCTGGACCTGCCGGAACAGACAGCCTGGTCAAGAGGGCTTAGAGCACAGGCCATTGAAAGCCACCCATGCAGCATTGTGGCCAAAGAATGAATGGAGAGTCCTGGCTACTTCGAAGCAGAGGACTCCTGCGGCTGGTATCCAGCCTGGTTTGGAACACTGCACCAGTACCCCTGCCCCCACCCTCTCCCCGGCCCGGCCCGAAACCCTCCGGCCCCACAGCTGGGGCTGAGACAAAGGGCTACATCTAGTTGAGGTTTTAGGGCCCTGTGCTGAGAATTTACATTTCTGTATCCTACCTGTTGTACCTGTTTTGCTTTCTCTCTTCCTTCCTGACCAGCCCTGATGCATTCTTTCCTAGCCTTGCTCCCCTCTTCCTGTTCTGACTCCTAGGATATTTAAGAATATTCCTCTTTCAAAGCTCTCTTACACTTTTATCATGATGTCAATACGGTTCTGAGCCCACAAAACGAACAGCATTAGCAAGGCTAATAAAGAGCCAGTTTCAATAAGGGAATTCTTTACTTTGACATTCACGCTCCTGAGATAAAATGGTATTTTTTTCCTCAAAGGAAAGCAGCAATTGCATCTCAAGAGAAAGAAGGAGTTTATGTGGTGACTAAGTTACAGTGTCATTTAAAAGCAAGATACCGACCTCAGGGAACAAATGAGGAAGTTAAGAATAAACACATCTAACACTCAACTATTGCATTTCCCACCTTACCTCATCTTGTGCCTGAATAAAGTTTCATCCACCGGTACCCCTTGCATTTTGAGATCTAACAATGGCAACCAGATTTTAAGTCCAAAATATATAGTATATGCAAAAGACTGTGTGCCATGAAATGGAATCGAATAATATTCAGGAGGGGGTATAAATGATAACTTTTATCAAGCAGGACTGCTCATCTGTAGTTCACCTCTTAGCTCCTAGACTGGTAAGCTGCAGCCCCAAATGAATGAGATCCTCATCACAGTAATTAGGGCGACCGACAGCCATGCTCTTTGGTGTAGGTATGGATTCTGAAGATGGAATGGATCGCTTCCAGGGAAAACAGGAAAAAGCAACCATGGGTTCAGCACCTTGTAGAGTCTGGCTGTCTGAATTCATGGAGTCTCCGTGGAGCCACTGAAGCCAGACTCATATGACCACATGGAGGCAGTTCCGGTTTCAAGAACACTAGGTTATTCATTTATTCTACCGGACACTCACACCTTTGCGAGTTTAATTCTAACAAAGTTTCAGATGATTACCAGGAAAAATGGAAGGGTGGATGAAGCCAGGAGGGCAAACAGGGGATCAATCAGAAGAGGGGTTACCAGAGACCAAAACTCACCGATAGATGATTCCTTTCTCGTGTAGGAACATGAGCGCCGAAATGATTTCTGCTGCATAGAAACGAGCTCGTGCTTCATCAAAACGACGAGACTTCTGAATGTGAAACATCAAGTCACCTCCATTCACAAATTCCATCACGAAAAACAGACGATCCTGGAGAAACACAAGAGAGAACCCAGCGTGGTGTAGCCGTTAGCCTAGAGCTTGGTCAACAGGCTACCCGAGGCTGCGGCAGGTCGTCGTCACGTGGATCTTGGAGGGAAACGCTCTGTCGGGGTCAGTGCGAGGCATGAGGGCTGTGGGACTGGACCCCTGGGATAGGGATGGGGCTGGGAAGTAACACCTGGATCTCCTTTAAGGAATTCTACACACACAGCTTTGATCTCCGCATTAAATAAAAAGTAGGAAAGCCTCAGGAGCCCCCGGTCCTCATTGCTGCTCTGCACCTTAAACACTGAGCAACCCCGAGCTTAATTTGTTTTTGGACATTCACCATTAGTAAAGTGAGAACAATGACGCTATCCCTAGCTGAATCATGGGGTTCTGGAAAGCGGAGAAGTGCAACACAAATGGAAAGGTACGTGCCTTTCCTCTGGAACATGCAGGGTTAAGCACAGAACTCAAGGGATGTCTAACAGGTCCTCACACTTGACCAGGGAACACACACGGAAAAAGGAAACCGTTTTAGACAAGTCTGGCCAACAGGAGTCTAACAACAACCTCCAAGTGGCTTCAACGTTCGAAATTCCATTCAACCCAACAGAAAATTCCTGAGTCACGAGTGGAAACACGCAGAATAGCGCGATGCTGTCCACTTGGAAGGAGCTCTCATACCTGCTGATGAAATGGGCTCTTCAGGACACCTGAGGAGCTCATTTGGTTAAGCGTCTGCCTTCAGCTCAGGTCACGATCCTGGGGTCCTGGGTCTGATCCCGAGCAGGGAGTCTGCTTCTCCCTCTGCCCCTCCTTGCTGCTCACGAGCTCTCATCTCTCTCTCTCTCTCTCTCTCTCATGTGTTCTTGCCTTCTCTCAAATAAATAAATAAAAATCTTTTAAAAAGGGACAGGGAGAGGGAAATGGGCTCTTAAGATTCCCCATGCAGTGCGCTTAGTACTACGCAAGCGGTGTGAACAAAGTGCTTTTATTAAGACTTCAATAAAAGAAATGCGGAGGCTCCGTGAGAAAGCGTGTCTCCCAGCTGGGTAGTATAAAGGGCTATGTTTCAGGAACCCCTAAGATCAAAGGATTTCCTGACTCCCTCCACTGACATTTATGAAGTCCACGGCTAGCCCAGTGTCGAATGGGGTGCCAGGCATCCAACAGAAAGGGCATAAAACAGATTCAACCTCTACCCACATCGTCTGGTGTGAGAGACACACGTTACTTAAAAAAACAAGGAGTTATATACACAGGTAAACATACAAATTCTGGGAAATCCTGTGAAGGAAGGTGGAGAAAGCAGGGACATCTGGTCGTCTGCCTGGGGGTCCGTGGAGGTCTCTCCAAGCCAGGGACATACGGGCTAAGGCCTATGGGAGCACCCCGCAGGGCCAGCCATCATCCTTTTTGGGGTAGGGGCCAGGGCGGGGGGGGGGGTCATTGGGTAAGGATATTGGTATTTGCCAGTTCACGAAGGATGTGTTCTCAGAACTCCTCTCTCCCTGGGGTTTGAAGCACTCTGCTTTTGCTTAGTGTTACCCCAGGTCCACGGCCACACAGTGGACAGAGGCTGTGTGCCTGGTGCCCTTCCTGCTCCGAGTTCACCCCGGTTTCATCAGAAAACAGAACTCATAACCTCTCTATTCCTGATTTTAAGGAAGACCTTAATTCAAAGGAAAAGAATCCCCTGGCTCTAGGAAAACTTCTCTCTGTTCACGAGAAGCACAACCGTGAGAGTAAAGATAGAATGGCACAATTCACACACGTGAAATCAACACCCAAACACCAACAAAACCACCATTCCAGTTCACCAACTGAAAACTTAACACCCTAGGCAATCGGACCGAGCCAGGGGCTTTCACGCGGTTGTGACTGACGAGCTGCGCGGCAGACTTGGAAGGGACGAGTCCGGAAGAGCCCTGGCGTTCTTTCTTTTCTCTGCGGGAAGGACTTGGGAGGAAGTCAGCAGTGGCACAGGATGGAGGGTAAGTATGTGGCGAGACTCATCGAAGAACGCGTCCGCTCGGGCAGGTGTGACGCCGATGTTGTGTTCATTTGGACAGGAGGCCAAGGCCAAGGCCAAGACGCGAGTGCTAAAGCCACCAGACCACCCCTCACAAGCTGGTCAGCCTTACACAGTTTGGTCAACCCGCCTGTTCGCCTACTTCATGGCTGGGACTGGCCGTCACACGAGTTCCAAGAGCTCGAAATACCTGATGACCGGAACTAGGTCAGTAGGTAAGTGACTCATTCCTTAGGCTGCCGGAAGTCAGTGTACTTGGCAAGGGTTTCTAAGGCAGTAGGCATCAAAAGAGGAGGGTATTGGAAGGGCAATTTCATCCCTGTCTAACCCCCGCTCCCCCTCGCCACCCCAGGCATAATCAAGTCTGAAGTCTGAAAAAGCCAGAGCAGGGGCTGAGGTCCAGATCTGGGGGAGGAAATACTGTACTGCCTTCTTGTCTCCCTCTTTCATCTGTTTCTTGGCCCAGCGCTGGAGGCAGATTCTCAGAAAATGCAGGCAGGGTCAGAGGGGCACAGCTACCTGTGATGTGCAGCAAAGCCAGAAGCCTGAGATCTGAGAGAACAGGGGCTTCTTTTCATTCAGAATTTCATTTTGAACCTCCTGTCTGGCACCACCTCGAACAGCTCTCAACCCCCAGGCTACGTACGACTCTGGAAGCAAGTGGGAAGGGGAAACAAGCCTGCCCGGTGGAATGACGACTCAACAGAAAGTAACGTGCCATCCTCTCAAAGACGTAAATTAATGTCCCACGGTAGAAAAATAAAAATGTGTTCATCCACTTGTCAGATGTTTTTGCTGAGAGGAGACCCTCTCTTGACATGCCTCTCTCTTCCCCCTATGATCCGTGGCCTTTCTGAGGCCTGAAGAAACCAGGCCCTCAGGCTTGTTGGGACAACGTCCAAAATGAGATGCCATTGCCTCTGGTTTGGGTGGCAGGGTTCCACGAGAGGAGAGGGTCTGCGTTCTCAGATGCAGGCTTTAGAGAACCTCCTGAGGCTTTCCGAGATCTTTTATGCTTCCTTGAAGGTTCTCTACGGGAAGGAATGTTTACTGAGCATACGCGATACCAGGTCCCGGCTAGAGAGCCAGGATTGGAAAATGAATGTGATCGCACACCTGCTCTCAGGAAGTTCAGAGAAACGAGGAGCACATCCCCCCGGTGTACTAAGTGCAGTGAAGGCACAAAGAGGTCGTCATGGGAACAGAGCAGGGGCCCCTGAGCAGCCTGGAGCCCAGGGAGGGAAGTGGAGAAAGCTTCTAACAGGAGCTAAACTCCGGAGCAGGAGTCAGGCTGGAGCCGGGAGGAGTCAAGGTCTCTGAACGGCTGAACTGGGAGGCGTGAGGCAGGGCACAACGGCTACCGGGGGAGCCAGTCCCTCCGTGCTGGAGCGGCTGTAGGGGGGCCTCCCTAGGACACGGCTACTTTCATAACCGAGTGCGGATAGAAAAAGCAAAAGGCTGATTAGGGTGCTTCGTTTCACCCAGTCCAAAGGCCCAGAGTCTTGCTGAGATGGACGGTCCCTCACCGGTTGGTCTCTACCGTAATTAGAGCCCCAGTGTCTGGGCTCAAACAGGTGGCAGCTTGGCGCTTGGCTCAAAAAAGACTCCAGTGAGCGTCGGACGCTCCACATTCGCTAAAACAGCATCCGCTACAAAAACCAGTCAAACCGCCCAATGCTCCTGCTATGGAATGAATTCCAGCAACCTGAGAAAAATCCTATTTCGTGAGCACCCCTCCCAAAGCAGAGACGTGCATGTGACATTCTGACAGGAGGCACAAGACGACCTCCCCCTACAACTGCACTCTCGGTCTGCGCTGCTGACCAGCAAGTTTCCTTGATTCCCTGACGAACGCTAAGTGACGCTTCACAAACTCAACTGAGAAGCAAGGAGAGGAAGCATGTGCCGGGACCCGAGTTGAGGGAGGCACTGCATAATGGACGAAGGCTGCCCATGAGTCACTTCTGGGGTTAGGAAAGAGGTTCCAGATCCCAGCCGAGGCAGAGGTTACAAAGACAGCGGTTTCTATGTTTAATCCTGTGTAGCTGGGCATTCCAGTTTTTCTGAAGTCCAGTTTCCTAGAAACTGAGTCTGGAGACCTGCACAGCTCCCCCTGAGCCCTCTGGCTCCTCTAGGGCACATTCTGCCCTGACCTGCAGCGTAAGAAACCCAAGGTCCCCGAGACCAGTTTAACCTCAGTTCTAAAGCCAAGAGGCCCAGCTCTTTGTCTGTCCTGCGCTCCTCCTCTGCTCGCCAGTCAACCAACATCAACTGCAAGTCATTAACACGAGTGAGGGACACCTGGGGCTCCTGGGGGACTAAGAGCAACTCAGAAATCCCTTTGTCCCAGCCTCGGTGTGGATTACAGGAGGCCGAGGAGCTGATGCCTGGTTAATAATAGAATTCCTGCCGTTCCTGCCCCACTGCATTAACCCGCCGCAGCCTGGACTGAGTCTGTCCCGGCTCTCAGCTCAGACCTACTACTCCAGGTCCAAGGGGATAAAAATATCCCCTGAACTGACAGTGGCTCTCGGCACAAGCAGCGTGCATGCCCGAAAGCCCCTCGGTGAGACTGTTCTTTAAGAATTAAAGCTGATGAGCAACTGCACAGAGGGAAGTTTGAGACAAAAGGCATGGGTCGTTGAAAGTGACATACCAAGATGGTACCTGTGACAGGTGATGTCACCTAGGGAGGGTGACTGCAAAGGAACAGGGTCGCTGTGGTGGGCACCTTTGGAGGTGTCTGTTCAGCTCACAAATCGGTCTCTCAGAGAAGGGCCTGGCATGGTCACATGGGGAGACTCAGGACATCCTGCAAACAGCTGGTGGGGACCATGCTGGCCACTCCCTTCCCGCTCTCTTTCCCAGAAAATTGGAATTGAGACAGAGAGGTTTTAATTTAGGCTGTGTGGAGTGCAGGAAGTGAGGAAACATGAACCAGGAAGCTGAGGTTATCTTTGTGGTGAGACCATGTGAAAGGTCTTGGTAAAACAGAGTCCCGAAAGCATGGTGGGAGGAATGGATGGATGGATGGATGGATGGACGGACGGATGAAAAAATGAAGCAGAAACTATGGTGAGGCGAAGACAAGAGCTGAGGGAGCACGAGGGAGCCAAGAAGCTCCCCGAGTTCCTCCTGCCTTTCCAGTTTCAGATCTCTGAAGAGAGCTGGATGAATTTGGCCCCTGGCTTCCACGAGACACCACGCCCTGTATCTCTGCATCTCTATTTTCACTTCTCCCTTTTCGGCATGACCTCGGCTAAGTTGTTTTCCGTTACTTGCTACCAGGAGAATTTTAACGGAAATACACACCAATTTTTAAGGGGCAAGTGTCCTTAGCTATAAGTCTGGGATAACCGCACCTGTATCTACAGTGATGGTGTGAGGATTAAACTAGAAGCAAAGTGTCTTGTAAGAGCCAGGACCAGAAGAGTCTCCACAAACGAGTTTTGTTATTACTCCATTATGCAAAGGGGCTAAAGTTTATTCTAGGAGGGGCTGTGCCCAGCGCCCCAAGTCGCTGGTGTCACTGGGATGAAGCCCGGTGAGGTGGGGTATGAGGGGTACGTGACCTCGGAAGCCAGGACACTAGAGATGCAAATGCGGTTCTCGCTGTATTTATTCTTTCTCTCTTTCTCAAAATGCCCATCTGTAAATCGGGGATCATAAGATGACTGAACTCCCAGGTCTGAGAGAATGACATGATCTAAGTTGAGAGTTTCTAACAGTGTCAGGCACACAGCGAGGATTCAGGAAGCGTAAGCCAACAGCATCCCCCACCCATGGCTGCCACCTCCACTCTGGCTTCGGCCACCATGGCTGGCTCCTCCTGGGGCTCAGCACCCCTCCCCCCCGCCCCCGCCCCCCGGGGAGCTGCAGCATCCTGGGCAGTGAGCCATTAATGGCCAGGGACACAGCAATGGGGACTTGCTCAGGGGCTCTCGGGCCACAAGGAGGCAGGAATGAAACGGCAGTTGAAACTGCACCTGTGGGTACAAGGCAGGCATCCGGAGAGCTGGAGGAGTCGGGGGGATGCCTATGCCCATGTAGGGGTGCAGGGCATTTCCTGGCACGGTCATGGCCTTGAGCTTTGAAGGAGGACTTTTCTTTCTGGGAAGTGACTACTAAGCAAGGTGTTACCACACTGGATTTGATAGCCAAAACATTAAGCAAGGGTTTCGGTTCCAGAGCATTCTCATTTTCTAATACCAGATGATAATATTCTCCATTTTAAGAGCTTTATATTCATAACTGTTATTATGGCAAAGCAAACGGACTAACATATTCTAGTGAGACATCTCGTAGTGGCTCTTATTCCTTTCCATAAAATTGATTCACTCTAATCAACAGATTAATTAAGATTTTTCTCTTTAAAGCAAGACTCCCCAGTCCCTACATGTAATCCACAGATAATAATCTCCGTTGAAGCCGTATTACAGTGACAATGTAGATAACCTTTTGGAAATAATTTAAAGAGCAGAAACAACATTTAAGCTTAATGACTAATTTAATGATTCCTTTAAGGGGATGTTTAAGCTAGGAGCCTCACCTAGACTTACCTACCTAAGTCCTAAGAATTGGTTTCGAATTATTTCTGAATGAGTAACATCAATCCTCTATCGAAAGCTACAGAGAGCCCCTGACTGGCTGTGGGCGAGGAGAAGGAAATCTCCGGTAACAGACAGCATTATGTTGAATTTCTCATAAGTGCTCCTTGCTTTATGATTTTTCTCCAACAAAGTAATCCACGGGGTGAATAGGGAGTTCAGATCAACAGGAAACTGTTACTGACGTCAAAGAGGTCACAGTGGAAAAGCACCCTCATGAGGAAATCTGATTGCACCATGCCTGAGCTGGAAACAACTTAAATTTAACCACATTAATAATGATTACAAAGGCTACAAGGAAGAAACAAGGAGAAGGAATCTAATAGCTTCATTTTTTTTTTTCTTTCTTTGACTTAACCATCTGTGTAGCCCCGAAGAAGACAACAGCTACTAATCCAATCACTCAGCCACCCCTCTCTTGTCCCCAGGCAGGATACATCCTCTCTGAGCTCAGAGACTACTCTTTGGGAAGGTAAAATATGTCTCCGATTGAACAAGCCCTTAGGAACCTGCCGTTCAGAGCTGGAGGGACACACAGCTCTTTCCAAAGACCAAGTGCTTTCCCAGTAAACGAGATGCACTGGCCATCTCTTGTAATGAAACGTGACAAGGCTCACCGACGTCTATACCAGACTAGGCTACGGGAGGCGATCTAATTCTCCGTTCAACACATGATGAGGCATCCGAGCCAGATGATCCTTAAAGTATAAATAAGTAAGCAGTCAACATATGACTGAAGACAGAGCAATGGTGGGGCTTAAGTCCCCCCGTTCCTGGCAGAGTCACCTCTGGTCCACACACATCTCGTCCAGTCTCACTGGGCTGAGCTGCCTTTGTGCACTTGGTCTTGTTTTCTAGAAAGGATCTGAAGTCTTTGGAGGCAGAGCCCAGACCTAAATGATTTATCTCTAATACCACCAAGCTTAGTGCCTGGACCTGGGGAACTAACAGGACAGGAGGCCGTTTCTGTTTGCTAATACACTGTAAGCTAGAAGATTAGAAAAGCTGGCACAAACAGCCAAGATTAGTTCTATCCATCCATTTTGTGTGAGTCAAGGACAAAAAAGCCAAGTACCTTACCCATAGCTGAAATAATTTGTTCAAGATGGCAAGGTCTGCTCAACATGTCACTTCATCCCCTTGACTTACAAAACTTTGGCTTTTCTGTTTTTACAAGGAATTGTGTGTGCAGAGTTCAGAAGCAGGGATAAAGTAAATATAAGGAAAACTGAGGGAAAAATAAGTAAAATGAAAATAAATCACCTATAATCCTGACACCCAGAGAAAGAAGGAGAAACAAAACTGCATGTAACCCGTAGGTCCAAGGAACTGGAGATTTCAGGGCAAATAAGAAATTTTGGGGTGCCTGGGTGGCTCAGTAGGCTGAGGTTAGGCTGCTGCCTTTGGCTCGGGTCGTGATCCCGGCGTCCTGGGATCGAGTCCCGCATCGGGCTCTCTGCTTCACCAGGAAGCCTGTTTCCCTCTCCCCCTCTGCCTGCCTCTCTGCCTACTTGTGATCTCTGTCAAATAAATAAATAAAATCTTAAAAAAAAAAAGAGAGAGAGATTTACATGGAAGTTTTTAACTAGAATTTACTTACCCTTATGTCCTACTTATACTTAGCACTCTTTAAAGAGAAAAAATGAAAATGAAAAACCCATCCTTCTTTCTTCAGTTACGTCACATAATATTGCCTGATGTTCTCTGTCACTAAACTATGATTTTTTTAACAGCTGCATACTATTCCTGGTGCCATTTCTATGGAGTCCTACAATCAGCTGGATTGTCGATTAAGTTAATGGAGCTAAGAGAATGTGGTATGAATAGTCTACTTACTATACTATGATAAAGATAATTTTTATTGGCAATGGACTCTTGCCAAAAGAGCATGGTGTTTTAATTCTGAATTAAACATGCAAATCTAAATTCTGAAATTCGCAAATCTGCAAGGAAGATATCTTAGGTTATTATTCACTTTCTCAAAAAGGTCTGATCACTTAAAAATATGAGCAATAGGATTCCTCTAAATCATTATTTCACATGGTACAATTCTCTGTGTCAAGATTTCGATTTAAGCACCAGATAGAAGAATGTCTATTAAAGAAATTGATGGATTTACTTTGTACAGGGCTATAGGAGAAAAAGTAAAAATGCCATTTATTTATTTAGATTATTTTTCGTGAAAGAAGTTCCTAAACTTTGCAACCTCTTCAAGAAGGCAAGATTTCATCTCTCCCTGTGATCTGCAGACAACTGAGACATGTCTGCCTCGCAAGAGGAAATTCTGGGTTATAGTTGTCTAAATAAACATTTTGCCCAGCTAAAGAAGTAGCAGATCTGGCCAAGAATAGGGTCTGTCTGCCTTGTGAGGATTCCTGGGAATCTATTGGCCAAGAATCTGTTCCTTCCTCTGCTCTGTGGTGTTGAGGCACCTGCTGAATTTCCATTTGGACTTCATTCCCCAGGCTATTTTGAGTTTGGATCTGCCAGCACAGCGACAATATGTTCTCCTCCGGCCCTTTAGCTTGAGAATGAGATGTGTTCAAGCCAATGACACCCTCCCTCGGAAATGGACCCCAGTCCGTTTCCAACCTTTCCGCACTGTGGGCCAAATACTGATCTCCACCATCCCTGGAGGAAGAAGGATGCAAAACTCACCCACAGGCAGGCTGACCAAAGTGAAAGAGACATAGTCTGATAAGATGAGGACAAAGCAATTACAAATAGATTAAAAGGCTTAGCCAGGGAAGAGGATATTGTGTTAACCCTGTAGAGAAGCTTCCGCTGGCACTGGCGAGGTGGAGTTCCAATGGGCCCTTTAAACCCCGAGGACCAGAGCAGAGACAGAGACAGCAGCACCAACAAGCTCGTCCCAGACCCAACAGGTGAACAGGGCACTTGGTTCCTCTGCCCATAAAACCACTTCCTTCTGATTCTTCTGACTTTCTGTCCTCTTTTCCCACTAGATTTCCTTTCTCAGCTGTCCTCTCCTCTCCATCTACGAACACCTAATGAAATATTTTAAATTACACTTTCAACTATACCCAGAGGACACAAAATCCAATCTCCCGTCTGAACCATGATTATGAGCAACAAACATCTTCCCACCGGGTTTCCTGCTAAGTGAATTCATCATCTTCAGTTCCCCCAGGGTCCCTTCCTACCACTCTCCTACCCTAACGAGTCTTAACGCATTCCCCCTCCTTAGTGTTTCCTTGACTGCACTCCCGTGACCACTGCCTCCGAGCAGGCAAGTCTGACGGCCAGAGTTTCAAAGTCCCAACCAGGTTGGTGATCCCCTGCTTTCCTCCTTCTGTGATGGCCACCAGAGAGCGCCTCCTAAAATGTACAGCTTATTTGCTCTCTGGCTTAAAACCCTCGCCAGCTGCCTTCACCTCCATGACTGAGGCTAAGCTCCGAAGCAAAGGATGTCCGACCCATTAGGACTTTGTGTCTCCACTCCCCACACTTCCTCTCCTGTAATCCTGCTGCGTCACACATTCTAAGCCTCTGTGCCTTTGCACTGCTCGCACCTCTGTCTGGGAGGCCCATTGCCTTTCCTCCTCTTGCCGCCCCCGCCCCCAGGAGAGCAGAGCTCATACTCATCCTCCAAACACAGCTCAGACAGCCCCTCCTGTCTCAGAGCCCTTTCAGCCTCTGCAAGGGCCAACAGATGAGCTTCTTCTATCACGTGGTTATGGGTATGGTATGTGTATTGAAGATGATCCCTGATTGCAAGCAACCAGAGGGTAGGTCCACACTTTGTTTTTCCATGGGTCTTAGGTCCCCGGAACAAGGTGTGTGTTAAGGAAGCTTTTATTGAACTGAATGAAACATGCACGCTAGATTTAATTTTAGCATTCGACAGAGGAACAGCCAATGTGTCTAGTGGCCAGGGTCTACCTGCCATATTTAGAGAGTACTCAGCCCAGATGACAGCACCTAAGGTCTCTTGTGACTTTAAGTGGAAATAGCGTACCCATGTATGGAAAACAAACTAAAGAGAACGGCAAGTGTGTTTCCCCCAAAGCACACTTGTATTGCTACCAGCACATTTTTCTAGGCTGGTTGAGAAATGTTTCTTACAGTTTTGATTATCTCTGTTTGTAGAATCCAGTCACGTGCATCACACAGGGGATGGGAATCTGACTCACAGAGAGGCTGGCACCCCTCTCGGTTCTGGGTGGAGGCGATTTTCATAAAAAGTGACTGATTCCACACCTTGATGGCAGAACAGAGGCACAGTCATTGAATGTGGAAACAAGAGAAGCTGCGCTCTTTCAATCCCAGGCTCTTAAACATGACCCCTTATAGACACAGGCAAGCTGAGCTAATCTTTGGCTCCCCAGCCCCCCAGGCTCTGATACCTCTGTCTTATCTCAGGAGGATTTGCTGTTCAGAGCTGCTGGCACAGTGCCAGCCCTGGCTCACGCCCAACAGACGCCCTGTGCTTCCCTGGCCTCCTCCCAGCCTGGGGCCAACCCTGAGCAATGTCACCCAGGCAGCCACTGAGAACAGGTACAAGCTCCTGAACAGGAACTTTGCTGGTCTACAAACTCATATACATCTTTATACTCATATACATCTTTATACACACACACACACACACACACACACACACACACACACACACACAGTAATGCTTATAATTTTCTAAGCAAGACTGGACACACTTGGCTTTGGCCACCTGTAAAAAGTCAAGTGATCGTCTAGTCCATTTAACATCTTAGATCTAGGACAGACCACCTGCCATTCATACCACGCAGTGGTTTTCAACCAAACAGATCCTCCTCTGCCTGGGGGACATTTGATAATGTCTGGAGACATTACTGGTTGTTATGAGGAAAGAGGCGCTACCCCACAGGCCGTGTGTGGAGGCCAGGGGTGCCCCTGAGCTGACAGTGCATAGAACAGCCCCCCCGCCCCACTTAAAAAGGATTATCCTGCCCCAAGTGGTAAGAGTGGGTATATGATATTACATGATGCAAATAAGTGACTCTTTTTTTTTTTTTAACTGGAGAGGTTGAAAATTCACCAGGCATTCTCTTGTTCAAACTATCTGACCTGTTGTTAAAAACCAAAGTAGTGGGGATAAAGTTCTGAAACAGGTGGAAGGAACTTCTGCTTTCAGATCTGTTCTGAAGCCCAAGTACAAAGAGACAGATCGAATTAAGGAGCAGTCCCTGAGCTCCACAGGCTTCCAGAAGAGAAACTTTGACTCATCTCTAGGTCAATGCTGTCCAATCTGCCCTGACCTTGCTGATTATATCTAACATACCATGATCTGCTTTTCACCCACTCACTGGTTGACAGACCCTGATTTAGATGGTCTGGGCTTGCTGTGGACACAGGCCAGTCCCCACCTCACAAGCTGATCACAGTTCGGGGTTCCCTGAGAGTGAGGAGGTGACAGAAAGCATAAAGGAAGCAGATGAGGGAGGTTCCCATAGTCCATGGCCCAGGAAGGGAACAATACTTATCTGGAAGAGGGGAGGAATTTTGCCGGAACGACTTTCCTCCTTTGTTTTGGTTGGGAATTATATATTACATCACTTTAAGGTTTAAAATCTCATACACCATGAGAGTGGAATTAAGAGATTCCGGGAAAAGTTCCAAGGCTCCCTTCATAACAGCTAAGCAATAAATCATTACCGGCCATCCTAAAGGCGTGGGCAGGAGTGAGCTGGAGACAGAGCAGGCTCTTTCACGGTACAAATGAAGTACAAGCTGGATGCCTCGCACAGAAAGGAAACTGGAACTCCCTGGGTGGCCTGAGCCCTCCAGCAGGGAGGGGAGGGTCTGCTGGTGAGACCTGGCCAAGGTATCAGCTGACAGCAAAAGGCAGGAAGAGGAACCCTGCCCCAGAGCAGAGTCAGTCTTGATGGCACGGGGTTAAGTGGGGGAGCTGGTGTCTCAGCAGCCTCACACTGAGACTATCTGTGAAGAGACCAGTCCCTTCTCGAGTCCCAGTCCAGTCCCTCTTCCCCCTCAGAGGGATGAGAATGATAGGACCATGGCAGTGGAGAGCAAGGAAGCAGGCTGGGTGGTGCCCCCCCCCACCAGGGTGCCTCCATCCTTGGGCCCCCAAGCCTGTGAGAGCACAGGACCCAAGGCCAACCAGTGGCAGTGCTGACACCCCTCATCATCACCAGGTCACCAGGTCCTCAATTCAGGATGCCCATGTAAAAACAGGAGTGTGCTTCAAATGCAAATGTAGCTTCCAGACAAGAGCCCGGAATGAGATCCATCGATTGGGCTGTCGTAAGTCATGCTGTAATCAACATGGGGGCTTGGGTATTTTTCTGAATCTGTGTTTTCATTTCTTTGGGTAAATGCCCAACAGTGCACCTGGTGGATCACACGGGATTTCTGCTTGGAATGTTTTGGGAATCTTCCATACTGTTTTCCACGGTGGCTGTGCCGATTTTCGTTCCCACCTTTGTGTCTCCACTCCCCACACTTCCTCTCCTGTAATCCTGCTGCGTCACACATGCGGCCCCTACCTTTGCAGTGGGCAGAGCGTACTATATGGACTTGCTGAATCCCTCTGTCATATGCCTGAGACTAATGAAGTGAGTGGCAGGCCAGCTAGACTCACAACAGACAAGGCTCCTAGACTCTCTTTGAAGCACGTGGCTCTGAGCCATCCCATGCAAATCCCAGAACTGTCTGGAACCAACCCACCAAGGGGAGATGCCAGCTGATGGAGCCTTGTACAGGGCTGGTTCAGGCCCACAGACTCTATGGGAGAACAGCAGCTCCACAAGGGTGTCTCTGTCCAGTCTGGTTCCCTGTTGCTCCCCCTGGGGCTTCTAGAAGAGCCTCAAACCTAGAAAGCACTTGGTGCCATGTGCTAAATGAATAAGTACCACCTTACCTCGCCTGCCAGTGGCAACTCCATAGATGGCCAGGTGGACTGAGATCACACCGACAGGTAAGGTTGATGGGTCGCAAGAGGCCCTGGGGACATAGTTCCTGGGCTGAGAAAAGATGGCCACAGCTGGGCTCTCACCAAGGAAGTACTGACAGAGCACGCAAGGGTCTCAAACCTAGAATATATTACCATCTGTGGTTCCCACCCAGAACAGTCAGGTTTTAACACTGCACAATTCTGTCCTCAGGGTGGGGTGAACCCCCTCCAGCCACTCACAGGTGTAGCTGGAGGCCCTGAATGTCCCTGTCAGTCCTGGCAGGAGGCAACCCACCTGCCCAGGGAAACACCTGCCGGCTGCCGCGTGGTGTTGGTTAAAGCTCAGATGCTGGCTGGTTAGCCTTGCAGGTATTCTGGTTACGTGCGTGAGGAGAGACTGGCACACAGGTCAGATTTCCCCCTGAGCTCAGTGCCCATTTTCAACTGCCTTTCCTTCTGTAGTCTAATGATGGTGTTGACTCCACACACTCTACTGTATCCTTCTATTCCATGTGTGTTAATCCTCTCTTCCCAGCCAGACAGGATTAAAGGGCCTGCTTCTCTTGCTAGCACTCAGAGCGATCGTGAACGGACAGACTGTTCATTGAACTATTTGGTGAAAGGCCCGTCGCCTTCTCCTCCCTGGAGCCAACTCCAGCCCTGCAAGCCTCGTGCTCCACACAGGGCCCTGTTGAGGCTGAGGTGTTATATAGTCGGGCAGGCGAAATCGGAAAACCCTCGTCAGTCAGGGAAAACCGGAAAAAAGCACTTACCACCACAAAGCTTCGACAGTCCTCGGGAAGCACTGGGCCAGTTCTGACTGGGGCAAGTCTTGGATACATCCAGAGAAATGACACACGATCCAGGCACCACCTTACCAAACACGGTGGAGGCAGGTCTCCACAATCCCCAGATCATCAATATGGACAATGGCCAGTGACAAGGCCACTGACAACTGAACAAGCCCAAATTGAAAAGCATGGCAACTCTTTCAAACCCCTCAGTCACACCACACCTCCAGGCCGTCCTGCCCAAACACGGAAAGCCAAACAGACAGCACGAACTCTGCCTTCTCCTATTCCTGTTCATTTACGTGGCCCTGGGTAGCCACAGAAAGTTCTATGTCCCAAGGGGACAGAAACAAAGGTCCCCCATGACTGCTCTCCTCTCCTGGAAAGATGGGCTGTGTGCATTCTGTCCCCAGACGGAACACTGCTAATAAGTTGGGAACATGCCCAAATGGGAAACACCATGTTCTGGCTCATTTTCTATTTCGATCTGAGCCAAAGGCAAACCATAACCAATGACCCATAAGCAGACCGAATAGTATTTGTGGCAGGCATCGCTCAGGGAAAGGAGGAAACCTAGTTCTAAACAGTAAGAGGGAAATATCCTTAGGTGTTTCACAAAAGGCTGAAAACTGGACATGGTGAAAAGCCACCTTTATTCCTGCTTAATGACACTACTCTCAGCACATGTTCAGGGAGAAGACATTTCTACGGGAGGTATTTTAGTAATGGCAAAGATTATGAAGCTGATGACCTGCTTAAGAATCCGTGGTCTGACTCTTGCTTGCTGTGTGATCTGGGACAAGATATCTAACCTCTCGTGACCTCTCAGTGTCCAGATCTCTAAATGAAGACAACAGTATTCTGTACCACCCTGATTGGTCATTGCACAGATGTTCCCGAAATGCCAGCATGCACAGCTGCATAGGCACCGGTAACGCGGAGAAGCACCTACAACACATACTAAGGTCTCAACGAAGAGTGGGTGCCGTTCCTCTTCACCCATCGCTTCTTCCAAGCAGATACCCCTCAGGCTCTAAGAATCTACCAGCTTCCAAAGGCAAGAACAGAGCCTCTTCAGACCCTTGTCCTTTCTAGCTTTTTTGGATACACTTTGCTCTCTCCTCACTTAACCACCGTCACGGGGTCTCTCCCCTAGTCAGGAATGTCACGGTAACTCAGAGCACCGCGGGTCACGCCCCTCCAGGGCCCAGTGTGCCTTCTCATCCTCTAAGCTGGTCTCTGGCAGCAGCTCGGTAGACAAACAGGCTGGCGACCGCGGCCAAGTACCCACTCAACACTCAGGAAAGGGAAAGAGAGCTGGAGGGACATGGAACAGGTCAGGGCTAGGCACGGCTGGCGGGGGGCTGTGGGGGGGTTGCACAGGGCTATGGGGGAGCGGTGCAGGGCTGCAGAGGGCTGGAGATTGCAGGGCACTGCAGGGGGCTGGGGGCACAGGGCTGCGGGGAGCTATGCAAGGCTGGCAGGGGGCTAGGGGGCAGCGGGGGAGGCTACCCACCACCTGTGTGAAGCTAACTGCAGGGTCACTCTCTGAACCCCTAGCGCTGTGAGAGAAAAACAAAGATTCAGGCGGAGAAGCTTATATGGGTTAAAAAAAAAAAAAAAAAATCAAATGCAAGACCTTCCTAAAAACAAGGGGGCTATGAATTAAGCCAGAAGTAGAACTCAGAGTTCTGACACTGGAGGCGGCAGTGGAGTCGCCTGCCTGATAAAATTCTGAAAGATTCATTCCAGAGCCACAGGACTCGCTATCTCATCTGTCTGTCTCAGACACACTCGCAGGCGCGCACACACTCCTTTGCAAATATTTCCTTTAACAACAAAGGAGGAAACACGGAGAGAGTAATATCCTCACGTTGCCAGGTGATTTCCAGCACATACTGTACAACTCCAATATACTGAAATCGCCGTGTAGTGGTCGTGTAAGTGGACGGCGTTTAGCACGCAGATTACTGGACACCTTCACCCTGGGAAGTAGGTCTTCTGCTTTGTTGACCAACATTGGAGGAGTGGCTTCCTCTGGAAGGCTGTGTCCCTGCCAGAACTCGGGGTGTACTGCTTCGTGGACAAGCCTTGTAGGCTGATGCTCTGAGGACAGTGACCACCCCCAGCAGCCACACAGACATCCTGAGGAAAACCGGACAGGTAGAGGATAGAGCACTGGGCGTCTGTCCCTGTCAAGGAAGGGAGTGTGTGTTTGTGGTCCACCTGAATGCAGGAGATTTCAAATACAACCCCGAGGGAGCATTCCCAACAAGGGAGGCTCTGCACAGCTTGTCTCTCTGACCTGGGCCTGGGTCCTGCAGATGACAGGCAGCCCTTGGGCACCAGGCATGGAGTGTCTTAAAATGGAAATTTTTGCTTCAATAAACTGGGTCTCTGAACAAAGACGGAGGCATCTGACCAGTATTTACTTTGCCACTCCCCCTCCTGCTACTGCCCCGTCTTTGTTCTTCCGTCCCTCCAAACTCAGCTGAGGCTCCAGGAGGAGAGCCAGTGGACAGCCCCCAAGGGGCTGGGAGCTGGGAGCTGGGGGTGGGGGTGAGGGAGGCCCGGATTCCAGGCTGCAAATGCCATCAGGCTCAGAGGCTGACTCCCGAGTCACTGATGAAGATGAAAAGGCTGTGAAGTGATTTCACCTAGAAGAGCAGGGAAGGCAGGGTTCACTAGGCCTGCACCCGAACAGGGACCCTCCCTTCCTCCACCCTGGCTTAGCAATGGCTCACTCCTCCCCACCCCCTCTGGTAAAGAAATAGAGTCTCAAGACCAAAATCAGCAAATAGAACAAAGAGAAAACATCCTTCGTGTCACTGCCTTTGAGCCATCCCTGGCAGTTTAGTTGGCATAATTTCCTTCCAGGCTTTTCTTGGAGGAGCTAGGTTTGCCAATGCACCATCTTGGACAGAACCTGACAAGGATACATGCCACTAACCCTCATAACTCTGTCTTATTTCCTGGACTCTAACTTCCTGGTTCCACCATTTACTGTATCAGATTTTAAGCAAGT
Source organism: Mustela nivalis (assembly GCF_964662115.1). Lineage (NCBI taxonomy): Eukaryota > Metazoa > Chordata > Mammalia > Carnivora > Mustelidae > Mustela > Mustela nivalis. The sequence goes on from NC_139025.1 coordinate 38,900,105, forward strand.
GAATTAACTCCTCTGTACTTTATCATTGGCAAAATGAAGATCATAATTGCACCTGTCCTGTAGGGCTGTTGTAAGAAGTGGAACCAGATAATACATGTTGGTTGCTTATGACAGTGTCCAACACCGTATCATTTCACCATGTAGCATTCATTATTGCTTTACTGGCTGAAAATCTCCACCCAATAATATATTATTTAAGTCAGTTCCTACTGCTGAAGTTGTTCCCAACATTTTCCCATTATAAACAGTGCACGGAAAATTAAACATCTTTATGTATATACATACATATACATATAACATGTAACATTTTATTCTTTTGGCTAGTTTCAGAAATAAAATCAACAGATCTCAGAGTATGAACATTTTTATGTCTTGATCCAGATTATCCAACTATTCACAAACTGTAAAGATTTATAATGCTATCACAAATGTATGAGGATGGTAATTTAATTACATATTTGCAAGTAACATGCACTATCATGAAAGAATTGGAGGCAGTAATTTATGAGCTCATAATCCTAAGAAGCAAGCTTGATAAATTATGTACTAATTTGAAATTTATTTTTTTGTTTTTGCCAAGCACAGGAGTGCCTCTAAGATTTCAACTTTGGGGATATTTACTATACCCCCGTATGGGGTTTGTGCTGGCCCTGGGAAGCCCCAGGACGTTTTTCTTTGGTGTAAAGAAGGAGGCAGTCATCACAGCAGTGAGTCTTACTTCTGAATAGTGCTGCCCGTGTACAGAGCATTTCTGCATTCACTACGATCCTGCTTTCATTTAAACTCTGAGAACTTTAAAGCTCAAAAGAATTTTAAGGTAGGCTCGGGCTACTCCAAGGAAAATAAAGCTGGAAGAACTCGGGTCTTCCATACCCAAGGGCAATGCTGCTTCCACAGCAGCAGGGTGGAGGGGAGCCGAGGCAGAGAGGAGGTGCTGACGCAGAGGACAAATCAGGAACAATGTGCACTGATGGGTCAGGGCACAGAGCCGGCTCCAGGGTCAGCCTGCCCTGGAGATGAACCTTGTCCCCCCTACTCACAGTCCAAGTGACCCTCTGCAAGTTACCCATTCCTGGTCTCTGGGCCCCAGAGACACTCATTCCAGGGGCAGGACGTTAGAGGAATAACAGTTCTCCAAGGGTTTTTATAATGAGATGATACTTTGCAGATAGCTGGGTGTGACCCTAATACCTCACCTCCACTAGCTTCTAAATGCTGAGCTTAACAGTTCAGCATAACTCACGGATTAGCGTCTCATTTTAGAGGCCACAGCCTGCCAAACTGAGTGGTTATAAAGTAATGAATCTGCCTGGGCTTCCTTGCAGTAGTTGGCATTTTCTGTTCCGTCTAGTTAGCTTTGCAACAGCAAATGGGGATAGTCCCTGGGGATTTCTGACAGATGGACAGATGCACAGCAAATGAATGCCTGTATATTATGGAGCCTGATACCTTGCAAGGGGGAGAGAAGTTATGAACTATAGCAAAATGAAAATTGTGTCTCTCTAGCTCAGCAGGAGAAAAAGTCACTTGATTCTCTAGGTTGGTTCCCCTCTACTTTATCATCTAGACTAAAGACAGGGTGAAATTCTTTTCACCCTTTGCTTTGGAGACATCTACTGCAAAACAGAAGCTGTAACTCCCAACGTCAGTTCCTAGCGCTGGTGGAGAAATAAAATCACCTTGCAGTAACGACCGCCACCTTGTGGTCACACATGAAACTACCGCTAGGGAAAAGACCCCACCAGCGCTTAAGGCCCGCTGAACACTGAGGAAATTCCGTGGGCCACCAATAATTTGTTATATTGTATAATTTATAATTTTCTAGAAAATTCTGCACTGTTTATGCAATTTTCATTGGGCTCTCAATCTGTTCCAGGTTTATTCTTGTTCTACTCTGCCATAGCACAATCTGTGTTGAGACCTCAGTCTGTTTCATGGAAGCACGCGGATTTCCTTTCGCAATATGGAGTTGCGTGAGACACTTCCTTATTTATTTGTTAGATATCTTGAAACAACAGCCACTGCACGACCAGACTAAATTCACTAATGGCCTGTCAACTGTCTGATTCAAAGGCCAGTAAAAATCACCTAACTTAATGTCATAGAAAACTATCCACTCTTTGGCTCAGACCCCGGACAGATGATTTGAGGGTAACCGTGTCCGATTCATGGTATGAGCTGGAGGTTCAAGCTGGAAAATGTCGGCAGACAACTGGTAATCAACGAATGGTACCATCCTTCCTGACAAGAGTGTTTTCAAGCCTGAGCTCTCACCCTATTCTCTTCTGAGGTAACAGCTGGATATGAGAGAGATAAGGACAGGGAAGGGCTTTTTGTAGGCAAAGCACAGAGCACAGGAAATCAAATTTCGAGGATTCTCTAGGAAGTAGGAGGAGGAGCACAAGGAAAGCTCCAGAGGAGCCCTGGACCTCAGAGATGGGCAGCGCAGAATCAGACAAGGCAGCAGGGGCCGGCTCTGTGGGCTCCAGGGCCTTTGGAATGAACCACAGACCAGGAGGTGAGGAGGGTATGGCTCCCTGGAGTCCAGAGTACAGGGGAAGAAGGAAGCAGTACAGGGGCAGCTGGGACCTGGGTAGCTGTTGGCTGATGCCCCAGCTCCTTCTAATATGCTCGGACGGCACGGGAGTGGGTGCCTCCAGTACAGCCTCACCTCTCCCAGCACCCAGCCTTCCCCAGCCCACCCCTTCTCCAGGCCATATGTGGTCCTTAACAGCACAGAGTTGAACACAGGTGATGCTTAAATATCTGTGAACGCTCAGCCTCGCTCAGAGGAATGCCAAGGAGAACGCTGAAGAAACCGTTTGTTTCAAACTCTCCGGTCATCAACATAATAGACTGCCTCGCAGGATGGGATGGTGGAGGCAAGAGGCCTCCCACAGCTGGGAGAGAAGAGTCTGGGCTTTGCAGGCAGACCACCTGGGGCCCAAACCTCTGTCTCTTAGAAGTTAAACATCTTTAGGCCACAGTCTCCTTTTCCAGAAAATGAGAGCGGTGCTAACCTTACTTCACAGGGCCACTCAAAGGATTTAATGAGACAATGCTCACAGACACTTAGAACAGTGCCTGGTATATAGGTGACAAAAGGTGAGCCATCTTTCACTGCTATGGGGAAGGAGGCTGATGGGACTCAGTCCCAAATTTCAATGTACCCACCACTGGCCAAGTGATACCACTTCCAGTTCTGTGTCTTGGACAAATAATAGAACAGTATGTAAAGACAAAAATACAAGGGGACTCAATGCAACATTGATTGGAAGAAAAGACTAGGTACAACCTATAGGAAACAAGTTAAATAAATTGTGTCAAGGTCTTTTTAAACATTTAAACATTTAAATTTAAAAATTTAAAAATGCGGCAGCTAGATAAGTACAAATAAGACACAATCTCCAAGATCTATTGTTACATTAAAAGACTAAGATATATTACATTAAAAGACAAAGTATGCTACCATTTGTGTTTAAATTAAAAAAAAAAAAAGAAATGCATATATGTGTTGTGGGTGTGTATGCTTTCATGTGCAAAAAGCTCTTTGAAAGGCAACACGGGCAATTAGTAAAAATTGTTTCTTTCAGAGAAAGGATATGGGTATTTGGAGGGTGCTCCTATTACCCACTGCAGAAAGTTAGCTTTTTCTTTTTTTTTTTTTCTATTTGTAGTTTTAACTGCATTTTTAAAAGAAAGTTAGCTTTTTTTTTTTTAATAGTTAAAAAATACAATCTGATATGTCATTTTTCTGCTTAAATCTCTTCCTTTTGCTCTTAGGTTTAAACTCTAAGGTCCTTGGGCACCTGGGTGGCTCAGTGGGTTAAGCTGCTGCCTTCGGCTCAGGTCATGATCTCAGGGTCCTGGGATCGAGTCCCGCATCGGGCTCTCTGCTCAGCAGGGAGTCTGCTTCCTCCTCTCTCTCTCTCTGCCTGCCTCTCTGCCTACCTATGATCTCTCTCTGTCAAATAAATAAATAAAATCTTAGAGAAAAAAAAAAAACCACAAAACTCTAAGGTCCTTAACGGAGCTTACGAGGCCCTTCCCAGCTGGGCCCAGGTCACCTCTCCAGCTGTTCTCTCCATGTTCCCGCCAAAGGCCCCACACTTGAAGTGCGCTAAGCAGTGTTCACACCTCTCGCTCTCACTAACCAGTACACCTGTGCAGGTACCGTTCCCTAGACGGCGTGTTCACCTCCACTCTCTGTCTCATCATTCTAATCTGCCCTTCTGGTCCAAGCTCAGCTGTCGCCTTCCCTAGAAAGGCCCTGGAGGATCCCTGGTACAGCAGGGATGTCCCTATTCTGCCCCCACCACACTTTCCACGGCCCAGACGGTAGCAGAGACAAGGAGTGCGTCCCAGGTTCTCTTTCCCAAAATGCCTTTTGACTGGAAGAAGGTTCTGAAATATCTGCGGCAGACCTCTGGGGACCTTCTCGGGAGCCATCTTTCCTCTTTGTTGAGGGCAGAAGCCAACTTCTAAGCCCAATGCTAAAGAAAGAACTGAATGCCCTGCCCCAGGAGATGAGTCAAGGGTTGTGGGAGCCAGTCAGGATAAACCTACTTATCTTGCCTGGATACTTGCGCTTCCCACATCCTTTGCAGCTCAGGGTAAGTGGGTGACTCAAGTCTAGAAAGATTTCTTCTCTCTTTGATCAAAGGAGAGAGGCCCACAAGGCCCCTGGGCTTCTGTCCTTGTGCTTCCTCCTTAGGATGCCATCACACAAGGTGTGATGTTGAGGACTGTGGCAAATTACTTGAGACCCCATGGGGAAGAGATGCCCCATGTCACCGAACTACTAACCTAACCTTAACATTGTCACTGCCAGACTTCAAGGAAAAAGGGTTGTACTAATGAGCTAAACTCAACCTTTCCTTTTATCACATAAAGGACTCAGTGGGGTATTCTGTAAACTGTAGCCAAAGGATTCCTCATTGCGCACCGTGATCAAGTAGACAGACTTGAATCCCAGGATCAGTTCCCAGAAATCAAACAAAAGGTCCATGATGGAGGCAAGGGGCAATATGTTGAGCCATGACAAATTAAGTTTCTCTCTCTGAACCTACCCTAATCTGAACTTTTGTGCCAAGGTCATAACTAGCTCAGCATTTAGGGGTAGAGCCACGGTCAATGTCACCAGGATAAGCAGCACATGACATTTACTCTGTTCTTAGCTTTCCATAACCTTCACTCTGCTACACAAGACTTAGGTTCGAAGACCTTTTCAACCTTCAAGATGATCCTTCTCTAGGACACCATGACAGTAAGCAGTTAGTTCATGGATTTCAACTTTCTCCCAGGGGCCATCAGAAGTTACTGGTACCTCCATTCAGCCCTACAATGAGAGTTCATCCCTCAAAAGTCTGATGCACTTCTTTATGAAATCTTTAACATCTTATTGTCTCATCGCTTTAAGAAAGGAGGCTACTGAGGTGGTGAACGTGAGTCCTACTTACAGCGGTTTGAAAGCAGCAGAACAGCTGTGTGAGGAAGGGGTGATTGCGAGCCAAGGACAGGATCCTTTTTTCCGTCATTGTGCATTCCACGTCGTCATCCTGCAAGATCACATCCTTCTTCAGCACCTTCACGGCATAGAGGTCTCCTGTTTCTTTTATTCTTGCAAGCATCACCTATGGCAAAGCAGGAAAAGGGAGCACAGGTGTGAGAAGTCCTGAGATCCTTAGGATGTGGGAACACATGGGGCAGAACGGGCCCGGCAGCTGGCAAGTCTGAGCACGAATACGTACACGCATACTCAAACAACATACGTGTAGCATGCTAACGTTAACCCAGATGTCTCAGAAGCCAAGACTCACCTTCCCGAAACTCCCCTTTCCCAACACGCGGATGAACTCAAAGTTGTCGATACCAAGTCGGCTGGAAGAATTAACCCCGATTCCATTTCCTTCTTTGGTGTTTTCCCTGCCCTGTCGTCTTAGAGTTGACCTGGAAACGAGCTTCTGCAAAGGAGAGTAAGAAAACAGGGAGTCAGAGGTCGCAGCATGGGCTCGAAGCATTTATGGGTGGAGAAGACCTTATCTGCTGCCTTAACTCTCAACACAACAGATGGGGAAATGTCCATTCAGCTTGACATGGGATCAAGTTCTGCCATTCAACACTTCCTTAGTTCCAGCTCCTGGTCTGTGCTTACTGTATTTGGGAAAGAATCGTTTTAAAATATATCTGAGCCACCGAGAGTTTCAGTTTGAACTCAGACAGCAGTGTATAAAACAAACGCCTTAGTCTGGTCCCTCCAGTGGCTTGGTGGTTTTCCCCAGGATGGTCAGATTCAAGAGCGCCACCTGGTGTCCATGTCATTCAAAGAGCGGTTTTCATGTTTGCTCAAAGGATCTATACTAGGATGTGAATGAATGAAGCAATGTTCATTACACAGTATTTAAAATTATATAAGAGAAATAAAAATTAATATAAAAACTAGAATAGTGAACAAATGTATGAAGGATGAAATAAAAGACCTCTAATCAGTCCCCCCAAAAGTAAAAAATAAAAGCAATTACACATACACACGTAACTATCTCTACACTTGATTAATTTTTAAAAATATAATAAAATTAGCAAAAAAAAATAATAAAATTGCATCTTCTGTTTTCTTATAATAACTTTCTGGAAATGCAATCTTTGGAACCAAAAATGTCAATCTTCAAGACTCTTGATACACAGTCAACTGGCCCTCTGGAAAGGCTGATGATCAGCACAACCAGAGCTCCTTCCAGTCCCACCAGACTGAACCGGAAATAGAGGTGGCCTCCCCCATGGATAACCCCGTCTCACTGGTCCAAGTCCAGCCACAGCGAGGGAGCTCCCTAAGGGCAAGATGACTTGCAGAGGTCCACCTTGGGACATACAAAACAAGCTACCTTGTCTTTGGATCTAGACAACAAATCTAAAGTCTAACCCTTTGCCCTAGTTGGCTGAGAAATCCCAGCTTATCTGGAACAACTTCTAAATAAAGTTTTCAACAAACAACAACTGTGCAATTGCTTGAAGCTATAAGGCTTTGACTTACTCAACCCAATAAAACCGTGATTACGGATATAAAATGGATCATCTTTAAAAATCCCATTGTTTTAGTAGTTTCTCCCCCCAGATCTCCGATCATAAATATTTCAAAGATAAAAAAACTTTACTAGCCTGAGTCTCACTTCCTCCACTTAAATACTTCCTCTGCTTGGGCTAGAACACTCTAAGCCAGTATTTCTCAAAAAAAATTTTTAACCCATTCTTCTCTTTGGATAGACTTAAGAATTCTGTCTCATGTTGTGCTGTCCAATGACAGGTAATTTGGGCTTTTCCACTTTTAAATATAACATTAAGGATCCTTGGTTCAAGTGACAAATGACAAGTGGCATTCCCCATTCTACAACTTGTGCCACACGGCCTATCTTATTCCCATGACATTTTAGGAGCACTGGTGCAGGCTGAAATCCTTACTCTGTGCCATTTGGGAACAACCATCCCACACATTAGAAATCCCCCTCCTGGTGTTGGCAACCTGCCTGTCTGTCCGTGGTGTAGACATTACATTTTGCTGATGCTTCCCTGAAATAAAGGAATACAATTTCAGTTCAAGTCCCTAATCAACCAGTAATAAGGAAAATGGAGTGGTGAGTACAGACATTTTCTGAATAACCAAGAACTTGACAGTGATTGTGCTTCCCCTCCTAAGAACTCAAAGATATTTAACAGGGAAGTCTAGAATTTTCCTAAACCGAATATGAAGCTACAGCATTCATACACCACCACAGGGGAAACGGCTCTTTCCCAGCACTCCGTAGTCCTCAGCCAGGAAGGCAGCAAGAGGACACAGGCCTGGGAAGTGGTCGAAGCTCTAAGAGTCAACAGCGAGTGGAGGTCACTCGGGGAGGCTGTGAGACAAAACATGCCCAAAGCAACGGACAACTCCACCCACTCCCTGGAGCCGAGAGGAAGGAACTCCTGTTTGCTGCTGAACTTGAGAGATAAATGCACAATCCACAAACAAAAGCTGCAGAACGGGTGAGACTCCAGAACTGGGGAGAATCTCAGAGATCGAGCTCAACCCCTTTGGAGAGAAGGAAGCTGAGGCCTGTAGCTGCCGGTCAACTCTCCTGCCCGGGCCCCGGCAAAGAGGGTAACCCAAAGCCCTGGACTCAGAGCTTCACCACACCACACTGACAGGAAGCTAATTGAAAAAAAAAATTAAAAAAAAAAATCCTCCTTCTACTTCCTGCTATATCTGCATGCTTGTGATTTCTTGTCACATCATTGTATAAAGAACCTTTTTTTGTGGGACAAAATGCTCTTTAAAAATACTTATTGTATTTATTATCGGGACGCCTGGGTGGCTCAGTTGGTTAAGCAGCTGCCTTCGGCTCAGGTCATGATCCCAGAGTCCTGGGATCGAGTCCCACATCGGGCTCCTTGCCCTCCGCAGGGAGCCTGCTTCTCCCTCTGCCTCTGCCTTCTACTCTGTCTGCCTATGCTCGCTCTCACTCACTCTCTCTCTCTCTGACAAATAAATAAATAAAATCTTTAAAAAAAAAAATACAATAAATCTGTTTATTGTGTTTGCTGAGATCAGGAACTTGGATCATGCCACATGTGTTCATTCGGACTCACCACATCTGAACAACTTCTAAATTACAATACATGGACGAAAGCCAAGTCTCACCGAGGTTGGAGAAATATTTCCCGGCTGGAGGCCCATCCCGGCCAGGGTCTTGGCGAGCTCCACCGCGTTGACCCCGCAGTTCGGGGCCACGTTCGCCTGACATCGGATGTGGACATTCATCTTACAGACTGGAGGGGGGCGGGAAAGAGAAGGGAATCCAGGTTCAGCAAGGAGCCAAGTCAACTTATGCTGCAAAAAAGAACTTTAATAACCCGAAAGATTAAGCCGGGGGAATGATCCAGGCAGAACAATGCCATCCTCTCGTTAAACTGAACTTGCGCTCAAAACAAACCCTGACGTTGCTCCCCTGCTGGTTTACGCAGCGGCAGCAAGCCTGGCATGCTGATGATAACACACTTCAGATGCACTTTTTTGACATTTGCCTCGATCCTGTGTAAGAGTCATTGCCGATTTAACAGCAAGACTCAATACAGAAATCAAAAACATTCATCACCATGACATTTCAGTCAATTAACTAACAAGGAATTGTGCCAACTGACTTTAGGCTTTTCCTTGGATCACTCAATAAAAGGTGGCAATCTCCACGCCACACCACGCAGTGATGGCTGTTCAAACAGGAGGGGAATGGTGTTTTGAGAGAAAAGCCTCCAAGCGAAGCTCACTTTCTGAGTGCTCTTGTGGTCAGGGAGCCCTGGCGGCCCAGGGCACAACATCCTGTGAGCCTCTGGTTCTCAGGGCTTGCAGCCTGTGGGTCTATCTCATGGGGGAGCAAAGCGAGTTTTTTTTAAAGGTCAAAATAAACAGCAGTTGGAAAAGGAGAGAGGCACAGGTACATTCCTGGTGCATAGGAAACAGACTTGGGCTGATGAAGGGATCTGAGGTTTCATCAGCAGGAAGCTCGGACGCAGTTTCCTCACATGGCCCCAGCGAATGGGAGGCAAAAGCGAAAGAGCAGGCACCAAATCCCTGTTGACACTGGGGTGTCCACCCAGCTCTGGAAGCAAGCCCGGATGCGGGTTTGGGGGGGGGGTCTAGATGTGATTTAGGGTGCCTTCTTTAAGAGAAAGAATATGCAGTCCGGTGGAGAGCTGTGGAAGGGACCCTTGCAAGGGAGAGCCCCTGAGGCTGAAGCCTCAGTAGCTCTTCTCGGGAAATCCCCCGCTCTCAGGAAGGCGGCTGCGGTGCCCTTTCTAAGGTACCAGTGACAGTAAAAGAGAAGAGTACAGGAGACGGCTCACTGTCTGTGCGCTACCCACCCACCCCCACCCCCAGGCCACGAGGCCCAAGAACAAGGTGGAGGAGCCCCACGCATGGCTCTGCATGTCGGCAACGACCAGGCAAGAGCAGGAAGTGACTTTTGCCATGAAAGCCACGCCCAGAGGAGACCATCCAGCTTAAGATCAGGCAGGGCCTGAACCAAAGCCATGCATGAGCTAGTCGCTGGTGTCGGGTTGAAAAAGAATTACTTCATGTATCTAGGGAAAAAAATGAATTATGAAATGATGTTCTCAAGAGATGAAAGGCTTTTGCAAGGGGCCAGTGCCCTTCTGTCGGCAGAAGCAGGCTCGGTGAGTGCAGACAGCCGACGGACACTGTCCAGCTGCACTGACATCAACTCGGCCTCCCCCAGTGACTGAGGATTTATCTAAAGCTTCAGGCCGAAATCCGCCTGTATTCCTGCAGGGGGCTGCACCCCATGACAGCTGGACTGTTACAGCAACGCCCAAGAGAAAATGACTCAGCAGCTCCCCAACTCCTAGCAGGACGGGAATCACCCCTCGCTCTCAGAATCTTGGCGAAGACCAAAGCTCCGCTGGGCAGAGTTAGTGGCGTGCAAGCCTGCGGCCCAAGCCGAAACAGCCTTCACCCCACCTACCTCTCCGATCTCTATCAGTCTCTTCGAGGAGACCCAGGGCAGCTCTCACTGGGCTTTGACTCAAGTCCTGCTCCTTTCTGGGGAGGTCACTAGACCTACTCTCCTGCCAGTTCTCACTCATAACTGAAGTCTCTATTTTGGTCACCTCACCTTCTACCACCTTCCGTTTTGGACCAAGATCCGTTTTTCCCTCTTTCAAACACCCATGCCGATACACAGCAACTAGCAGGCCCTCAGCACCAAGCAGCTGAGAGCAGCTAGACAGAACACTGAATTTAACAACTGACTGGAGCTACAGCTGTGAAATCTTTGGACCAGAGGTGACTCCCCGTACATGGCTGACGGGGAACATATCATCCTAGAACTACGAAGACCTAATTCACGAAGCGTCTAAAACCATCGGTGCCGGCTCAGAAGCCGGGCCGGCAGAATTCCGAGAGCTCGCGGCGTGGTGTTCCCATGAAGCGGGCACCCAGCACCCCAACATCTCACTTTTACACTGCAGTCCTTGTCGCATGATCCCCCAGAGCAGCGAGCCGCAGTGATCGCAGAAGGTGGGCACTTTGTAGTTGTGGATGCTGAACTTGTGCGGGATGTTGATTCCGAACCTCTGTTCAGCAATCTACAAAAAAAGAAGCAGAAGGACGAGAGCTAGGAGGCCGTGCCCACCTCTTTGACAGAAACCGTAACAGGAGCCCCCCAAACGCAATGTGTTACCATGACACCTGAGCTGGGGGAGATGACTGCATTGTGCCCTGGCTTTCCTCACCGGGCTGAGCACATTTTCTCATCAACAAGATTCAAAAGAAAGGGCGTAGTGGTGGGCATTAGATCGTTCACCATGTGGGGAGATAAGGAGGAAGGAAAACCTTTTTTTTTTTTAAATCATCTTTTGTATTCAGGCTGGATTTCTCTCCCTGCCAACTCCCTCGTGCCCACGTCTAGTTTCTAAACCCTTCTAACTGCGGGAGCAAATAGGTCTCTTACGGACCTTACACTTGCTGTGACCACAGGCTTTCCCACATAGTGAGGTGGGTGGAGGCCTAGGGGAGGCGGTGGCACCCAGCGAGTACAGAACCACAGAAGGAATTCGCCCCAAAGCGACATCCTAGCAGCTTACTTGGCCCTCCCCGGCTGGGCCTGCCAATTGCCTTTTACAATCGGAGGGCACGGGTCCTGCTTGCATTTCACAAACTCTTTCCAGCAAATAATGAGACAAGGCATACACGCTACAGTTACATCACCATTTGAAACGACAATGGGACAAGGAGTAGGGCAATTAGGACTCCTCTTGGAACTTGGCTGGTCTCTTTCTCATCAAAGCTGTGCCTCGTACCTCTCCAAGGGACCTTTAGCAACCCTGTAGGTGTCCCGTAAGCAATCCCTGAGCTCCAAGTCAGATTCCAATGCGTCCGTAAACCCACTGCTCCCTGTCAACTATGCTCCAGCTGCTTTCTCTCTCCACAGTTTAGAACGTGCCCTCCCCAGCTGAATGCAAGGCGAGCGACGAGAATGAGATTCAAGCATTTATACACGGAAGTGCATCCTCCTGGAGATTTTGGAAGACACCGGAGGAGGCGAAGAGTCGCCTTACCGAGGAAGCACAATTTCCAGTTAACAAACATTTGTCACATCTATTCTATCGTGTGGAAGCCTCACCAAAAAAGCGCATGAAGGACATACAGATCCCATTCTTAAGACTGAGGCTGACAGAGAAGCTAGCTAGCGGAGGCTAGATTTGCATACGAGTCCCGGTGGTCTGAGGCCGAACTCAGGAATCTTTTCAGTCCTCTAAACCCCTCTCTGAATCAGAAACACTAACTGTGCAAGCTTGTAACCAGCTGATCACTCATGGGATCCACCCACGGACAGGTCATGCTACATAAGCCCAGAAGTAAAAAAAAAGCATAATATAAAAAGGAGAGAAAATTCGATTCTGATGCCACCATTCACTTCAAGGAGTGCAGAAGGGAAGCGGAAAGGGGACGGAGCAAGGAGAGAGAGCGGGCTCGTGCCGCCCCTTAGTCAGCAAAGTTCTATCTTCTTACCTTTGAATCCATTTTGTTCATATTGTTCTGGCAAGTGCAGGCTGTAACAATTAGATGGTGGCAGCGTTTATGGACGACACAGGTGCACACTAGGGAATGAAATGCATGATTACACACTCCTCGGAAGCTCACGATCTGCCAGTTCTAGTAGAGTCAACAAGGACCACACCATGTCAAGGTGACTCGATTTACTGTCAGGCCCACCCAATGGCATCCAGCGTACCCGTCCTTCCCGCGGTCATTACCGTCCCCCTAACTCACGCCTTTGCTCACACCCAAACTATTTGCACTCAAGTCTTGAGCCTACTTCATCTTCCCTGGTTTTCCTCCTGCCCACACCCACCGCCATAGGAATCCTCTCATGGTATAATTCTGGTCCCCGTGCCTCACGATCTAAACCTTCAACGGCATCTCATTGCCAGTAAGTAGAGTTCAGATTTCCCAGCCAGGTTTCAGGCCCTCCAGAAGCTACCCCTAAGCTTACCTGTTACCTTTCTTTGTTCTAATAGAAACTAGACTGGTTGCTCTTCCTAGAGAGCAAGACTTCACCCTCCTCTGCCCGCCCTGCATTCTCTAAGCAGGTTAAGAGACAACATTGTGTCATTGCTCACCCCTAGCAACAACGGGGTTGGAAAAGACAAAAATTTAGCTTCAAGATTTAAGGGGACTGCTCACAAAATGGCACTCCCTTTCAGTATTCTCACGTCATCTCAGAGACAAAACTTTAAACAATTCAACATTATTAGGTATCTCGGCTTTAGAAATAAAAACGTCCCCTCTGCGCTAAAATGTAGCCAAAATTTAAAACACAACCAAATACTTGCATTGGGAGTGTCCCCTGATCGTCAGAGTAATCTATTACAATATTAATGAAATGTATCCTGTCTCCTCTAAATATAACCAGTTTTTAACATAGGAACAACATTAAACACAGTTTTTGAAACGTTTTCTTACCTTGACATTGATAACCTTGTTTCCCAAATACTCCCCTGTTCAAGACAATAGAGAAAAGCGATCATCAGTCTACTTCAGCAACCACGCCCCTATGATCATAGTACTTTAGGAAAAACAAATGTATGCCATACTCTGCTCCTTCCTGAGAAACCTAATTTCAGAGAACCAGCAAAGAGGAGGTGATTTCTGAGCCCTTGTTACCACAAGACCTAGAGGTTGTCCTGTGATGATCCGAATCCCCTAGTGACGCACACAGGTGGGTGTTGGTGGTCCTCATTCTGCCCACCTCCCCCTGTGGCAAAGCCCAGGTCCTCAGCTGGTCATGTGACTGAGTATCAGCTGCAAGGCTGCTCAGCTCCAACGCCTTCTCTGGCATTCTCACTCGCATAGACATAAAGATGGGCAGGCCGTGAAGTAAACAGGTGAGCCCACCACAGCTGCCTGGCCTGAGGTACCCTCCCTCTTCCCTGTGCCTCCATAACCCCTGGAGTCCGGGGGTGGGGACAGAAATGCTGCCACAGGATGCCCGTCAGGCCCATGACTATCATGCTGGCCTCTCCCCAGTATATTCTCTGGGCGATGATGATATCATCCCTCATTATCATTTAACACAGACCACATTTTATTAAACCTGGAGGATGTGCCAGGCACTGAGCCAACCCGCGGATGGGCAGTATCTCACTTAATCCTCACAAAAGTCCTGCGAGGTAGCACGCATCATGGGAAGGCTCAGAGCCCAGACTCTGAAACCAGATGGCCTGGGCATGACGGGGGCACATCACTAATTCCCTCGAGCCACGGTTTCTTCATCTCCAGAGGGCAACAATGACCGCAGCTCCTACTTCACAGGGTCATCATGAAGGTAGAGAGAGGTGATAATGTAAAACGCTTAGAATAGTGCCTAGAACTTTATGTCCTACATAAAATTTTATGAGATAAGCAAAATAAAATTATCTTTATTTTACAAATAAGGAGACACTGATGGATTATATAATTTATTTAGGTTTACACAGCTAGTTGGTAATGAGATTGAATGTCAGAGTCCATACTCTTAACCGTATATATGTAGCACATACAGTAATACTCTGTATGTGTGTGAGAGAGAGAGAGAGAACATGCAAGCAAAGGCTGGTTGAGAGGGAGTTAATGTTTCCTTGGTGGAAAAAATTTAGTGGTTATCAAACAAGTTTCCATTGAGAACGTTAGCTGAGGTCACAGTTTGTCACCACAAATGCCCACAGGGGCAGGCAGGTCACATAAAGGAGGGAAGCAGAACAGTCTTGACATGAAATGAAGACTAGCAGACCTTTCAGGTCAGGAAAACCACGAGGAGAGTGGTGGACAGCAACTAACTAGCCAGTGCGGAAGACCACAGGAGTGGAAAATGAGCTCAAAGATGCCAGAGTTTTTCACTTTGTTCAATAGACAATGCACCAGGAACTTGTTTCTGAAGACTACAGTTGTGATGACACATCTGTTGGCAACATACCAACAGTCAGTTGTGGGTCCTTGGTTTAGACAAGGCTCTATTCTTTTTTTTTTAATTATTTTTATTAACATATAATGTATTATTTGCCCCAGGCGTGCAGATCTGTGAATCATCAGGCTTACACATTTCACAGCACTCACCATAGCCATACCTTTCCCAAAGTCCTTAACCCAGCCACGCTAGCCCTACCCCCCCACCCCCCAGGAACTCTCAGTTTGTTTGTGATTAAGAGTGTCTTATGGTTTGTCTCCCTCCTGATCCCATCTTGTGACAAGGCTCTATTCTTAATTTAAAACACCAAAAACACTAACCCTGGATCCTGACTGCTAAAAGATAGCAGGCACTTTTAAACCAAAGTAATCAAACATATACACACACAAAAACAAAAAAAAAAAAAATGCAAACTCACTGATCAGTACTTGAAAAAATTACTCTGAGCCAAGTGCTTCTGACTTAAACAAAATGACTACGGTTTGCAACACAACCAGGATTTCCCTTTATGCTATGGATACTAAACTGTCTTTTTTTTCTATAGAGATGGGTATGTACGTGTACATGTTTGGAGGTGGGCGAGGGGGCATTTCCTTCTTCTCTTTCCAAACACATGTGTTTAATGCTGGCTCTAAGCAAAGGTAACTATTAACTTCAATTTATTTTACATTATAGATTTGCCACTGAAATTTCAGCTTCGGTGACGCATATAGGAAGCCATTGCCCCAATTCACCTAGAATTTCTGGGCTGTAAATTATCTCAGTTCCTAAATGCCAAGGATTATAGTACGCAATCACTGAAGTCATCACCTTTGGCCACATACCATTAGGCTGAAGATTACTGTGTGCTTACTTTACTTACAACCAACTAAGTTCTATGACTTACCATGTGAGCCCTACTTTTTTAAAGCAATATGGTTGTCGTTTCTCTTACTCAGTGGCCAATTATCCAATTTATTGATTATCCATATATTGACAGGTTAGCCTTCCTAGTTCATGCTCTTTAGCCAGTTCATGACTCATTAGCATTCTCCCCAATTAACTGGAAAAAGAAATAGCATCTAAATCTTGGATCCGTAAAATGTTTAGATTTTTTTTCACTGGGAATTCAAATTACTGGGCCAACATATTGGAATAAAAAGGCAAAAATCAGATTCTGAAACAACTCTCGAGAATCACACTTCCTTCTGAAACCACACACAACATAGAGAGAAGCTCAGAGGAAGAGAGAAGCCACGGAACCTCTTACCAGATAAACTCCCTGCAGTGAGAGCAGTAGGTGGGCTGTCTCAGGTATGTGGCCATGAACTTGTGTCCATTGATCTGGTGGACTCGCCTTCGCATAGCCCTTTGGCGCTTCCTGGTGAAATGTTTGAAGATTCGGTCTCTCTGCAGAGTGGCTGTACAACAAAAGAAAGGAAAAAAGAACGTGCAATGAAACTAGCTGTATCTAATGTAAGAAAAAGTCTAACAGCTCAAATACTCTCTAAATTGTTTCTTCTTTCTTCCAGATGCAAAACACCCCAGAACATCACCATGCTTGCCAGTGACCTTAGGGCTCTTCGTGTGTAAGGGCTAGACCTAAGTGAACTCTGAGATCCCCACTGCCCGCTCATAGCTGGCTCTCCAGCACAGACCATGGATCTCCAGGGTTCTAATGTTCCAGTATGGGACATCAGCCTGGCTTTCTAGCTCCTGTCCCACAGTGTGGGACGCTGGCTAGGACTACTAGAAGTGAAGCAGCTTTCTCATTATTTGCCTTTCGTTCCGCCACCCTCACAAACAGAAGGAGGGAAAGGCCGCAGCACAGTAACCACACTGCCCAAAAGCATCAGTCCAAACACCGTCTCTGGAATGCGTAGAAATTCACCAGGACATAATGCAAAGTTCCTTTTCCACATTCACAATTTTTAAAAATCGTGACTCTTAGTCTGAAGAATCAAAACTGGGCACTATCTGAAGACAGCAAATTATGTCTTGCAGATAAATTACACTAGAACTTTCCCAAGGTATACAGTGACTTATGATTAATACAATAAAGATTACTCCTTCAACAATGATTTGCAATTAATCACTTCAATGCAAAGAAAATTTAAGAAATAATGCAAGACTAATCTGCTAAGAAATTTTAAAAACCTGGAAGAAATTGAAGATATCCATGAAAACGCAAATGACCAAAATTAAAGAGCTACATACAACAAAGAGACAATTGTTTTAGAAATAAATTAGTAAGATTTTCTTAGGACTGCCTCAAAAATCATTCATGCCCAGATGGTTTCATGGGTGAATTATTTTTAGCCTCTAAAAACAAGATGATATTGGGACGCCTGGGTGGCTCAGTTGGTTGGGCAGCTGCCTTTGGCTCAGGTCATGATCCCAGCGTCCTGGGATCGAGTCCCACATTGGACTCCTTGCTCAGCGGGGAGCCTGCTTCTCCCTCTGCCTCTGCCTGCCATTCTGTCTGCCTGTGCTCGCTCTCTCCCACTCTCTCTCTGATAAATAAATAAAATCTTTAAAAAAAAATAAAAATAAAAACAAGATGATATTAAACCTGCTGCAGAATAGAAGAGAAAAGAAAGTGCCCCATTTTTTAAAAGGGAACTATGTGATACAATCCTAGGACTAAAAGACACAACAGATTTATCCAAAGATATATCAGAAAAAAGAAACCAGAGGTTTGTGATCATTTTTCATGTCATGGACTCCTTAGTCTAGTGAAATTTATGGATCCCTTCTTAGAGTAAATCTTTTAATCTTATATATATGTGTGTGTGTGTGTATATGTGTGTGTGTATATATATATATGATTACAAAGGAAATCAAGTATCAAAATATTAAATTTAAAGTGAGAAATACATATCTATTTTTAAGAAATTACTTAGTGTTGTACCTGATCACTCTAATAATTTTGAAGACATGATTAGCAGCAGTTACATTTAATAGTAGTGAAGTAGGAGTTGCATTTTAAAATATCCATTAAAAAATTTTTAAAAATCTGTAAAATCTATGATACAGTATGAAAACACCCAGGATTTCTATGGTGACAACAAACATAATTACTGCTAATACTGCCGTGGGTTAGTTAACAATGGAAGAAAATGCTACGTCTGTGTTACAGCTTAGTGAAAATATTTTCTTTCACCAAATTTCTGGACCACCTAACTTCTAATTATGGACTTCAGGACAAGTACCCCTCTGCTTCCATATCCAGCTCACTCATGAATACTGATGCAGGGATTTTCCTTATTGAAGTTCGTATACTTACAAAGCGAATAGGAAAGCAATATTAGAAAACATCAGTGGTTTTCAGGTTAATGGGGTCTTTGCTCTCCCGTTCTTTTACAATTCATCCCCAACACAAATAATCCTTCCCACTTAATAAGTGTCTACTCTTGCCCACTACATTGGCTTCTCGGCTTCTTGAATGTGGCGTTATGGGTGGGGAACATCTTAATACGTAATAAAAACTAACTGCAAAGCAAAATTGAAAATCTTGTAAAAGTTGAAGAATTTCATGCAGTCTATGGAAAGTGATGTTTGTGAATGGCAAGAGTCAAACCTGAAGGCAATGGTAGATAAGACTCTGGTAGAGTTAGATCTGTTCATAGGTGAACAGAAGAAGTTTGATATAGAAAACAACATGATACTCATTTTAAAAGAGAATCACTTGAATAGTAACATACTGGGAGAGGCCCTTGAGAAACTGAGGAAGTCTCAAACTCTTGCCAAATATAGCCTATTTAAAACTGCACTATATTAGTAAAAAATAAAATGTATAGTATTCTGCCATAAAATTTTATCTGAAAAGTTACTGTGTTCTAAAAATTAGTGCCTATGATAAATCAAATGCATTCAGTAAAGTTTTTAATAATTTTAGCTTTGTCAAACTCCTTCTCCCACTTTTGAATAGTAACAAAATTTAGCCTTCATTTTGAATAGTTTATTTTATGTGAACTTTTCTCAGTAGTAATGACATTCAGATAACCAGGAAATTCTATACTGCTCAGCATTACCTTTTTTTTGTTTTTTGTTTTTTTTTTTTAAAGCTGGGGCAGGGAGGGGCAGAATGAGAGGGAGAGAAAATCCTAAGCAGGCTCCACACCCAGAATGGAACCAGATGCAGAGCTCAATCTCATAACCCTGAGATCAGGACCTAAGCCAAAATCCAGTGAGATGCTTACCCGACTGAGCCGCCCAGGTAACCTGATACTATTCAACATTATCTTAAAAGAAAAACCCACTCTGAGCAAGGGGCAATCTTCCCAGGAGCACAACAACTAGTATATTATTAGAAAACCTATTGTGTTTTATTCTACTAACAGGTAAAAGAAAGTAAACATGATCACTTCAATATATGTTTAAAAGGCATTAGATAAAGTCTAACTTGTAATCTAATAAAAAACTTTTTGGAAAGAATAGAAGATTGTCTCCTTAACATGACTAAAACATTATGCTCACAGGTCAAAAAATAAACGGTAAATAAATTTTTAAAAATCCCATAAGAGTTAAAAACAAGTAAGACCAATTATCAATTGCTTACTATTATTCTGAAGGTACTTGCCAAAGCTGTTAGAGATGAAAAGAAAATAAAAGATAAAGCTATGGAGTAGAGGGAGAAGGAGGCAATGATGTCATGATTTGGAGATGTTTAATACATGACTAGAAAACTCAGGAGAAGTTAGCCCAATCTACTAAAAACAGAGTTCAGTAAGATGGACAATAATAAATCATTAAAAGTTAACAGATCTTTAATAAATCAAAAGAACCATTTAGAATATATAACAAAAACATAACCCCATTCATAAAGCTACAAAACCCAAACTAGGAATAATTTATCAGAGGAAGTTTAAGACTTATATGAAGAAAACTATAAACCCCAACTGAAGAAGATGAAAAGATATGTAAAAGCGAACTTCCTAAATAGAAAGACTTAATACTATTAAGCTGTCAATTCTTTCTAAACTAAATTCAACAAAATCCCAATAAACATCCCCAAAGGAAGTCTTTAAATTTGACAATTTTTTAAAAGTTAATTTGGCATCGGGACGCCTGGGTGGCTCAGTTGGTTAAGCAGCTGCCTTCGGCTCAGGTCATGATCCCAGTGTCCTGGGATCGAGTCCCACATCGGGCTCCTTGCTTGGCAGGGAGCCTGCTTCTCCCTCTACCTCTGCCTCTGCCTGCCTCTCTGTCTGCCTATGCTCGCTCGCCCTCTCTTCCTCTATCCCTGACAAATAAATAAATAAAATCTTAAAAAAAAAAAAAATTAAAAGTTAATTTGGCATATTGGGCACCTGGGTGTCTCAGTGGTTTAAGCCTCTGCTTTTGGCTCAGGTCATGATCTCAGGGTCCTGGGATCGAGGCTCACATAGGGCTCTCTGCTCAGCAGGGAGCCTGCTTCCCCTTTCTGTGTCTGTCTCTCTACTTGTGACCTCTCTGTCAAATAAATAAATAAAATCTTAAAAAAAAAAAGTTAATTTGGCATATAATTAAAAATAAATACTTAAAAACTGTCCAAAAATTCTACTGAAGGAAAGAAGACTTGTTCTACACGATAAAACATTAAGTTACAATATCTAAAACAGCATGCTACCAACTCAAGAAGAATCCAAAACTAGAAATCAATTTCGCTTAGAACATAACTTAAATCAGTGGTAAATGATAGATTATTAATAAATAGTGTTTAGACAACTAGCTAGCCTTTTAGAAAATACTTTCACCTCATTCCTGACACCAAAATAATCTCAGGTAAATGTTAAGGAGGAAGTTATGGAAAAATAGGGAAAAATTATCCTAGGATGGGATAAAAGTAACAACATTCTAAAGCCATGAGAGACTCAGATTTGTAATTTAAGAACTTTAAAGTTCTATTTGGTAAAAGACACAAAATGGAAAGCTAAACAAAACAAACTGGGAGAACAAGGACTTACAACACATGACAAAGGGTTACTATTTATAATATGTAAAAATTAATAATAAAAAGGGATGAACAGTCTTGTAAAAATGGGACAGAAGCGGCAAAGAGGCAATTTATAAAACTATAAATGCAGACAGACAATAAACACACCAGATGTCTGATCTATCCTAGACGGGCACGTAAGAAGCAGGAGGTCAAAGACATTTTACTTAAACTGGCAAATATTTATAAGGATTGCTCATGTGCCTCTGCTTACAAGGGAATGGGGCACCTCTACTCTCTGCTGGTAGGAGTGTAACTGGGCTCCAGTCCTGGCTCTTCTGGCTGTGTTCACCACACAAGCCTCAGTGTTCCCATCCATAAGCCGAGTAATGCTGTCCTCATACTGCTTTTCCAGGGACCTTCCAAGGAGGTAATGCAATCAAAGTGTTCAGCATGGAGTTAGGCCCAGGGTAGCATGCAACACATGTAGGAATATTGTTTATGGAGACAGGTATCTGTCAAACACCTGTCAAAGCTGTAAATGTACATTTCCTTTCATTCAGAAATTCAATGTCTATGTTTTTTCTATAAAAACATGAGAAAGAATGTATGCCATAGAGATATCAATTACTATTTTCTATTTAACAGTAAAAACTAGGGTTTACATAAGAAATTTCAAAGAATGAAATGCAGAAATAAAGAAAATGAATTTGGTTAAGACACTGATGCTTTCAGAGGCTCTGGCATAGTTAAAATAGTACCTGCTTCACTGTGTGTGTGTGTGTCTGTGTGTGTGTGTAAAACTTTTGGCAATCAGCCTAATTATTTTCATTCTCAGGTTTCCCATCTGTCTCAAGAAAATAACTATATCCCTGTCCTCAGCCCTATGGGGATCATGTCATAATCAATATGGCCAAGTTTCTTAAAATTCTGGATAAGGATCACACATGAACAGAAGTCCCTCCATTATATAGCTCTCTCCTGCAGTATTTCCAGAAGCCTTTTAGGAATAACAACAAGACCAGATTTTAATTCTCCTTTGCTGGGCAGATGATAAAATTTGGTCTAGTGACCACGCTGTATCTAACATATGCTCTCACCAGCCTGAGAACCAGCTCAATCCTCGCCAAGGCAAAACATGCATTGAATTTCTAAACACTTATCACACCTAGATGCAAATTAAATTCTTCCCAGGGGTCTAATTATCAAGAATTTTCTTCTTTAATCCCTTAATACCATGAAGAGTGGTTAAAAGGTCAGTTCACTTGTATTTTCAGTATTTCTTGAATTGAATCCCTTTCCCCCAGCTTCCCTGACAGCTATTGCCATAGTAATAACAGGGCCTCTGAATTTTCAGGTGATTCCTTCTAGCCTGAAGGACTAGGAAGAAACGCTTATAGCCACCCACCATGTTGGTCATCCCTTAAAGCCTTCGCTCCTGCCTTCCACCCCTCCTGGAATGCCCTGTCCTCTTTCCCCCTGCCCCCTGCCCCCCACACAACTAGTTACCTTAGATTTATCCCATCGGCCTCAGAGCCTCAACGGTGACCCCAAATCCTGAATCAAGGTGAAAGGCCCTTCCCCTTCTTCCCAGCCTCAATCTTTTCCTTTATCCCACAGCAGGTGTCCCAGATGTCTCAGAAGCACCTCCCATGTGCTCATTTTAATAAAGCTTCACTCCTCCCTCTTCTGTCTTCTTTTGCCTGGGTGCCTCTTTGTTTCAAAGCACAAAACACACTCATGCACCCCTGGGAATTTGAAAGATGTTTGGTTAAGAAAATGGGGGTGGGGGTGCCTGGGTGGCTCAGTCCTTAAGCTTCTGCCCTGGGCTCCGGTCATGACCCCAGGGTTCTGGGATCGAGCCCCAGATAGGGTTCCCTGCTCGGCTGGAAGCCTGCTTCTCCCTCTCCCACTCCCCCCTTGTGTTCCTTCTTTCACTGTGTATCTCTCTGTCAAATAAATAAAATCTGAAAAAGAAAACAGGGATGGACGGGGGCTGCCCATGGCTTCAAAGGACTTTCACTGTCACCTTCTCTTGATAGATGCCCTGGACGGGAAGAAGGAGTTCTCAGAAGGCACTCTGCCCAGGCACAGACTGGACCCCCACTTTACCATCAGAGGGCACAGGGGGGCTTCCTAGCTGTTTGTACCGCCCCCTGTTGCCTTAGGACTGAGTCAGAAGAACAAAAATAAAATAAGCTATTTAATCCTTTTGTGCCTTAAACCAACCCAGGCTTGGAGAAATTTTCCAGATCACACGGGATTCTTCTGAACACGTTAGGCAACCTGAACGTGCTCTGCAGCCAAAACTTGCATCACAACTTTTGTTTTGCTCCTTAAGATGCTCATGCCTCTAAGTAAATAGGAAGCTGGCTCCGTGCCCACCAGGGAAATTCACATTCCAGGCTCAGAAGTGGGCAGGCCTGGAGCCCTGATCTGTTTCACCCGGAGTCAGTTTTGACAAGCCGTCCCATCCATGGGGTGGGGAATAATTAGGTCAAATACAACAAAGATAACTATTCTGAAATAAAATTTCATGTCATAAAATCTGACTGTCATCCCACGCACTCTTTAGAACTTCAGAAGGCACAAGTGACTAGAAGCCACCAAACAACTCCAGGGTTAGTTTTCATGGCAAAAAGTCTTGCTGGACGGAAACGTGTTGCTAACCTGAGGCCTCATGGGGGAGGGGCATCTCTCTGAAGTCTGGGTAAAGCTGCCTTATCTCAAAAAGAGTAAAGGTTTCATCCTTTTTAGCCTTTTGCTCTATCTACCTGAAGCTAAAACTTTCTATTCCAGGGGCAGAATTCTGTTATTTGAAAGTACTTCTGGAAGCAGAGATCACGTCTCCTAATTTTCAAATGACTGTAAGCAAATTCAATCAGAGACTGAAAGTCTATGGCATGCCACCTTTAAACTGTCAGAATTAAATAAGTATTTCCAGAATAAAACATGCATAAATGAAATAACTTGATTCAGTGTAAAAATACAATTCAACTTTGTAAAGTTGAATTCACTTAACAAGCAAGGGCACTGCAATTTACAAAAGTCTGTGGCTTGTCGTTAAGGGGCCAAGCTGAGGAAGTTGTGGGGCCTTTCCACACAACAGGCTGGGAGTGTGTGGTGGTTGGTGCTGGACCTGGAGCCTGGGCAGAAATCATGATTCCTCCCTTCCAAGCTGACCTGGGGCACACTGCTGAATCTCCTCTGCCTCAGTTTCCTCATTTGCAGAACAGGAAGCACAAGAGAACCTTCTTCAAAGGACCACTTTGATGACTCCCTGAGCCAGTAAGTGTTGCATAATTGTAAACTCTTACTTCACACTACCATAGAGACCAAAGAACAGAAAGGATTTAATTCAGTCACCGAATTGCCTAGAAATCAACACTTAGGAAACCATTACCTTAAACATGGCACCCAAGGTTGATCTAGCTAGCTAGAGCCAGAACTACCACTAGAAATCCTCTGCTCTTTGTTTTATCCCTCGGCTTTATGGTAACACAACACTGGGCTGTGTCCTTTATTAACATCAGGTCTCCTGGAATCCCTGGAAAGTAATACATTTTCTGGTGAGGAAACAGAAGCTAACAGGAAGGTTAAGTGAGGTCAAGCAGCTACTGATAGAAGTGGGGTCGCCAGACTCTGTTTAGTATTGTTGAACTATGGAGCAATGCTATCCAACATCCTTTTTTCCTTCTTCCTGAGATATTTGTTTTATCATTTGTATGTGTGGGAGGGGATAACTTGAAGAAAAACAAACAGGAAGACCTTAGAGGTAGAGAAGTCACTAGTCAAGAAAAAACCAGAAAGTATTATGTTGTTTAGCTTTCCAAAATATATCCCTGAAAGGTAACAGGATAAGGTGGTGGGAGAATCTTACTTAATATCATCAAACACACTGAATAAGCAACCACCCGGTCACAAAACTGTGTGTACAAAGAATGATGCATAAGAATTTAACATTAGATGATTCCTGTCTGAGACAATAATGATACAAACAGATTAGGACACGGGCTAGGCAAATACCTATCTTAAATGCATCTCTACAATAAGCATACACCCCCAGTGGGTGAGAGCATTTAGTGGGTGCTGAGTGAAGAAAGAATCACCGGAGTTGTGTATCTAGTCCTCTGATTAACTAAGAATGACTTTATAAGTGCACTGAGCTTAGCAGTTGTTTGGAAAAAACGAACAAGAATTTGATACGCAGAATGGAGAGAAGGTTCCGGGACTTTAGGACAGCACCAGTGACAAAGACTACAAAAAAAAGGGTGTTTATATTTTAAAATGGCACGCTAAAGCCCCCCAAGTAACACTAAGCAGTACAGAATCTTCTGTTTTTGAAAAGTGCATACCACATGACTCATAGTTATTTTCAAATTCAGATAGAGTGATTAGACTCAACGCATTAGGAGACCTGACAGGTGTTTCTCAGGGGTTTGCTCCTGCCAAGCAAGCTCTGTGCATAAACACCTTCCATCATGCATCACGTGGACAGCTATCGTTGGCAAAGCGGGAAGAGAAAAGTCACTTACTAGACTGACTCCCATGCATGGCCCTCATAGCGCTGTGAACGCTGACCCCATCCTTACCCATCACTCCAGCCTCCTCCGTGAGCAGAAAGGTGATCAGGACAGAGCTCCTGGACGTGACCAAAACTCCATCAAGAGCCACGGGGAAGGCCTTTCACTCCACTGTTGGGAGGGGGGAGCACTGCCTCCCATCATTCCCTCCCCATCTTCCCCTCTGTTATGCACGAGTACTGTGCGAAGTCTTCCTGTCCCAGCGCTTGGAGAAAAGTACTTCAGCTCCAGTGTCTGGCTCCTCTTACTCTCCAGCTTCTCTTTCTTGTCCTTCTCACCAGCTCTCCTCTTCCACCCAACCTTTACACTCATGTGTGTCCCAACGCTCTTTGCACACCATTCTGGTCTTTCTGGATGCTCCCTGCATCTCCTCAGAGACCTCCTATGTTCTCTTGATTTCTAACAATTGCCCATAAACTGAGGACTCCCAAAATAACAGCTCTAGTCCTGGTTTCTAACTACATATAAAAAGATACTAAACATTTCTAGGTAGCTTCTTAGCATCTCTCCAAGTAATCCCCGGATTACCTAAAATTGACATTTGTAGGCTGAGTCCTCTTCCCTGCCTCTTCAACCCACCCTTTCTCTTAGATAATAGTATTACTATCCTTGGAGTCATCCAGAAAAAAACTAAAGATGTCTTCAGATCCTTCTTCTCCACCCACAACCCATCAACTGTCAAGTTCTACTAAACCTATTATGATCTGACTAGATCTGCCCCTCCCATGCTCACCGGGGATAGTTCTTGCCGCCGCCTTCCTCTCATCTAGACTAGGTACTAGTTTCCCAGCTAGACTCTCTGCATAAGGTTGCTCCCCTTTGTAATCCATCCAGTTATGCATATGAAATACAGGTGAGATCATGTCACATCCTGTTGGGAGACAGCTCCCCTGCTATAGTCCATGTAAATTTCTTGAACAGAAGATAGAGTAGTTCTCCCAGCTGGACCATAGTAAGGTAAAGGGGGTGACTCTTCCCCAAAAGTTAGTGTTCCCACCATCCGACATCCAAGTAAAAGTCAAATCTGACTTTCAGCATCAAAATGACCTTCAGAGTCGTTCCCCTTGGTCCTCACTCTCCAGGGTCTGGACTTGAGGGCCTAGGAACAGGGGTGTCCACAGAGTTCTGCAGAGGCAGACTGAGGAAGGCTTAGAGTAAGCCTAGTTGTGAAAGCACAGAGAAGATGTGTTCAACCTCCCTTGCAAGAAAAAGCATCTAGAGCATATGATTCTGTGTACTGTTCAGTTTCCACCATTAAGCCTGGCTTACATTGTCCAGGCAGGCCTCAGCTCTGCCTTAGAGAGTGCATCAGTGTGGAGAAGCCACCCTCAGAGGCTGCCATATTAGACAGAGGTCCTTGCGAAAAGTGAGAATCGCCAGGGAAAACTGAATCCCAGGACATAAGACTTAGGGATACAAAGTCTAGCCACATCTCCCAGGTGGCAGGTCTCCCTGTTTCCAACCTTGGAGGATGAGGATTCCTTTCATCAAGAAGCCAGCAGATCCTACGCTTCTCTACTAAGCCTGTTCAGTAGACACCAAGGCCAACATCCCTGACCCAACATCCAACACCCAACATCGCTGGGCTCTTTTAGCAATCTCAAGGAATTGATAGAACATCCTCAAGGGGCTGAAAAACTGGGGTAGTTATCCTCCAGCTGCCACTTGTCATTGGTTGATAGCTGCTTCAGGGGTAGGGAGCATCAATTCTCTAAAATGTCCAGCCTTTCTTTGTGCCCTGAGAGGAAATATGGAGAGGACATCCCCAACGTCTGCTATAGAATGAATTTATGCCTACTCTGGTCCTGCTTTCTTTTTTATAGTTTGCTACCATAAACACCTCCTAACAAGAGCTTCAAACTCTTTGTGGAATTTAATATAAATAGAAAATTCCTATAGTAATATTTTTCAGCTATTATTGTGACTTCTTTCTGTACACATAATTTAATGACAGAAATTCCCTCTTGTTCTCTATTATCAAATGCAAAAGTCCTATTAATCCCTTTCAATAAAAAATGGTATGGATTTCTACCCTATTGCTGTGATTCTACAAATATTTCATTCCCCCCATCCGCACTGATTTCATCCATAAATAGACTTCCAGCTGCCACTTCATTCTTTAGTTTTTTAAAATCAAAGTTAAACACTGCTGAGTGGTTCATCACCACCAGGTTTCGGGATGAAGAGGAAACGTATTTCTGGTTCATCAAATTTGGATTGGATTATATAGAGGTAGGTCCCCATTAGGCCTCGTGCTGCCCTCCGACTATCTGGAAAATACCTCAAAATGGCATTACCTTCAACTCTAAGCTTAAGTTAGAGTAAGAATCTTGGTTTATGTGCTTTAAAATGTAAGCATTTCCCAATTATCTGGTAATTTTTTCTTTTATCTTTCATTATTAAATTTAACTGGGAGGAAATATCTTATCCATGGTATCCCTTGTTCCCAAGAACCTTTTGAGCTTAATGTAAGAAGATCTTAATGCTAAGAGCAACATGTGAAATGTCTTTTTGCTCTTTTGCTGTAGTTGTCTATAAAGATAATAAACGATCACTTTAGAAAATGCAAATGATGCCAAAAACCATAAAGAAAAAAATCTTCTTTTAAAAGTCATCTTAAATCTCACTGTAAAAAAAAAATCACTGTAAATATTTTGATGAACATGCCAGATATATCCAGCATATAGACCTACATACAGTAAGTGCCAACTACTTTTCACACAAAGCGTCTTCCCATATCTTATTTTTCAGAAGACTTCAATTGGTTAGAGTAGATTTAGGTATATGGTAAAGTTGAAGGGGAGGGGGCCAGAGGTTTCCCAAGTGCTCCTGGATGATAACACAAGCATCACCTTCCCCATTATCAGCATCCCTCACCGGGACAGTACCTTTCTTAAGGAGAAACCTTCAGTGAGATATCACATAATCACCCAGAGTCCACAGTCTACCTGAGGGTTCACACTTGATGTTGTACATTCTCTGAGTGTAAAAAGATATAAATGACATGTATCCACCAGTATACTATCATACAGAGTATTTTCACTGTCCTAAGAATCTTCTGTGCTCTCCTATTTCGTCTCTCCATCCCCTTCTGACACCAGCTCTGGCAGCATTGATCTTTTTATTGTCTTTTAATTTGTTTATGGTTTTCCTTTTCCAGAATGTCACACAGTTGGAATCAGACAGTGTATATAGCCTTCTCAGATTTGCTTCTTTCACTTAATGGCATTCATTTAAGGTTCTGCCCTTTCAATGGTGTGATAACTCATTTCTTTTTAGCACTGAATTATATAGCCCACTGTCTGCAAGGACCACAGTTTATTTATCCCTCCATCTACTGAAGGACATCCTGGTTGCTTCCAAGTTTGGGCAATTATGAATAAAGATGCTACAAACATCCAGAGCACCTGGGCGGCTCAGTTGGTTAAATGTCTGCGGTCGGCTCTGGTCATGATCTCAGCATCCTGGGACTGAGTCCCACATTCAGGCTCCCTGCTCAGCAGCGAGTGTGCTTCTCCCTCTGCCCCTCTCTCTGCTTGTCCTTTCTCTCTCTCTCTCTCTCTCTCAAATAAATAAAATCTTTAAAAGAAAAAAAGCTGCTACAAACATCCATGTGCAGGTTGTAGCATGAATATAAGCCATCCATAATTTTTAAAAGTTACTATTCATTTTTATAGCAATTAATACTAAAGTTACCATTTAGTCATCGTAGCTTATAAAAATGAATATGCATCCTAACTAACTTAAAAGTAAGCTAGTAGCATTAGCATATCATCCCTGTGAAAGCAAGATTTCCCTGGAAAATCACCTCTGTGATTTTCTCATTCACTTGAATCTTAGGGACGGCTCTCCCCAACCCCCCACCCCCCGGTCCCCAATCCCCATCCCCGCCTCCAAGCTCAGGTTGGTCTTCCTTCCTCACAAAATAAAAAAAAGCCTCTTATACAAACAACCTGTCCATCCAAAATCTTTTCCAGATAAACATGTGTTTCCTGCCGAGAACTAACAAGAACCCTGCCCCATAGCTTGGCTTATTCCATTTCCCTTTCAACGTTTTTGCCCTCTTTTCCACAAGCAGATTTCTGAGGTCTCTTCTAAGTCTCAACTTCTGATTTTATGATTTTTAGAAAAACCCTACAGGATATTAGCCATGAGGAATATGATGCCTAATCATTTCCTTCTCCAGCTACATGGCTAGAATGAAAGCACTGCTGCCTTCCTCATGCTGCTGACTCAACCTGATTGTTAAAACCACGGCACCATTGCTCATTATAAGCCGACTAATTCCAAACCTAGTGCTGAAGGTAAAATACCTTTATCACATAGCCAAATCTCCTACAACACTAACACCAGGGCTTTGAACCTCAGCCAGCACTTTATGATAGTTTAAAAAAAAAAAAAAAAAGGAAGGAGCCAGCTGCTTTAATCAAATGTCACTTATATCGTATGGTCACTTCCGGTCAGAAGCCAGCAATTTAGAACTGTGTATCTTGGCTACTAGGTTGGGCTTTTCTGTTTGTTTGCTTTTGACAATTACATTATGCCTTAAGTTGGGTGGGAACAAAATAAAATTAAAAAGAGATAAAGAAATGAAACTTTTTTTAAACTATAAATGAAGACTTGATACTGACAGGGATGGAAATCTCTGATGAAAGTACAGTTTTGGATTAGCAATGAATCCCATCTTTTATGATGCAGGTTGGCATCCCTGTGCTTTCAGAAAGAGAACATTCCACTAGTCAAGGACCAATGAGTTCTCTTTTCTTAAATCCATTCAAATGGTTCTTTCTTGACTACCATGAATAACCCAGCCTATATGGTGACTATGAGTTCATACTTTACCAGGAAAGGCAGAGATGGATGTGAGAATTCTTCAAAAGATGTGACAAATGCCTCCAACCCCAGAAGTACTGAACACCAGCTCACCACCCCACACCAACAAAAGTCTGCATATTGTAGTTGGAATTCAGAGGCTTATATCATAATCTCATAAAGGTACAGTGTAAACATAAAAACAGCTCAACAAACTACTAGGGCTCCCACAAAAAACTGAACAGGGCTCTCAACCCTCAGCTGTCACTAATTCACAAATCACTTTTGGGACAAGGAGGCATTCTGCTCAACTCTGGGGATTCAACAGCAGGCCATCTTTTGCGATGACATCAGTCCTCCATCCCCATATGGGCTCTAAGCACACCCAAACCTTTCTTCCTTTTCCAGCATATGCTTATTCAACCAACAGGTCTCGAACGTTTATCAAGTGCTGGACACTGCAATGGGAATTAGGGGTACAGTGGTGAACGAGGTATGGTAATGCCGTCAACTGTCTAATGCTGGAGGAAGGCTGTGAACAGCTGTTATTATGCAGAGTAGAAACTTCCGTGGAATGTGGATGGGCAGGTGCCTTACCTAGATGTGGGGGAGTCAGAGATGGCTCCTCTGAAGAAGTACAGTAAAGCTCTAACCTTCAGAACAAGTGAAGAAGAGGTGAATCAGGAAAAATGGGGAAGAATGTCACAAGAAGAGGAAGCCATATGTCTCAGTGTCCAGAGTTAAAAGAATACAAGACTCAAGGAACTCCTAATATTCACCTCCCGACCTGGTCACCCAAACACCTAGTAGCTGCCTCAGCATCATCAAATACTTGACCGATGTCTACTACTTACCAGAGCCAAGAACACCACAGAGGAGGGGTAAGAGTACTCAAGAAGGTTCTTGAATCGCTTATCGCTATGCTGGGGTCCAGGAAGAAACTACTGGAAGAAATTCCCATTTGTTTGTTTCTCATACTCTTCATTTCAATTCTGTGACACTTTATAGTGCTGATAATATACACTATTTCATATATAATATAAATATTATTTTACACACTATTATATACAATATATTACACAATATTTATATTATGAATTCATTGATAATATAAGAGTACTGCAGAGATGTAACATTTATAAGAAAACATACATATATTTGGGGTGCAAGCTCAGCTCTTGTTCACTGACCTCTGCAAGATCAAAAAAAGTTCGGAGGCCATGACCTAGATGGATTTACATTCTAGTTGGAGAAACAAGCTACATGGAGATGAAAGGCACCAAGGCTAAGGGCTATCGATAAGTGTTAGAGGAGCAAAGGGCAGGAAAAGATACCTGAGGGCTGGGGTGGTCGGAGAAGGCTCCATGGCAGAGATGGCATTTGATTTAGGCCTTGACAGGGGAGTAGATCTCAGACGAAGTCAAGTAGATAAGTCTGAAAAGAATGACCTAAGCCCAGGTATATGGTTGCTAGGAAGCAATGAGAAAACCACCTTCTCTAACACAAATGATTCCTACTGAGTAGCAGGACAGGTGACGGGGACCAGAGTGGACACAAATGTACGCAGGCCAGTGGGCATATCCAGTATTGCTCTAAGAAATTGCATTTTCTCTTGCCAGAAGGACAGAGCCTGGTATAGGCATGTACTCCTTCTGTGTTCAGTGGCAAGAAATGGAAGAAAACTGAGCTAAATGCACAGTGAAGGTGTTTCTCATTTTTAAGTGTCTATGTTACCACTGAAAATAGTTTTCAAGAATGAGGGCAAAAGAAAGATATTTCAGAAAACTGAAATTGCTCACCACCAAATACCTCCATTAAATGACTTTTAAAGTATTTATTATTTTTTTAAGATTTTATTTATTTGAGAGAGAGAGCATGAACAGCGGGGAGGGGCAGAGGGACAGAGAGAAGCAAACTCCCCGCCCCTGAGCAGGGAGCTCCACATGGGGCTTGATCCCAGGACCCTGAGATCATGACCTGAGCAGAAGGCAGTAGCTCCAAGTGGGGCTTGATCCCAGGACCCTGAGATCAAGACCTAAGCAGAAGGAAGTAATCGACTGAGCCACCCAGATACCCCTTAAAGCATGTACTTTGAAGGAGAGGAAAAAGATCCTCTGGGAAAGGTCTGAGCAACAGAAGAAAATGTGAGTAAAAAATATATATAAACATTTAGGTAAATATAAACAAACAACTATGGAGTAAGTAATAATGTCTAGTTAATGGAGCTTCAAAAGAAAAATAAAAAGACATCTAAAATATCAACCAATTGTACATAAGCCAGGAGAAAGGTGAGTAGAAAGAAAGCATTCTAAGATCCTTATGTGCTCATTAGGATCTTAGACCATTTTTGCATTCCCGCCAAGAATATGAAAGTTCCAGGGTCCCACATTCTCATGAACATTTAGTGTCGTCAGTCTCTTCGATTTTAGACATTCTAGCAGTATCTTATTGTGGTTTAAATTTGCATCTTTCTACCACCTAAAAATGTTGAGCATGTTTTCATACTTATTGGCCATTAATATTTTTTCTTTTGAAAAAAAATCTGTTCAAATCCTTTGCCCATTTTTAAAAGCGGTCTTCCATTTGTACTCTTTCTGATATAGCTGTTCATTTTTGGAAGGAAGTTAGCAACTGTTTTTTCCTTTTAAGAAAAGAAACATACTCTACTATTCATTCCATGGGATTCACCTGGGAACCCTCATCAAGACTGTGTCCAAACTGAGGAAGACAAGGAAGGTTTCAGAAAGGCTATGGTTCATTTTACCTTTTATACCTACATATAGGTGGAGAAGGGTGTTGGGGGGGAGCAGATGTCAAGAAATACGTAGACTTATGTTTTAAAATTCCATGCATATAGTATTATTCTGGCCAGCAAGCACAGAAAATGACATTTTTGCCAAGTCTTTTTATACCATTTTTAGCTGAGTAAGATAATCCAGTTAAATTTCAATATTTTAATAAAATTATTTTATTAAATAATTTTTAAATAAAATTATTTTATTTTAATAAAATAATCCCAAATTACAATGATTCTACTTCATCTCCATTTACAATTTCTATCATACACCACAGAAATAATTTTTTTCTGGCCTCTCTAGAATGGGTCTGGTTAACATCACTGTCAATTTCTTTATTAACTGAAATCCATTTGGTTTTAGCAACTGCCACAACAATCAGTCAATTATGGCAAAATCCAGGGAACACATATTCTGGGATTCCCCAAAGCTCTGAGAGCATCAACTATGGGTATGACTGCTCGCCTTCTTCATTTGGTAGTAGTATCCTTAGCTACCGTATGGATTAAAAAATAAATAAATAAATCCTGAGATCCAACTTCGATCACAAGATTAAAAACAATGGATGAGAGTGTGCCCTCTACCTACAAAGCATTTATCAACCTTCAGCATTTGCCCTTCAGAAACATAGTTTGGACTCAGTTCTACAGGTTTCTATTTGAGCTGTTGCCCAAAGCTTACAGCTTAGTTCCTTAATGTGACATAGTAACTGATTAAAGAGCCTCTATGCTCTTTCTGGTGCCCAAGTTTAGTTTTTCTCATTTTCCTATTTGTATCGGTTGAGAAGACAGGAGCCGGTTTCACTTGATCTGTAAGGAATGAAGCTTTTCATGTTTCCCTCTCTTCTCCACATTGACTGGAAACTCAGTGTAAAACTTAGGACTTCTCTGTAACAATTAAGAGACAATTCCCTCTCGCTTTAATTTTGCTTCCTTTAAGAACTATGTTTAACCTTTGACCTTGAACATGCAACAGGAAACAAGGGAAGGATGTAAACAACGGCATTCAGAATTCTTTAAACTGTGCAAAAAAGGGAAAACGGTTACTGAAATTTTTATCCACCTCCTCTCAAAAAAGGGGGGATTTTAAAGAGATATTTGGGGGAATAGGCTAGCCAGAGAAACAATTTTTTTTTTCCACTTTTTAGGCAATAGTTGAATTTCAGATTCAATCAAACCAGTGGGGAATTTTTTTCTGTTGTCAATAGACACAGAAATTTTTGCTTTCCCTAAATAAGAGCTCCTGCTAACACGCATGAAGCGTTTTGGGTAGTGACGAGCATGTTTAATGATCAATTCCTAGAAATAAAGTAGATCAACTCTCAAATGACCTGTTTTGGTAAGGGCCTACGACAAATAGTTGTGACCTCAAATCAGAGAAGAAACAGGCTCAGGAACTCTCAGCATCTGGCGGAGATTCGGAGAGGAGAGCTTTGTCTCTGCTTCTCCGAGTGCCCACGTTTCCGCATTACAGACTGTCCCTAATTCCACTTTAGGAATCCACTGCATTCCTAAAGCAGTAACTCATAAGAGATGAAAGAGTTGAGTTTCCTCAAACAAAACTTTCCACGCTTTCTGGTAGTTGTATGAGAAAATTCCTCTGTGAACACAAGAACGGATACTTCGGCTTCCTACTAGAGGTGTAGGTGAAAGACTGAACAGAGAAACTATTTTTATAAGCTCCAGCTTCTTACTTAAAACTATATGAATAGTAATAAAAGGAGACTTTTCTCTTCCAGTATTTGTGGCAAACTCTAAACAAAAACAAGTCATCAAACCATAAGTGACTCTTAATCTCACAAAACAAACTGAGGGTTGCTGGGGGAGGGGGGTTGGGAGAAGGGGGAGTGGGGTTATGGACATTGGGGAGGGTATGTGCTATGGTGAGTGAAGTGTGTAAACCTGGAGATTCACAGACCTGTACCCCGTGGGTTAAAATATATTATATGTTTATAAAAAATAAAAAATTAAAAAAAAAAAAAAGCAAAAAAACCTCAAGTCTTTACAGGAGGCCTCTCGGACTTCTTTGGGGCAAAATTACCATCTAAGACGATAAAGAAATGACCCGGATCAAAGGGTTATTAAGAAGAGACACCGTTGATGAAAATATTCTCAGCAAGGCTGTTTGCCTGGGCTACAAAAGCTACGAACCTGGCCTCAGCCATGACAGGGGCAGGATGAACTAAACCCTTTATCCTCGATCACGTGTCTCGTGGCTTGAGCCCTGTTTTTTTTTCTTTATTAATAAACAAGGAAATCATAGTTCTGATTTTTTTTTCATGTTTTCATTGAAGGCACCGGCAGATGCATTGCACAAGAGGGAGTGTGACAGCTTGGCGGTGTGTGTTGGGCACGCGCATTCGAAACAGGCAGAGACATGAAAACATTCCTCCCTGTGAAGACGCCAAACGAAACTGTCCCAGGATGCATCTTGGTCTGCTTTCCACGGACCTGGAACTCGAGTGTGTGATCAGCGCGCTCCACACGGAGCAGAGCACAGTCCTCACCCTAAGATTCAGAAATGCAGGACTTGGGCGAAGAAGGCAGATGGAGCTGGGGGTCAAGGACAACAGACTCTTAAACAGCTGAAGTTGCCCAAGACCAAGTGTCTCACAGCCACATATTTCAGCCTTATTACAACCCCAGCCTTTTGCGGAAGGTCCTCTGGAGCCCAGACTGACATCCCCTTCCCTGTTTCCCACTCTTGTCCCCCACCTCAACACAGTCCTACCCACTCTGGGCCCTTCCTCCTGCAGGACTCGGCCCAGGTCACTCCCCTCACCAGGAATGGCTTCTCATCTTGCCCATGGGAAGCTGCCTGCCCACTCCTCCCGCACCCAGCTCTCTCTCTTTTCCTTCTCCACTACTGTGCACTGTTCTAACACTGGTCCAGACGCAGCCCTTCACGGAGACTGCATAAGCTTGCAAAGTTCTTCCGTTGCCTGGGTATTGTTGCCTTCTATCTTGAGTAGAATAAATTTCTTAGTGCAAGATTTTATGGTTTTATATCCTCCCAGGATCTGTCATAATGAGCATCTAACACCCACGAGTGATATCCTTGCAGGTTACATGAGTATACCACTGAAAATTATAAATTCAATTTAAGGATGCCTTGTTCCCGTTTCTGGGGATCTAGAATGCTATGGTTCAAAGGGGCTGCCTGCTTCTCAGAGGCCATGTCATCGTAGCCGCTGCATTGTTGTGACCTTTTTCTCTTCTTTTTTTCTTTTCTTTTGGTAGTCATCTTTAAAAGGGCCTGGCCATGGACTCGTTTGTGAGCGTTCCTTTAGGCTCCAACACAATTTATATACATAGATTTGGACAAAAGTTCATTCACTTATTAAACTTTTCCAAATGAAATCAGAGTATCTGGGGGTGGGGACCAAGAATCTGCATTTTTAATTCTAAGAACCAGTGATCCAGCAGGAAGGGCACATAAACAGTTAAAATACAAAAGCAATAGTCAGCTTATCTCTAGTCTGCTTGTCTAGGGTGCTGTGAGACCGGAGCAGGGAGCCCGGATGGTGCGGGAGAATGCAGAGCACTCGCAGAGGCGGTGATGCCTGGACCGAACCTACAGCCTGAGCAGCAGTGTGCCAGGGCACCTGAGAAGCTGAACAAACACCCAGGGGAAGTCTTTTTTGAGCCATTCACACTCCGGCAAGCTCCTAGTTAAAAACCATTCAGTGGCTGCCTTCAGGCGTTAAGGCGCAGGAGCGTTAACAGCTGGCCCAGCCCCCACCATCATCATAGGACTCATCCATCCCCACTGGGCCCGGGGTCCATGCCTGCCTTCCTCTCCTCTCCTTACTCTCGTGGCCTACTCCCCAACCCAAAGGATGTCAGGACTTGCTTTACTGACTCTTATTCAAGTCAGGGTTGGACTGTCCTCCTAATAGTATCCCCAGCACCAACACCAAAGGTTTTATCACAGAGACTCACATCTACCGGTTTAGACTGTGAACTAGGGGTGTGTACATGGTGGGGGCGGGGGGGCTGAAGGTGTATCCCCAGTGCCCAGTATATAAGAAGCACTAAATTAGTGAATGGATTGAATCCTGCTCACATGAAAAAGTTAACGGAAGTATGAAAGAATGTGCCAGATTCAAGTACCTCCAGGTTGTTTACTACTGCTAAGCCACAGTGAGTATGAATGACTAGGAAGAGATGAGATTTCAAAGGAAGGTTCGTGCCAAACCCGTACAGAAGAAGGACCATGACCTTCACAGATCCTAAGAAGGCACTGAAAGGTTTCACAGGGAGGAGTTGTGTTATGAGATTCCCCAAGTTCTCTCAAGATAAGGCCAAGAGAAACCGAGGCCTTCTAGGGCTGTTTTGCCATGATTAAGTGGAGAATACACGTAGGAAAAGGGGCGCCTGGGTGGCTCAGTTTTTAAGTGTCTGCCTTAGGCTCAGGTCATCATCCCAGGGTCCTAGGATCGCGCCCCACGTCAGACTCCCTGCTCGGCTGGGAGGCCTGCTTCTCCCTCTCCCATTCCCCCTGCTTTGTGTTCCCACTCTTGCTATCTCTCTGTCAAATAAATAAAATCTTAAAAAATAAAAAAGAATACATGTAGGAATGATGTAGTACATTATAAAGTTCTGTGTAAAAGTGAGACTATCTTGTGAAAGGAAACCTATCAATCTTAAAGTGTTTAACTTCGGGATCCCTAAAACTGGTTGCACATTTTGGTGATAAAGGGTGACAGAAGGGTAGACATCAGGAAGTGCAACTACTTATTAGGGATGATGAGGGAACAGAGCATCCTGGGAAGCCACTCCCTTTCCAGAACACACCAGTTATGTCCCTGAGACACTCATAAAACCACCTACTAGGTACTGTCTACTAGAAACTGGTCTATCGGTGCTAAACTTTGTTGAGCCCATTTGTAGCTCAATGCTTCGTGTACTTATCTGATGGCAATAATCCACACCAGAGATTGAAGTCAACCAAACTGATTTCACACTTTATGCAAAGAACAGAAAACTTTTTTCCAAATATTCTTACAGCAAGCTTCCCCATCACAGGCCAGAGGGTGGTGCATGAGAAGTCTCTGGTGGCTTACCCCAGTTCAAACCGAAGTTCAAACCCAAGTTGTCCCCCTGAGCTCCTGCCCTCTCGCCCATGGAGGCAGTGAAAGGGAGAGGAGGGGGACACAGCGGTGTTGCAGGGGGCTTTTATCAGCTTCTTCCAGGAATTCTGAGCACACCTCTGAGGGACTCCTGAGGCATTTCTGGTATCAGGTTTCTCAGAAGGGCGGGAGATCCGCAGATGGACATAGAGATAAAATGAGTTCTGTTCACTCCTTTGTTCCCAAGGCTAACTGAAGCAATCATGTGATCTTTGGGGGAAATGAAACATTTTTCTAAGTGCCAAGAGACCATCCCAAGCAGCCAAACAGATCACTAGGACAAGGGGTGGGTCCTCAAGGAGGGCACAAGATCTCTGCCCATTTAACGCTAGACTCCAGCTCTGACATGGGGTCAGAGGGAGTTTGCCATACAGAGGGACGAAAGCTGAGCCCTCTAGGCAGCCTGTTCCCTCCCTCCCTCCCTAAGCCCTGCATCTTCCCACAGGTGAGAGTGACTCACTAAGCGGTATTGTTCTTTATACTGTCGCCCACATACCTGGGGTACAGAGTCTGCCTGCGGGACAGGCCTCACCAGCCCTGGTTCCTGAGGAAAACGGAAGAGCAGCACGTGGCAAGTTCCCAGAAACCCTCCCAACCCCCACTCACCAGCCAATGCTGAGCGTGGCAGGGGAGAGGAAGCCACATGGCGCTTCCCAAAGGAAAGGCAAGGTCACCCACTTAGGTATACACAGAAGCACACACTACTCCCTAAGTACGAAAGGCAGACATTTCTGACTTTCCATGCCCTGACTTTGAAGCAACGATGGTCCAAACTGGGATTCAGCTGGAGTCTGGCTGGAAGAGGCTGCAGGCAGTAGGTCATGTTTCCAACCCTCCCTGAGCAGAGCCAGTTGTCGTGAGTCTCACAGCAGCTGCGGTTCACCCAGCAAAGGTGACCTCCCTCCCTGGGCTGATGGCCACAGGCCTTCAGCTCGTGCTTCTGTCAAAACAGGACACACTGCAGCAGCCAAATCCCAGAAGTGAGGTGTACCTCACCCAGATGCTTCTCTCCCCTTAATCTACCATCCAAGCAGACCAACAAAGTAGACCTACATACACGTACAAACTCTTCAGTATATATGTGGGTTCAAATACCTGTGGATTTACCTAATTTTAGGGCCTTTTTTTTTTTTTTTTTTTTTTTTTTGCTTTATTTATAACCAGTTCCCTGTGTTCCAGGCTTTAAAAAGGACAGCCTAGCTCTCTGGGATGGCACACCTGGGTAGGTCAGAACTCCACACCAGTTTCTCAAATGGTAAAGGCCAGGGGCCCTGCACAGGGTTCTAAGGGAGTTTAATCTCACTTCTATAACATCACTTCCTTCTCTGGAAAAATCAGTGTTATGTATTGTACTGCCTCGGTCCTTCGCAGGGTCTGATTTTGTCCCTGTGGACATTTGACAATGTCTGGAGACATTTTTTGTCACAACTGGGGTGGGGTGGGGTGGTTCGCCAGCGGCACCTGGAGCTTAGAAACCAGGGAGGCTGCTAAGCACCCGACAAGGCACAGCACGGTCCCCATGACAACGGTCATCCAACCCAGAAGGTCAACCCTGCTGCTTAAGAAACCCTGCGGTATTTGGATCCTATAGATTTCATTTGGGGGGAAATAAGGTATTTTGTTGCTCAAAAATAAGCTTGAAAACTTCTTCTCTAGGACACCTGCCTGGACCCAAACTATTCAACAACATGATAAAGACTCTTTTGTATTGAGCTTCAAAGTCCTAAGATAGTACAGATTTTCACATCAGACATTTGCTTTTAAATTCCCATAATAGGTCTCACTGCTATAAAGAGCTAAGGCCCCATCTTTTTTTTCTACTAAACCCCGGGTGGGAATGGAGGAGCTCCAGCCACCTAGCAGGACCCAATGCGAGCCTCCTACTGCGCCGCTGTAGAATCTAAACTTCAACCAGAGCGGGGAAGATCAGATGGAGCCCGAGGGTTTGTCCTGATGGGAAGCCACGGGTGTTGGCTGCACTGCGATCAGCTCTCATCGGTGCGGCAGAGAGCCAGAGGTTAAATATATTGCTCCTTTTAGGAAGGAAAGTGAACAATGGCCTCTTCGTTTGAAACCACAATGGGAATTTAGGAAGGGGCAGAGCATAATTCCCAGGATGGAAAATGGTTTGGGCTCCTGGGCTGCAGTCGATGCTCCTGTAGGACAGACTTCAAGAGGTGCTCAGTCGTTGCTGGTTAACTGTCTAATTACTCATGATCCTGTGCAAAACAAAGGGACTAAGTGGCACCTTCTGATACCAAGCAGAGGAATAATACCAATTCTTGGGTCAAGGGAATGAATACAGCTGTCTATCCTATCATGAAGTCTTCCTGATACTCTCAGGGCCTCTGGGGGCATCTCTCAACAAATGAAAGTGACGGCCCATGGTTAGGCTAATCCTCCCAGATATAAAGACAGAACCTCCGGACACGTCAGGCATGGCCCTCTCTCTAAGCCTTGCTTCATGGTCTATCCCACTCTCTGCCCTAAGGCCAGCAGGAGGTGGCCTTCTTACAAGAGGCCCCCCAGGCTTCTTGAGCACTCATCACTACAAGCCAAGGCGAACTGTGTTTACGTAACCACCCTCCTCTCCAGGCTGAGAGCTTTTTCTTTTTTCTTTTTTTAAGATTTTATTTATTTATTTGACAGACAGAGATCACAAGCAGGCAGAGAGGCAGGCAGAGAGAGAGGAAGGGAAGCAGGCTCCCCGCCGAGCAGACAGCCTGACCTAGGGCTTAATCCTAGGACCCCGGGATCATGACCCGAGCTGAAGGCAGAAGCTTTAACCCACTGAGTCACCCATGCACCCCAGCTGTGAGCTTTTTCAAAGTAGCCTGTGTCCTGCTGCCTGGCACACCAGGGACTTAATATTTAATGGATGCATGAATGAGCTTGACCTGTCAGACATGCATCAGGTTCCCCAAAGTATGGGCCCCCCCAAATTCTGTTGGGCCGGCCAGACCCTCCCATATGCTGTACGTGCAGCTGGCAGTGTGTGAACGTAAGCGCAGAACTCGCTTCAGTAAACAAAAATTAGGAACAGGATAGACCTGTGCAGATGTTAGATCTTTCTCCGGGAACCACTGCATATGTAAAACAATTGGAGGGTGGAGAAATTCAATAAACAGCTGCCCTTTGAGGTGGCAAAAGACACACTCTCCCTTTTCAAGTGTAATCAGCGGGTCGGATGACCTTGCCTCAACCCTTTTCAGCAGAGAAACAACCCTGGTGTGGCTTCCTCATCAGTCCTTAGAAGCATCCACTTAAAAAAAAAAAAAAAAAGCCCTCACACACAATAAACTGCAAACACAAACACACTTTCAACCTAGATGCTTTCATTTAGCTATCAAGTCTTAGAAGATAAAGATTCGGGGGCGCCTGGGTGGCCCAGTCGGTTGAGCACCCAACTCTTCATTTCAGCTCAGGTCATGATCTCAGGGGCATGGGATCAAGCCCACTGTTGGGCTGTATACTCAGCGGGGAGTCTGCTTGAGATTTTCTCTCTCTCCCTCTGCTCACACGCTCTCTCTCTAGCTCTTTCTAAAATACATAAAATTTTTAAAAAAGAAAAAGAAAAAGAAAAGAATGATTCAATCATGCTATAGGCTTTTTTTCTTTTCTTTTCTTTTTAAGAAAACTGGCTGGCTCCTGGGACCACTCCCTAGTTGTGGGTCCAGAACTGCTGGGCTGAACACCTTATAAGGGAAGATGACTCCACAGGTACCATCTAAAAGTACAAAATATGTCTAACATATACACAATTAGTGTTTAGATACTTCTGTGAATTTTTTAAAATCCAATTACAGACTTCACTGAATTCATCAAATTTTGCCATTAAGTATATTAGTCATCCCAAGAGACACGGTGTCAAAATGGCTACACTTCCACAAGACTGGGAAATGCAGTAAAAGCCTTGATAATCAACCTAGGGTTAGAAACCACTAAGCTAGCCCATTGAAAGTGTTCCCTCCACTGTGCTGTACCAACAGCCCTAGAAATAAGGCTCTTTTGGCTCAACTGAGATCAGGAAAGATTGCCAAAAAGAGGACACTAATGGGGATTCTACTGGGTAAAACGGTCTGGGATGCAGACAACAGAGGACAAGCTCTTTCAAAAAAGTCCACTCTGAGGACCAGTTTCACCTTGAGAGACTGAAGTTGCAATCACTGACTAATGAAGGGGTTGAATCCACACGTTATCCTGAACCCCAGCCCCTCCAGGTACTAGGGCTACTGAAAGGGAGAAGACAGGAGAAAGAATTTCAGAGCCCTCATAAATGTCATATAGAACTAGGTCCCTTTGATTTTCTAAGTGTAACAAGCTGTGGGGTAGGAACTTCCCTCTCATCCCGGAATGATAGCTGAGGACAAAAGGCACTAAGAAGCTGTAATCTAAGTTCTGAAAGCCCCCCGCTCATCCAGGCTTCCTGGAGATAATACCCTCTAACCCACAAGACACCAGTTCTGTACCACTCCCCCAAAGTCAGAACAAGTCTGAAAAGAGGGTGTCAGCATGAGAGGGGGTACAAGACTATAACCTCCCCAACCTGAAGCTGGGGAGAGAAGCTCCAAGAAAATCACTCTTGGGGGACAGGCAGGAAGGAGGAAAGGAAAGGAAGGGAAGGTGGGAAGGAGGGGAGGGTAAGCTAGATCTCAGGACAAGACTTCGCCCTCCTGGAAAGGGGTCAAAGGTACAAAGATCCAGTTATAAAATCAATAAGTTATGGAAATGTAATATACAGCATAGTGACTATAATTAATACTTAATACTGTTCTGCGTATCTGGAAGCGGC
The DNA here is from genome assembly GCF_964662115.1 of Mustela nivalis. NCBI lineage: Eukaryota > Metazoa > Chordata > Mammalia > Carnivora > Mustelidae > Mustela > Mustela nivalis. The sequence goes on from NC_139025.1 coordinate 38,943,107, forward strand.
TGAGAGAGTAGATCTTAAAAGTTTTCATTAAAAGAAAAAATATGGCAACAGATGTTAACTAGGCTTACCGTGAGTATTTCACAATATCATATCATTACATTGTACACCTGAAACCCATATCACGTTATATGTCAATTATACCTTAAAAAATCAAACTAATATCAAGTTATATGTCAATTATTTCCTTAAAAAAGAAGAGACGGTCCCCTCTTCTTCACTCCAAGCAGCTGGGCCACAGCTGGGGCAGGTGAGCCAAGGAGGTCTCAACGGAATGTGACTTAAGTTTTCAAAATGAACATGATTCAGTCTAAATCACTACATGATATTGCCCATCAACTGATGAATAAACAAAATGTGGTATTTACACACAGTGGAATATTATTCCACCTTAAAAAGGAATTTCTGACACAGGTAAACCTTGAGGCCATCATGCTGAGTGAAACAACACAGTTACACAAAGAAAATACTGTATGATTCCACTCAGATTCCCAGGGTAGTCATTTACAGACAGAAAGAATGGTGGCTGCCAAGGAGTAGGGAGAGAGGAGATGGGAATTTATTATTTAAGGCATAGAGTTTTGGTTTTATAAGAATTCTATTCAGCTTCAGAAAGAGTTCTGGGGACGCCTGGGTGGCTCAGTTGGTTAAGCAGCTGCCTTCGGCTCAGGTCATGATCCCAGCATCCTGGGATCGAGTCCCACATCGGGCTCCTTGCTCTGCAGGGAGCCTGCTTCTCCCTCTGCTTCTGCCTGCCATTCTGTATGCCTGTGCTCGCTCTCTCTCCCTCTGATAAATAAATAAAATCTTAAAAAAAAAAAAAAGAAAGAGTTCTGAAGATGGATGGTGGTGGCAATCGTACAACAGGGCAAATAAAATAAATACCACTGAAATGTACACTTAAAACGGTTGAGATGGTAAATTTTAATGTTATGTGAATTTTACCATCATTACCATGAGAAGGCAGTGACGGATGTGTTAATTAACTAGGTGGTGGGAACCCCTGACAATGTAGATGTATACCAGATCACTGCAGACTTTAAAACATCTTGCAAATTTGGCCAACTGTACCTCAATGAAGCAGGAAAAAAAAAAAACAAAAACTGAAGGTAACAGGATAGTTATAGATTTGGCCCAATATAGCGTAAAGGAATCCACCACCCAAAGAAAAAGAAGATTTCACGTAATATAATATAAAGTAAGTGCTGTTAAAAGAATTCCTATAAACATCCCCAGCAAGAATCCTCATTAATTGGACTCCATATCCTCATCTTTTATTGGCTAATCCTGTCCCCTAGCTCTCCCTCTGGCTGGAAATAAAAGTCTGGATAAAACCTCTTCCAAAAATACCATTTCTGACCTAATGTCAAAGTCAGAGGGCTGGAGGTTCTGCAGATGCTTGTTAAAGTGGGAAATGATTGGAACCACTTCTCCTACCTTCTCTTGCCCTCACATTGTATGCTCACATACCAGCATGTCGAGTGGTGGTGTACAGTACAGAGCTACACAACAGAACGCTAACTTCAGATTGCTCTTGCTTTGGCTGGAGACACAAAACACACAGGTGGAGGAAATGTGTGGGGTTCAAATGTGGGTGTCCAGGAGAAGAGAGGCAGCAATGAGAGAAACGGAGTATGCAGAAGGGACTGGTCAGAGATGAAAATGATGACTGGGGTTGGAGCCGTAGGTGTTTGAAAGATACCACAGAACCAGGGTTTATGGGAAGAAATGAGTGCAAAGGTAATAACTGACCGTCTCTCTGAAGATTAAAGACCCTGAGAATGGGTGTCCACTTTTAAGACCTAAAATGAGCAACAGAGGCCCAATTAGGACATAGAGGAAGGACAAAGAGATGGGAGGAGGATCAGAATCGTGCAGCACCTCACAGCGGGGGGATGCTTTTCGTCATCATATTCAACAAAACATGGGAAGAGAAGATGCACGTGTTTGCTCATTCGAAGAATGAATGGACACCAAGGTGGGAGTGTCCAGCACATGACTGGATGCATGTGATACTCACGAGAGAGATCTAGGCTGCAGATGTGGATGTAGGGGTAGAGAGCAACAGGCAGAGCAAAATCCCCAGACGAAAACAGATCCTCAGGGATGTGAGTGAGGACAGCACTAGGCTGAACACTGACCCTGAGAATACAAACTGAAAGGAGAGGGAGAGAAGCCCAAAGATACAAAGAAGAAAGAGTCAGGGAGATCCAAAGATCATCAGTAGACTTCAGAAGTCAAAAGGGTAGGGCCGTGAGGTGCAAGGAGTGATAAGCCTTATTGTATGCACCGGAGATGTCCAGTAAGATGAGGACCGAAAGCTGCTGACTGGACGTGGCACTACATATATCCTTGGTGACTTCATCAAGAGCTACTTGAGTAGAATAATGGTGAAGGAAGTCAGAAAGCTGTGGTAAGACCTGGAGGAGCAAACAGAAGGCAAAGAAGTGGACAGAATACACAGACTATGCTCTCAAGATATCTGGATGAAAAAGAGGAAATGGATTGGAATTACCCTTGCAGGTGCTGGAGGACTTTTAGGGCGTGGAGACTTGGCATGTTTACAGGTTGGGAAAAGCAACCAAGAGTAAGGGAAATGGAGAAGTTAGAGGTAGGGATACAAGGTCCTTGAAGAAGCACAGGTCTTTGGCAAAAGGACAACTATCCTCTGGGACAGAGGCTGAGGGATGAGAATGGGTAGATAAGGTTAGGAGAAGGATGTAGTTCTCCCTCACATCTGTGGGGATCTGTTTTGGGGAGCCTAGCTGGTTTAGTTGGTAGAGCAGGTGGCTCTTGATCTCAGGATCATGAGTTCAAGTCCCACGTCAGACATAAAGCTTACTTAATGTTTTTTTTTCTAAATATAGGGATCTGTTTTCATCTGGGGATTTCACTCTGCCTGTGGCTCTGTACTCCTACATCTATGTCTATAGCCCAGATCCCCTATTCTCTCTTTCTATCTCTCTCATGCCAGGGAGGCCACACCTGATACGATTTTCTTGATTACATAGGAAGCAAGGCCACCTGCTTAGAATGAAGACACAGGGCAAAATGGGGACTTAAAAATAATAGTGAAGTTTAATCATCATTGAATTGAATGAGAGAAGGAGCTGTAGGTGTTGAGGACCACCACTCAGAATTCAGAGTGGTGATTTAGGGTCTCAGAAGGAGATTAAGCAAAACCAAATAAAGCAGCAAGATCACAGTGGAACCTTGCTGAGAAAGGCCTGGTGCATTTTGTACTTAGGAGGTATCTGAACAAGAGAGAATCAGAGACTGAGAAGAAAGGGAGTGGTGAGGAGTAAATACAGAGTTAAGTTAAGATGCTTAGATAAAAAAGAAGGAAAGAATGGGATGGATCAAAGAAATGGCCAAGGATCAAGTGAAGGATTTTTTTTTTTCCATCAACATCACCAAAGGAGAAGCAACCAAGGGAGACTCAGGGACTACACAAGGTGTAAGTCAGACAATTGAGAAAGCAAGAATATGTTAAGAGGGCAGAGAAATGGATCTGCCCTGGAACAGGTTAGAGTCTCTGTGAGAGAGAGGGTTCCCCGGCAACCAGCAGAAAGGCAGACAGGAGACAGTCATACAAGGAACAGGGGATACATACAGATGGGCGTCATTGCAGGATTTTTCTCAACAGACTATAGAACCAGAATGTGGATGAGAAAAAAGGATGGGCTTATAGGTATGGAGGTTTTGAAGTGCCTGAAAACCCCACAAGAAGGAAAGTAAGACTTTTGCTGGGTCCCTGGGTATGCAGAGAAGACATACACCAATGGATCCAGCAGCATTCTTTGTCCGAGGAGCAGCACTGTGGGATACTGCTCAGGTCTGGCATGGGCATGGCAGTTATGAAGGAAGGTAAAGGGTCAACTAACTTCTAGGCATTACTGCAGTGAGTTAGCACTGCAGTAATGACCTTGAAGTCTGGGCTCAAGAGACTACCAAGCAGACCAGGAAGAGCTTAGGAATCAGATCCATCGTAAGGCCAGGTTTCCGTCATGTGGATTTGGCAAATGTAACGTAAGAATTAGCAACCTAGGGAAGCAGCATGAGGACTGATTGAAAAACATGCCCTGGGCGCCTGGGTGGCTCAGTGGGTTAAGCCGCTGCCTTCGGCTCAGGTCATGATCTCAGGGTCCTGGGATCGAGTCCCGCATTGGGCTCTCTGCTCAGCAGGGAGCCTGCTTCCTCCTCTCTCTCTCTCTCTGCCTGCCTCTCTGCCTACTTGTGATCTCTGTCAAATAAATAAATAAAATCTTTAAAAAAAAAAAAAAAAAGAAAGAAAGAAAGAAAAACATGCCTTGTTTGAGATCTAATTGGTTTCCTTTTTTATTTTTAATCTTTCATCTGTCTTTAACTTTTTTTTTTTTTAAAGATTTTATTTATTTATTTGTCAGAGAGAGAGAGAGCGAGAGCAAGCACAGGCAGACATAGTGGAAGGCAGAGTCAGAGGGAGAAGCAGGCTCCCTGCGGAGCAAGGAGCCCGATGTGGGACTCGATCCCAGGACACTGGGATCATGACCTGAGCCGAAGGCAGCCGCTTAACCAACTGAGCCACCCAGGCGTCCCATTGAACATAAGGAATAGTTATCGTAACTGTCTTAATGTCCTATCTGCTAATTCTAAGATCTGTGTTTAGTTCTGGATTGCTTTCAACAGATTGATTTATCTCCATTACAAGCTGGATTTTCTTGCTTCTTCACACGACTGGTAATTTTTGACTGGATGCCAAACATTGTGGATTCTTTCTACCTGTTAAGTGCTGGATAGTTTTGAATTCATAGAAATATTTGAATTCATAGAAATACGAGTATTGTTTAGGGACACAGTTAAGTTACCTGGAAATAGTTTGATCCTTTCAGATCTTGCTTCTAAGATTTGCTTGGTGGGCCAGAACTGTGCTCAGTCTGGCTGGTTATTTCCCACTAGGCAGCCAAGGCCCTTCTGTATATTCAACACAATGCTCTGTGAATCTGGAGTTTTCCAGTCTAGCTAGTAGAAACAGGCATCATTCCTGGCCCTATGTGAGCACCAGAAATAATTCTCTCTGATCCTTTTAGATGGCTCTTTCCCTGGCCTCAGGTAGCTTCCTTAAACTGATCAGCACTCAGTTGAATACTCAAGGGGAACCTTGTGTATCTCAGAGTTTTTTATCTGGGCAATTGTCTCCTTCCTGGTATTCTACCCTGTGTCCTCCAGCTGCCTTACTCTTCCTGCACTCAGATCCATCTCCCCAACTCAGGAAGCCCACTGGGCTCCACCTGAGAGAGGGGAAGAGAGAGCATCCGAGAAAATGAGGGAGCTGCCAAAGGAGCACGTTGGCCACAACAGTCCCCACCATTATACTCCATGGCCAAAATGGTGCTAGAAGCAGGAAGCAAGCAGCCAGACCTGGACTCTGTTTGCCTTCATAGGCAGCAACCCCTCCCCCAGGCCCTGACAGGAAAAGAGCCTTTAAGATACCTTGGTGATACCTGTCAGGTTTCCCAGAAACAGATAAGCCTGCCTTCAGCCCTTCCAATTGACAGTGTTCCACCTGCCAGCCCCATGGAGTTGAGAGGCTAACCCAATCCAAGCAAAAATTGCTATTCAATGTACATTCTTCCTTCACGAGCAACAAAACTCTGATTTTGCCTCCAACATATGCAGGACACATTTTAATTAATAATTAAATACTAGATTTAAAATGGATTCTCACTTGAACAGAACACCACCTTTAACTGAAGACAGAATTGGGTGGTGCGTAAGCCCCAAACAGAACAAGCCACAGGCAAACAAAGCCTGCTTACGGACTCAAACAAGGGACACCATCTGGTAACACAAAGACAACCAAGCCTGTGAGATTAAAACTGCCAAAACCAGCACACACTTTAACTTGTAATTTAATAAACTAAGGCAAATATTTGGGGAGAGACCAATGCTATAAAAATATCCACATGGAGAGCACCAACTGCAATTTGTGAATAAACAACAAAGTAAACAACTAGGGTGGCTCCAAGTCGATGGGCGGCACTTAGGTCAGGGTGACCGCCAGACCTAATGATATCCTCACGCTGGGACAAAGGAGGGAGACTGAGGGCCAGTGCTGTCTGACAATTTACAATGCCCACCCTGGCATTTAACAGTCGATCCTCTAGGGATAAGAATTTAACAGCAGGGGCGCTTGGGTGGCTCAGTGGGTTAAAGCCTCTGCCTTCAGCTCAGTTCATGATCCTAGGGTCCTGGGAACGAGCCCCACATCGGGCTCTCTGCTCAGCCGGGAGCCTGCTTCCCTCCGACCTCTCTCTGCCTGCCTCTCTGCCTACTTGTGATCTCTGTCAAATAAATAAAATCTTATTTTTTAAAAAAAGAAATTAACAGTAAATAGTTCATATAATCTGCTCTTAAAACACACCTTTCTTTCCAGGACCTGGACATTTCTTGTAAATATTAACTCATTCATCTTAACAGAGATGTGGGCAGAACGCACTCATTGCCATTGTTTATCTGGGCTATAAGAACTAGCCAACCGTGGGGGCTTGGTTCCCATATGATCCCAAAGAGTAATTCCCTGCACCCACTGCTCTGTATGTCATGCTAGACAGGGAAATAAACCACTAATCCTTATCTGTTGTCCTATCAACATTCCTAGGAAGCACCCATGACTAGGGCTGGTCTACACAAACACAAACACACACACACACACACCACAGTCCATGATACAGTCAGTCCTCACAAGGAGATGGCAGCCAACATCAGTCTAGGCAATATCTAGATCCTTGAGGATGTTCCCTTAGGGGAAAGTGTAGCATTGGCTCTAATGGGCAGATTCAGGAATAGGGGCAACATATACTCCTCAGAGCCCAGCATGCAGGAAACGGACACAGTGGTCATCCTTCCACACATTCTCTCCGACCCACCGCTTCACAGACGGTAATCCCTACCAAAAGGACGACAACACACAAACCAGGATGTACTTTGCACCCTCCCAGAATACGACATACATATGAAGTTCAACTGCTGTCTAGGATTTGAAACAATGACTGAGAAAAGGGGTTTAAGTCATCATAGTTTTCCCAGTACCTCTTAGATGATTCACCACAAAATATGTGGGGTAGCTTGGGTATGGATTCCCTTCCAAATGGGAAGGCACATAATCGGCATCAGGTCCTAATACAGCCCTTTGCGGGTATACGCATGTTTGTATGATCTCATGTAACCTTCACAGTAATCCTGGGGGTAGATGCCACGAGCCCCATGTTTGACATATAAGGACAACATTGCTCAAAGCCATGCAGCTAGGAAGCACAGGAAGCAGAGCTGGGTCCCTCTGATCTAAAGCTGATGCCCTTCCACCACCCACCCCACATCTCTAGCACAGTAAGAAGCCCCAGTAGCAATTTCCAGGGGATTTGGTCCATAAGGTTCCGTTAAGGACAGGATTAACACTAACACCAGGAAATAAGTTTGGAGGCATTCATGATGTTGGAGGCCTCACTACAACTGGCATATTATCTAAAAAGCTTGACTTATTTCCTGGATTAAAAAAACAAAAACAAAACAAAGATTGCTCTCCCTACCCTTCCTCCAAAACTCCCCAGAATAGCAAGACGGCCTGACCCCAAACCGGAAGTGGAAATGCGTCCAGGCTGGGCTGGGATGCTGATGGTGCAAGAGAAGAACGTTGAAGGCATTCAGTAAAACACAAGTGTTTTTTGGTTGACTCCAGCAAAGAAGGGATCATCCTTCCCCTCAAAAGACAAAGAAAAACAATCTGAGGGTTTTGAAGGGGCAGGGGGTGGGAGGTTGGGGGAACCAGGTGGTGGGTATTAGAGAGGGCACGGATTGCATGGAGCACTGGTTGTGGTGCAAAAACAATGAATACTGTTAGGCTGAAAAGAAATTTTAAAAAATATATATGTGAAGGCTTAAAAAAAAAAAAAGAAGACAATGAAAAGCACCACTGTAGCTACTGCACGTGCTGAGCTCACACACTGAGTGAGTGCTCCGATCCGGGCTGTTGCCTCCATGCAACAAGACATGGAGCTTAAGTCAGAGGCGATTCAGGTGACAAGCAGTTCTGGGGAAGGTGGTTCTGGAGAGCCCTATGCCCTGTGTGAAGAGGTCACGATGGGAAACTCCAGAAATACTGTAGGATGCTACGTACAAAACAAAACTCGGCTCTGGGCCATATGCATCCATGAGCAGTACATGATCCCTGGTGGGAGAAAGAGGACACAGCCAGCACGCAGTCAGGACTCTGCATATTAGAGAGGCGGCCCATAAAGACTGGACTTAGGGTGACCATTTGCAAAGGCAAGGACCAAGAATGTAGGAATTGGGGGCCTCCCCCGGACATGCAACACCTGAGGCAGAGGCATAAGACAAGATATGACGGGTCACAGGCCCGCTTGAGGAGGGTTGTGAAACTGTCCTCTCTGCTTCCCGGCTCCCACAGGGTCCTCCCTGAGGCACTAGCGGGAAATACCAGAGTCCAACTGAATCATCATGTATTCATATATTTAACAAAATCAATGAGCGTTCGTTCTCTCCCAGAGTGAAGCTTCAGTCTTTGTCAGTGAAGCCTTCCTAAAGTCCTGTGTGAGAAAGAATCCCTCCAGGGCAGATTTGTTTTTTAATTTATTTATTATTTTTTATTTTTTTAGTTACGAAAATATCACCACAAGTCTGAGAACAGTTCCATGACCTTTAAAAGCAATCACTTCCATCAACTCTAGACAACCATTAATTTACTTCCTGTCTCCATTGCTTTGTCTATTACAGATAGTTCATATTAATGGAATCATACAAAAACTATGGAAAGCTTCATGAATTTGCGTGTCATCCATGTGCAGGGGCCATGCTAATCTTCTCTGTGTCATTCCTATTTTAGCATATATGCTGCCGAAACAACCCACCCAGTTGGATTTTAAGGAAGCGTTAGGTAAGATGGTGGTACCCAGATATGGAGTCCCTTCTACAGAATGGCATCCCAACAACTTACATAAAACCTACTATACCCAAACTCATTATCCCCATAATGGTGATACTGCTATACCTGAATGCCAAAGAATAAAAATAGTCATCAAGGAATAGACTGAGCATTTTTAAATTAGTCCCTTCTCTGACATTCTTTCCTGCTTTAAAACCACCCTGCTCCATCCAGTCTTCCATGTTAATGGTTTGCTGGTCTCACTTTCTGAGTATTAGAGACATCCCATGCAACAATTCATGCAATAAAAACCAGTACCAGATAAAAGTGAGATCGTGCAGCTGGTGCAGGTCATGACCTTGACTGACAAGCTACTCCAATCACAGCAAACCCTTGACCGACTAAATCCAGGTGTAGGTACATCACCACTGAAGAAAAGATCAACAGGGATGGAGCCATGCCCGGCCTTTGGAAAAACTGTGGACGCTTTCAAATATTTCTGCAAATAACCCTCTTCACAACAGTGCTGAGAAAGTCATCATGAAGTCGAAAATGTTATGTTATCAGGACTTCAAATGAGTCAGGAAAAGTACACAACCGAATTATTTGATCTGTTCTTGGTTCTAAGAATTAGCATAAAGGTGTCACTTCACCTAAACGTTGATAAATATAAGAAGAAAGGAACTGACTTGCATGATTTCTGTCATAATTTTTAAAGGCAGAGTACCAATCAAAACTTTTAAAATATGTCTTTTTAAACTGTTGGCTTTCATTGTAACTGGAATCACTCTAAATTGCCTTTTCCTGACCCCAGTTACTCTAAGAGAGGGAAATGCCTATAACTTGTCTTCAGTCCAACGGCTGACAGGTAGCACAGGCCACATTCCCAGCCTGCTTTTACCACTTTCAAGCCTGGCTTGAGTCTCAGCATTAGTACTGAGTGTTTGCAGACATTAGCAAGGCCCCTAGCCTCTCAGTCTCCTTTTCTCCTCCTAAAACACAGGAACTGTAACCTGACCTAGCTTTTTAAAACGCTCTTTTTTTTTTTTTTTTAGTGTTTTGTCAACTCTTAAAAGACTATACCAAAGTAATATACTCCCTTCTGTGTTTTTTTCTTACATTTTTTTTTCATTTAGCAAACCTTCCAGTTGCTAAAACTTTCCACTAATCACATTAGATATAATTTGGGATACAACAGGGGTGTTGAAACTTGGTCAACCTTTAGAACTAGCCAAGGCATTATTAGGAATCTGTTTCTCTTCCCCAGAGATTCTAATTCAGTCTGAGGCCTGAGAATCCTTAGTTTTCAAAATTCTCAAGTGATTTCATTGCTCTAGAATAGATCCTCTCTGGCCATCTCCTAGTTTTTAAAAACCTTATTTTCAGTAATTGGTAAATCCCAACCCAAGGACTCAGATATTGGAAGTATACTCATTTACACTAATCAGGAAGTATCATCAAAATTCAATATGAACTAAGCTTCTAAAAGTTACATAGTAAGTCCCTACAATGTGCCCAGGTCATGCTCCAATCTATTTACCTCCCCAGATGTTTACCAGATGGATCACTAACATTTATTAAAGCTTCCCAACAAATGATAGTTCCCACCAAATTCAAGAACGGAAGACTCCAGCTAAGCCCAAGTTTTCCATGTTTTAAGTGGGTGAGGTGCATAAGAGTAATGTCTTAACAACCCACAAATAGAACTGAATTACAGCTAATTATATTGAGAGGTGCATGAACTTGTTCTATATCTCCAAACAGTCGTTTTGAACTTTTAATGCTTTCTTAAGCTGTGTAATGGATCCTAATTTAGCTTAGAACAATCACAATGGAGTTCACAGAACTTGGGAAAGTCTTCATGATGAACTTAAAATAGTTTAGGCTTTAGCAACTTACATTAGATCATTGTTGTTGTCTTTTAAGATTGTATTTGAAAGAGAGTGTGAGTGGGCGAGAGCGAGCTGGTGGGGAGCGGTGGCAGTGGCAGAAAGAAGGCAGGCAGAGGAAGAAGCAGACTCTCAGCTGAGCGGGGAACCTGACGTGGGGCTCAGTCCCAGGCCCCTGGGATAAGTACCTGAGCCAAAGGCAGATGCTTAACAACTTGGAGCCACCCAGGCATCCCACACTAAATCATTGTAAATGGATGTAATATGGTGCTCTTGAAGACCCTCCCCAAAGGAGACAAGATTCGCCAGCATCAAATATAGGTGAACTTCACCTGAGCAACAAGGCATGTTCCTGAATAGGGAGGTGACATTAACAGGGAACTGACCTTGTGCCAGCAATAATGCAGGGCACCTCCCCAGGACCTCACAGCCCAGCTCCCGTCCTCCATGGCAACTCTCACTCACCAACCATTCCCTGCCCCCTCACTTAGGGTCTTTGTACTTCCCGTTCCCAGCTCCTCCAGACAGCCCCAGGGTCGACTCCCTCCAGCCCTTCAGCTTTCTGGCTCAAAGGTCATCTGATAGGAACAGAACAACACACCCAGCCTTCCTATTTGTCCTGACTCTGCCTTATTTCTTCATAGCACTTACCTCTTGGGCTATTATATTAATTTATCTAATAGTTTGTTTCCTCCTGCACACCAAATTTTGAATTCTGTGAGAATAACCAGTGTCATGAATAAGCGTATGTATGCATACTTCACATAATGTCACACATGAATACTCTGTGTGTACATATGAAGAGTCCTGTTGATCCACAGGACCCAAGTGGTCGTAATCTAGAAGTATTGCTCAGCCCAGTCCATTCTGCAACCGAATGTAAATTCATAGAGGTAGAAACTGATTTTCTTCAAAACAATTTGAGAAATAAATCGCTACTTATGAAAATCTAAGGTAGTCTCTGACATACGCAAAGAACATGCCTGAAAACTCAGGCCGCGGAGCCCTCACACACACACTCAGCCTCTCCACCTCCCACAGGGAGTCCTTCAGGACTGACCTGAGACCCTAGAGGGATATCTCAAACACCAGAATGAAATCTTGATGCTCAAGACAAGTTTCAGGGGAGAAGGGGAAAAAAAGGTCTTCTCCTCTCTCCCTGCCCACTGACACGGGGCAGTACTGGGGCAGACCCCAAGAAAAAGGATTCCTAGATAACTGGCTGTTCATTTGAAACAGAAAGAGCACAGATCAGGGGCCACGAGAAATGAGATGGAAGCGCAATGAAAATGGACTCTGGAGCAATTAATTTTTCTATCAAAAAATTAATTCATTTTTATTTTACCTAAATCTCAGTTCCACTGAGAGAATACCACACTAATGTAATTTCAACCCCCCCCCCAAAAAAGAGAGAAGTTTGAGAAAATTAAGAAACTAGTCAGACTCTGTGTTTCCAAGAACCTTGATATCAAAGGAGCATGCTAGTTAATAAGCCAGTGCCCCACCAAGCGAATCTACTGATACTTCTGTCCATAGACCTCGGAGCTATTTTTGAGGTTCAGCTTTTAGTGCTCACACCTCTGACCACTTGCTCAGAAGCGCTGTGACTGCCTTGTTCTGCTCCAATCAAGCAAAGGTGCAGCATAAAGCTACCCGAACAGCCATCTCCAAAGTTAGAAACCACCATAGGCTTCTGGTTGTTCGGGTGTTACTTCCTGACCTTCCTATTTTTATGAGAAAGGGCCTGTGACAAAAACTGGCTGAAAAAGTTCACTGCAGAGTAAAAATAATTAGAAAAATGGGATTATGGTTTCAAAAAATTGCTGAATTATTCTGTTGTCCATAGGACCTGTCACCCAACATCAGTCCCCAATACAACATACACAAGTACATGTCTGTTCCTTCCTTCTGTAGTCCCTAAATTAAAAGTCTTGGACTTCTGAAAAAATATATATATATAAAGGGAAAAATTAAACTATGTATGAATTCTAAAAATAATTTGGTTTCAGGACCCTTTTGTAGTCTTAATTAAAGATCCAGAGTTTTGGTTTATATGGATTTTATGGATATTTGCCTATTTGAAATTAAAATTGAGACATTTAAAAATAGTCACTTAATTAACCCATCACATGACAACATAAGTAACATCTTTATGAGAACTGATATTTCCCAAAACAAAAATAAATAAATAAATAAATAAGAGTGATATCGTTTTACAATTTTGTAAGTCTAACATCTGACTTTAATGGCCAGTGGATTCTTATATCTGCTTCTATGTTCAGTGTGCTGCAGTGCTGTTTTAGTTGAAGTATATGAATAAAATCCAGCCTTACACAGAGAGTAGTTGAAAAAGAGACTGTTTTAAGAGGATTTTTTAGAAAGCTGTGAGTATTGTTTGATACCTCATCAAACTGGACAAGTGGTAGTTCCTTAAAACTTAGCTGCAGTATGAAATCTAAAACCATAATCAATAAGCTTTTCATACTGTTACAGTAAATCCATTAGTCTATCATATACTTTCCAATGGATCCTTGACACACACATATGGTTTTGTAGCATCTTGTACTGGTCATTTTGAAAATATATGTTCACTGAGCTATGCAAATCTTCTTCCAAATGTTGACCTACTTTACTATATAATATTTAAAGATCACAATTGTTAATTAATATCAACAACAAACTCATGAGAAAAATCTTTCCAAAATCCTAATTATGGCTTGGAGGATCCAATTTTTTCATTGGTATCAAATATTCTGTTGTTTCCTTGAAGGAAGAGGCTCACTTTGTCCATTTTTAAGAAAATGCCTGAGAAACTCCTTAAACTTCATTAACATAGTTTGTCATTCTTACAAGTAAAAATGGTGTTCCACAAAAAAAAAAGTGACTACCTCAGCTAACAACCCAATCATAAAAGTGTTTTTTTGAGTCATGATAGTATTTCAGTATGTAGCAGAAGTGCTTTATGAATAATTCCCATTTTACCACACAGATTATAAAGATATATAGTCAAACGTTGAGCTTAATAACACTGATAATGCTTACTGCTTCAACAAAGATATTCTTTTTTTTTTAATTTTACTTATTTAACAGAGTGAGAGAGGTCACAGGTAGGCAGAGAGGCAGGCAGAGAGAGGGGGAAACAGGCTCCTCACTGAGCAGAGAGCCCAATACAGGGCTCGATCCCAGGACCCTGAGGTCATGACCTGAGCCGAAGGCAGAGGCTTAACCCACTGAGCCACCCAGGTGCCTCTCAACAAAGATATTCTTAAATGAAAATATTTTTTTCCCCTGCAATTATCTGGCAATGAAGAAGACACTGGCTACACTGTTGACTGCACAGTTTGGTGCCTTGATTCATTCCAAGGTGCCAGCAGTTTTACCCATCGTTTCTTTTGCATCCCTGAGCCAACGTCAATACACTAAAAAGGGAACAAAAATCTTAGGATTATAAAAAGAATAGTTTTGACCTCCTGAAAATATCTTTGGAACCCTTAGAGGTCCACACTAAAAAGGGCAAAAAACATCTTAGGATTATAAACAGAATAGGTCTGACCTCCTGAAAATATCTTTGGAACCCTCAGATGCCCACAGGACCCCACTTTGAGAACCAATGGAAACATTCTGAACAAAACCATCAACAGTCCATTAAAGTAAGAGAAGTAGTCAGGACGAAGCCAATGATGATGGGGTTATAACTACGTGAATACAGCTATCATACCTTAAGCTGAACTGACTTATTAATTCCTTCCAAGTCCTAGTTTAATCTCTGCCTTATAGGAACCTTCTGATAATCATGGTAAAGCTTGAACAACTCTCAAGTTCAACCTTTCCAGAACTCTGATCCACGCCTGACCTCCGAGAAAATGGCGGCCTTCTCGGGTGAATATCTATCTTTAGGTTTAAAAACAAGGAACCTAAGGGAAGCTTTGCAAACACAGACCATCCCAAAAGACGACACAACTCTGAGGAGGGTGAGATTATACCACCTAGAGGATTGTTTTCTTCTAAGGTAGAATAAAGAGAAACCACAAGACGCCTCCCAGACAGCTGGGTGGCCTAGAAGGATTCTGGACCACCACCCCACAGGCGGAGCTGTGCGTGGGTCTGCCACATCCTCTCCAGGAGATCACTGCACCATCAGTGTCTCCACGCTGGATTCACCATTTGCACAGTGAGCATCACATCAGCCTCAGAAATTTGGTGTGGGGAGCAAACGATGTAAGATATGGGATAGCATGAACACTGGTCACCAATTTGAGGGTAAGAGGCCATCCTGCTTTCAGAAAGAAAATAAAATAAGGGCTAATGCTGCTATTTGTCAAATTATGGCCTAGCCCCATATCTGGTCCTCAGAAGGTGTTCAGTAAATGAGCTGGCTGTGATTCAGAAGGGGGCAGGCAAATTATGACATTGGACAATTCGTCTCGATCCCTTAGAAAGATCGGTTCTTTCATTTCTAGTTTTCCTTCTTCTCTCCCTCCCCCAACACCTCTTTCTTGCTCTCCTGCCCTGTCCTCAACCTGGCATTCATTTCTAGTGGTAGCACAGAACTACTTAGACCAAAACTGAGGTGGTCACTCATTTCTCAGGCTGAATACACCGAAGGAGTGAAAACTGTTACAAAAGCTAAATCGAAAGCAAATTAAATCGACAAGCTGTCACCTGGCTTGAAATGAGAAAGGAACCCTGAAAATTAACTTTTTTTTAAAAGAATTTATTTATTTGACAGAGAGAGAGAGAGAGATTACAAGTAGGCATAGAGGCAGACAGAGAGAGAGGGGGGGAAGCAGGCTCCCTGCTGAGCAGAGAGCCTGATGCGGGACTTGATTCCAGAACCCTGAGATCATGACCTGAGCCAAAGACAGAGGCTTAACTCACTGAGCCTCCCAGGTGCCCCGAAAAATAACTTTTTTTTTTTTTGAAAATTAACTTTCATCAGAGACAAACTTTTTCCCTTTAAAAATGAAATAACACTGTGCGTATGAGATCCAGTGAGAAACTGGGGGTTGCAGTTTTCAAACGGTAACACGTTTCACCTGCTTTGGTGCATGTGGTCACATTGATTTAGCAGAGAACTTCATTATTTATAAACCAAGGGTTTGACACAGGAAATCTGAGCTAAAAACTGAGGCAATGGTACAAAAAAAAAAAAAAAAAAAAAAAAAAATTAGACTCTTACTCCACAGGGCAATGCACTGCTTTGGCAGAAAGAATATGCAGATACCAAAACTCAAGTGCACCTTCCATGTTCTCTCCAGGAATCAGTTCCAAGTAAAGTAGTAAGTGTTAAAGAAGGGGGCAATTCAAAGTTTTAGCCAAGTTTTCTTCTTCTGTTTTTTTTTTTTTTAAAGATATTTATTTGAGAGAAAGATCATGGGGGGTAGCGGCAGGAGGTGGTGGGTGGTGGGGGAAGGGGAGAGGGGCAAGTAGACTCTACACTGAGTGTGGAGCCCCTCGTAGTGCTCGATCTCACAACCTGAGTTCAGCACCTAAGATCGAAGCAAGAGTCAGATGCTCAACCGACTGAGCCACCTTGGCTCCCCTTTAGCAAAGTTTTCTAGGCTAGCATCAAATCCACCAACAACGGGGGTTTTGTCAGGTTGTATTTTTGTTTGCTTTTTTAAGAAGTTACACCCATCCCCCACCAAAACAAAACTGGTACAGAATACCTTCAAGCATGCTTGGGGAATGCCAGGGGAAAAGCATGGCCACTCAGAACTTCTTCTATCTTCATAAAGATACTTCTACCATTAATTCTTTCGATTTACTTTATTCTTTTAGGAAACGATCTTAAAACTAAACTTCGCAAGTACAAAATGTTATGTAATGGTTAGTAGGAGATGATTTACTTGTCATTCATTTTAAGTGAGAACTTTGCAGTGGAATGGAGGGCTTTATCTTACTCATCTCTTCCTACCTGCCGTTTTTGACTCATGCCTTAATATTGATTTAGAACTTAAAAAAAAAAAAAAGTATGAAGTACCTTAGTCATTTAAAATCTTTAACTTGCCACCTCACAATACACAAAAATTGGGAACTAATGATAAAACATATACAGACCAAAAAAAAAAAAAAAAAAAAAAAAAGAGCCAACAGCAGCTTTAATTTATAAATGAGAATAGGCAATTATGTATTCAAAATTAAAGCATCATTTTAATGTTAATAGAGGCAACCCAGATTCTGTTTTTTGTCCAAGAAATAGATAATTTTTTAATGTGTAGTTTTCCCTTCATTTTTTAATTTCTTATAAATACAATTTCAAACACAAGCAGAAATAGAAGAGTATAATTAACTCACATGTAAATAACACCCAGCTTCATCAATCAACTCATGGTTAATCTGATTTTATCTGTACCCCATTCCCTCCTCCTACCTCTTGATTATTCTAAAGTATACCTCAACTCTCAAATAATTTCACCAGTAAATATTTCAAGTATCTCTAATAGATGCTCTTCGTTTAAACAATAACAATATCATAACCATACATAAATAACATCAATAATTCCTTAATATCAGCATGTGTCAAGTCATTATGCCTATTTCCTTGGTGTCTCTTGAGAGTTATTTATTGTTTGGACAATTTGTCTTGGAACGGGGATAAAATATGGTCCATATACTGAAAGTGGTTAATGTCTCTCTTGTTATTTTGGTTTTCTCTCCCTCTCTTTTCTTTCTTCTAATTTTTGGTTGAAAAAAACCAAGTCTCTCCCACAATGTCATATTTTTTTTTAGAGATAGAAAGAGAAATGGCAGGAGGAGGGGCAGAGGGAGAAGGAGAGAGGAAATCTTAAATAGACTCCACACTCAGCACAGAGCCCAGTGTGGGGCTGGATCTCATGACCCTGAGATCATGACCTGAGCAGAAATCCAGAGTGGGACACTCAACCGAATGGGCCATCTAAGTACCTCTCCCACGGTGTCATTTAAAATGTTATTCCCTGTGCCCAGTATTTCCTCTAACCTGGCGGTTAGATCTAGAAGCCTAAACAGATTCAGGCTCGATTTTTTTTTTTTAAGACTTTATTTATTTATTTGACAGACAAAGATCACAAGCAGAGAGGGAGAGGAAGGGAAGCAGGCTCCCTGCTGAGCGGAGAACCCAATGCGGGGCTCGATCCCAGGACCGTGGGATCATGACCTGAGCCAAAGACAGCGGCTTTAACCCACTGAGCCGCTACTCAGGTGGCCCTCAGGCTCGATTTTTTAAGCATACCTCCCAGATGGTGTGGTGTGCTTCCAGTAGGAGGCACGAAATGTCTGCTTTTCTTTCTGGGGACCAGCCACTGAAGTTTGAAGTACCCTGAATCCAGGCAAACTTTACTTAAGCAAACTCAATCTTCAGATCTGACACTGTATTTCTTAACAATGCATCAACATTTTTTTTTATTTGTTTTCACATGAGCTATCACTGCTTATTTTCTTTCTGTTACTTCTTTTTCCAAGTGGAGCAGTTACAAATTCATATTCATGCATTTTCATTAATTTCCTTTATTTCACTTTTTTTTTCTTTTCATCACTCCACTCTTCCAGGTAAAAACTGGTCCAGTATAGTGACAATCATAAACATGGCCAGAACCTGCCACTCTGCCAGCATCAGTAGCTGCTTTAAAATCTAGGGCTGGGCGCCTGGGTGGCTCAGTGGGTTAAGCCGCTGCCTTCAGCTCAGGTCATGATCTCAGGGTCCTGGGATCGAGTCCCGCATCGGGCTCTCTGCTCAGCAGGGAGCCTGCTTCCCTCTCTCTCTCTCTGCCTGCCTCTCCATCTACTTGTGATTTCTCTCTGTCAAATAAATAAATAAAATCTTAAAAAAAAAAAATCTAGGGCTGTTTTGTCACCATGATAAATTTCACCTTGATTAGGTAGCAGATCCAGAAAGGCTTAGCCAGAATGAGGTAAAGAGTGACATGAGACAGCTTTTTCAAAACAACAGATCCCTTCATCTGTGTCTACTTCAGCAGCAATGCTGAGGGGAATTCTGCATCTGATCAAGAGTCAACATCCCCTTTCTTAAGATGAACAATGGTGATGGGTTTTTGATCTAGCTGATAATGTTCTGCCACGGGCACTGAAAGAGATTCACAGTAAGAGTTTTTCTTGTTCCATCTTAATTCAGTAAAGAGAGTCCTCAGTGTAGGTTTTCTGAGCAGATTCATCTGTTGTTCTTACCCCAGCATTAAGAATAAGTCTGCTCATGATCTCAAGGTCCTGGGATTGAGCCCCACATCAGGCTCTCTGCTCAGCAGGGAGCCTGCTTCCTCCTCTCTCTCTCTGCCTGCCTCTCTGCCTACTTGTGATCTCTCTCCATCCAATAAATAAATAAAATCTTTAAAAAAAAAAAAAAAAAGAAGCCTGCACCCAACCCATGGTACCAAACTTTGAAGCTGCTACAGTTAACACTAATTCGCATGTTACTTTTCAAAGACTTTTTTGTTCTGTTCTAAATGCAAACTTCATTATCAAACATTTTGATGCCAATTTGAAAGACATTATTATATCATCCGATGAAACAGTCTCTTGCATGTAGTAAGCACTCAAATATTACTGAGTAATGACTATACAAACAAAATGGGTGCTCATTAAGCTTCAATAGAGCTTGAGTGAGTTTGACAGATTATAATCTATGAGCCAGAGACCTTACGTGCTGTGTTCCACAGAGTTTTGCAGTTTGTCAGCCTTGGCTTGGGGCTCTAAATCTTCTCACTGGGCTCCTTTATCTATGGATCTGTCTCTCATGGACACCTTGAGCTACATCTTGGGACCGGATCTCTTGCCAGACTTTAGACTCTTGCTTCTAGTTCCTCCTAGACATCTCCACTTGGGTTTCCAATAGGCATTTCAAACTCCACCTATTCAAAGCTAAATTAATCACCTTGCATCCCTGTATTTCTACCCTGGTGAATGACTCCACAACATCTGAGACTCACCCTTATTCATGTCCTAATGTCCACTAAGTTGCCAGCTCCTGCTGGTTATGCTTCCTATCCATGCCTTATGGCTGTCCCTCTCTCTATATCCATCCCCATGGATTCCAACCGAACCCAGGCTCCACTGCTCTCTCTCTTAGACAACTTTAACAGTCTCTTAATAGCGTTCCACACCCTTGTCTCCTCTTATGCTCAAACACCCCCCACCCCCAGCTCCTTGAACCCACTGCCACCAAATCAGATCTTATTTCTCTCGACTTAGAACCCTTCATGGGCAACCTCATCCTCTCCTAACCTAGAAGTAATGTGACCATGTCATTTATCTTTAACCCAGGACACTTTCAGAGTGAAAGGTGGCACTGTTCTCTGTTACACAGGTACAGCAGTCAAAACGGAGACCGTCCCAGGCAAACCTTCACAGAAGACCCTCCCACAGCTCTGACCACACCTCCCCCTTGCTCCTCAACCTCCAAAACCAACCCCCTACTTTCAGCTGCTGGAACCTGTCACTGCTCTCTCACCTCTGTGTGTCTGTACAAACCCTCCTAAACTATCCGCCCTGGTTGGCACATTTCCATTTATCACTGAAACTCCCCTGAGAAGCTTTCTCTAAAACCTTTCGGCTGATCTGATTACAAACTCCCGCGTGCCAACACCGTGCCTTGGACTCGTTCCCATGCCCCGCACACATGGGGGCTGTATCTGCCCCCCACCCCCACTGCTCCTGTGAGTTCCCTCCGGAGAGTATCTAAGTCTTGTCCATTGTTATCTCCCCAGCATCTACGTCGAATCACAGGTCTGTACCTGGCAGGTATGTCCCATGTCATTTCTCAGTCATGCTTTATGTTTAATAAAATCTGTTTGCCTTAGCTGCTATTTTAGCATAACTAATGAAAGATACAAAAAGGAGAGGAAGAAATGAGAAGTAGTCAGTAGCTCCTAATACCCGCCCTGTATATCACAGATCACTGCCACATTTGAGCACTTTCATTTTTAAGGAGAGCTTTGGAATTACAGAATCTGAGCTAGCAGCAGAATTCCTATAGGAAGCCATGAAAAGAAAACAGGCATGGAGCTAAGCCAGCAGCACATCTGTCATTGTTCACCAAATTCTTGAAACTTCTAGTATAAAATAAATCCAATGTCAAAATAAAACAAACCCACTGAGTATTCATGGGGTCCCAGGCAGGGGCAGGGAGAATGACAGGAATCTTGCTACCATGACAAGAGGAACATGGAGATGGGAATCCCACTAGCATACTTTTACACAGCACCCTACAAATCTGGGTGGCAGAGCACCACACATTTTCACATCTGGCCTTCAAAACCACAGCCTCCGATGAACCCTGAGGCTAAAGCAACATTTCTGGAACTTTGGCCATCCCTCTGGGATCCCAGGCCAGTGCTCCTTTTGCAGCCCGAGAGCTCTGGGCCTGTATGACTTCACAGTGCTTTCTTATGTAAAGCCCTTCAGCTTCCAAGATAAGGAGGAGAGCTCCACGCGTTCCATGAGCCAACCTGTCATTTTATGGCTGGGGGTCACCCAGAGTGGCTGCCAGGAGCGAAGCCAAGCCAGGGACATTCTCACAATGCTAGGTCCCAGATGCGGCTGCAGCTGTAGCAGGTACAAGGTAGGGCTGCATTCCCTCGTGTCACACACACACACACACACACACACACACACACACAGGCAGCTCTCACGTCCTCTGCGTTTGACAAGGGAGCTGTGGTCTAAAGCGGCAGCAGCGTGCAAGCTCATACTGAGCCCCAGCCTCAGAGCCAGACTGACAAGACAGTGCTCCCACAGACAGAACAGATCCGAGGTTCTAAAATATATCCCACCCCTAGATGCTATGGCTTCTGAAATGTCAACACTAAAAATCTCCTTCTCATGGATAAAACATCAGTTTTAGCAGCTTTTAAAATATGCAGGAACACCTCCGAGGGGTAGAACACTAACATATTATTGGTCGCTATTACTCTGGGGTGAATTAGTCCGTGAATTCACTGTCTTCCTTGTGAGCAACTGTTTCTAGAGAGAAGAGATCACTGGGTATCTTACTGGAACTAAGAGACAGTTAAAGGCAGGGAGCAAGAAGGACTAATGTAAAGAGGAGGGAGGAGGTAGGAGTACCAGAGAGGAACTCAGCCAGCCATACAAGTTTACCCAGGGTCCGCTCTAAAAAGAACAGCATTGCAATGACCTGGTAAGAACTCCCCCCTAGTAATTAATATTTGGCATTGCTTTCTTATCACTTAACGCTAATCAATTAATGTAATGACAACATCCACAAGGATTCCAGTCCCAGTGTTCTAGTGTTTCTAGTGTTACAAGTAAGGAAGCCAGAATCTGGATACAGTTTAGTCCTTGAGAAGTGACATCACTTTTAAAAAAAGGAAGTCACAGAATGACTATGGAACAATGACACGTGGTCTGCTGTGCGTGGCCTCACTCCATCAGTCCTGTGTGACTTAGTGCAGAAAGGCAGTTCAGCACACTGAGAATCTCACCCACTCCTTGCTCTGTCTCTTCTCTCATGGAGGGGTTTGCCTCTACTGTGGTTTTGCCCATGCTATGAGAATGTTCTAGCAACAGTGTTCTGTAACATTATATTTTATTTGAGCTATCAGTAGCCTCCTCTTTCTCAATCTTCTATGTACAAGATACCAGGCAAAACAAAAATGTCTTTGAGCTGACCAAACCATCATCTAGAGAGCTTTTTCAGGTTCAAGTATCCCACAGATATGCTAATTTCAATATCAGAGCAAAAAGATATGATGCAAAAATTGGGGCCCGATGGAAAAATTAAACATTAACATTAAAACAGTTCTCCCACATGAACAGCAGTCAGCAAAGAGAAGAGAAAACCAATTTCCAAAAGTGTCACCAATGTGCAAAACGCCAACACCAAAGGGATAAACCCTTAAGCCACGGTTTAAAAGTCTTCACAGGATTTTAGTGGTAGAGTGGCTTTTAATAACTAACCCTCCCACCACAAACAATTAAAACCTCTAGAAATATATTTTAAAACACTTAGTTGAAAACACTGGAGAGCATCCAAAAGAGGACAGAAATTGGAGGGAATCTGACATTCGAAAGAAGGAAAATGCACTGGTCAAGATCCATATTTATAGGCCATCTCCCAGGGTTATTCCCCAGGCTGCATAGGTCGAGTGAAAAGAATTCAAGCAGAAAACTACAGTTTTACTGGCTTGAAGAGTGAAATGACAAGATTCAGGACTAACAGATGGCTGGAAATTGTGCAGAGGAATCCTGGAAAAGATATGGCCACAAAGAGAAGAATCCCCAAATCTATAAACTCCTCCAACCTGTGCATACTCAAGGGAGACTCAGAGAAGTCCACTAAAAGCAGTAACTAGAAGGCTGAGAGAAAGGAGGTGAGATGTCTGTTCTCTCTCCACTGCAGGAGAGAGAGTTTGGAGGCCAAGTTCCACAAAGTTAAAAGGACTTAAAACGCCTAAGGCTTTCCACTGAAACCCCAACTTGGTTAGACCTTGTGAGTGAACAGTGTGTCTCGGGACTATGGAATCCGTCCAAGAACTAAAGGGGAAAAGTTAAAAAAAAAATTCCACTCTCAAAAGCCTTCACAATTTTCAGGTGATAGCCAGTAATTTAGCTGCCTGCTGGGGAAAAAAAAAAGAACAAAGGAGAAAAACCACATGCTCGCATCAATGATAAAGAAAAAGGCCTTGCCAAAATTTAACAGTCACTCTTGATTTAAAAAGAAAGAAAAAAGAAAGAGAAAGAAAGAAAAAAAAAAGAAAAACCAAACCTATCAGAAAACCAGGACTTGACAGAATTTCCTTGATTGTGATGAAAAGTATATATACAAAGTGCACATAACTAACATCATACTTACAAGGAAAGACTAAATTCCTTCCTCCTAAAACTAGTTATGAGACAAGGAGGTCTGTCCTCAATGCCTCTGGGCACAATAAAGCAGGAAAAGGAAATAAAAGTCATAAACATTAGAAAAGAAAAAGAAAATTGTCTTATTCATAGATAACATGATTATTTACAGAGAAAATCCCAAGATAGGTACAAAAAAAAAGAGAGAGAGAAAGAGAAACCTACTAGAACTAGTAAGTGAAATTTTTTAAGGTCATAGATTGCAAAGTCAAGCAAAAAAATCATCTCTATATACTGTTACCAATTTCCAAAATAAAAATTTTTAAATACCATGTATAACAGCATCAAGAGCTTAAAATACCTAGAAATATATTTTTTAAAATATGTGCAAGATCTCTATATTGAAAATTAATATAGAATTTCTAATATTGATATGGCTGAGAGACATTAGAGACCATCAGCAAATGGAGGAATATACCCAGTTTATGGACTTGACAATGTGCACAACTGTTAAGATGTCAGCTCTCCTCAAATTGATGGATAGATTTAATACAACTTTAATTCAAAATTTAGTACGCTTTTCTGTGGAAATTGATAAGCTGATTCTAAAATTGACATCAGAATTTAAAATACTGAGGATAGCTAAAATAGCCTCCAAACAAACGAACAAAACGCATTTGGAGGACTCGCACTATTTAGCCTTAAGACTTAATACAAAGCAACAGCAATGAAGATGGCATGGTATTGGTGTAATGATAGACCAGTAGATCAATAGAACAAAACAGTTTATAAATAGATCCACAGTAGGGTCAATGATTGGTGACAAAGTTGCCAAGAAAAAAGAAAGTCTTCGAGAAATGGCAGGGAGAAGGAGAATTGGATTGTGGTACAGGGGAAAGAAATCCCAACCCCTCCACACACAAATATTAATTTAAGAAGGAACAAAGACCTAAATATAACACAGACCTAAACATAAAATCCTGTAATCTTCTAAGAGAAAACAGGACAATATTATTGTGACTCTATGACAGATTTCTTACAGAGGATACAAAATGTATAAGCTATGAAAGAGGAGATTGATAAACAGGACTTCAGAGAAATTTAAAACTTCTGCTCAAAGACACCATAAGGAAAGTGAAAAGGCAAGCCACACACGAGGAGAATGTATTCACAATACCAATTTCTGACAAAGAATGCTTCTCTAGAAAACAGACAACTATAAATCATTAACAGAAAGACAAACCAAATTTCAGAAAACAAAAAGACTTTAGCTGGTACTTGGGAAGAAAAGAACCACATGCAAAAGTACTCAACATCAGGGAAATGCAAATAAAAACCACAAGATACTGTTTTATACCCACTAGACTGTCTAATGTTAAAGAGAATGACTATACCAAGTGTTGGTGAGGAAATGGAATAATCGGAATGCTCATACACTCCTGGTGGGAGTATAAAAATATAAGCACATTAGAAAAACATTTGAGAGTTTCTTATGAAGTTGAACATATATTTCCTTTATTATCCAGCAACTCCAGGACTCTGTATATCTACCAAAGAGGAGAGAAAGGGCACATCGACAGAAATGTATGAACGACCATGCATATAACAGCATTATTCCTAATGACTCCAAACATCCATCAGGAAGAGAATGGGTAGGTCATGGAATGGGACACTAACACACACAAGGACGTGGGTGGGTCCCACAGAAATTATGCTGAGTGCAAGAAATCAGACACAAGAGAGAACATACTATGTAGTTCCATTTACGTGAGCTTCTGGCATAGAGCAAACTAATCTATGGTGAAAAAAAAATAAAACATCCCAATTATTGCCTCTGGCAGCAAGAGACTGACTGGGAAAGGACACAAGGGAACTCTCAGAGTGGTGGAAATGTTCTTTACCTTGGATCATGGTGCTGGGGATGCGGCTGCATGCATCTGCTAAAACTCAAATTCCTCCCTTCCAATCTGCTCATTTCACTGTATATATATTTTACCTCAATTAAAAAAAAAAAATTAGGGAGTGGGAGGTGGGGGTGGCACCAGAGAGAGAGGACTAGAATCCCTTACAGGGCAGAAGGAGATAAAGATTGTAAGAAAGAGACTATGATCCTTAATTTTTTAACACATTCAGGGCAAAGTGAAAAGTTGGCTCCCAAACCAAAAATCTTTAATACAATTTGACAGACATGAACAAGAAGAGGCAAGAACCCATTCAGCTAAGATGTTGATGAAGAAAAGAAAATTCAGTGAGTACGTCAAACAAATCATGAGATCGCCAGATATGGTAAATATACGTAATCTGGCAATCCAAACCAACAGATCATTACAAACAAAATACGAGCCAACCCAACATAAAACCATTTTTAAAGTATCATTTACAAAATGCTCTTTTTATAAACTTCCAGGTCAGAAACTCCTACTGACAGCGACTAGGATTACATTTTTACCAGAAACCACCCCAAACTCGTCCTTACCTTCAGTGAAGCTCCCCGTTAGGGTTATTACCACAAACACCTTCCCTTCTGGCTCCAGATCCACCTAGAAGGAGAAAAGAATCATGTGTTATATTCTAACTTTGAAGTCCTTTTTGTGGGGCCTCAAATAATTCTTTACAAAGAGGCCTATATGTGCAAAATCACAGTATTGATCAGACTTAAGAATTTCATTCAACAGCAGACAGGTAAGAAACGCATGAAACCACACGAAACTGTAAAGGCGGAAAAGCAAATCGAAGGGAAATCATTCTTCCAATGTTTCCGCGTGTCTTGAATTTTAATCTCTTTCATTTTGGCTCTTCGTGATATTATTGAGAAGTACCTGTAAGCTTGGACATTGTTTCTGAAATAACCCTATCTTATGTCAGAGCAACATTTTATTAAACTACATGGCAGGAAGGGGTTCCTGGGTGGCTCAGTCGGTTAAGCATCAGACTCTTGATTTCAGCTCAGGTCATGCTCTCAGGGTTGTGGGATTCAGCCCATTGGGCTCCACACTCAGCAGGAAATCTGCTTGAGATTCTCTCTCTCTCTCTTTCTTTCCTGCTGCCCCTCCCCCGTTCTCTCTCTCTCTCTCAAATAAGTAAATCTTAAAAAAAATAAATAAATAAAATAACCACGTGACAGATGTATGAAATAGAGAAACAAGGCAACATAAGAGGTAACGAACAAATGTGGCACAGTCAACTGCAACCTTTCCTTTCAGGAAGTGAAAAGTATGAGAAGAGTACAGTCTCCATCTCTACCATTTTCACTTGAGTGTAATTAATCTTCAGCAAGCACAGGGAAGGCAATTCAGGAGCTCTGCACCCATGACTCTTGCCTGTTCATCCCTTAAAGCTCTCATCTATGCACTCAGATAGGGATACATCCACTCTGCCAACTCAGCAGCTTGCCGTCTCTGGGCTCCGTCCTGTCCCGGTGCAACATGCCATTCTGGATTCAGGCAGCACCTGCTCTGATCTCACTAGCCCAGGCACACAGGCTCTGCCCTCTTCATGTTGGGTGCTAAGCTCGAACTATCCAAGAACACCTCTAAGCCTTGGATTGTGAGGTTCTTTTGGACCCAAATACATCAATTTACAATTGTCAAAATCTTGTTGGATTCAGCCTATGGCTCCATTTCTTTCCTCAAAGAGAGAGACAGATCCAGAGGAGCTGAGTACAGATACAACTGGTCATTTTAGGTAGAATATTACACTAAAGAAGTTGCAAATCACAACTGTGCTCAAACTAAATGAGGACACGGCCTGACTGCGGCATCTGGTTCTAGACTCTGAGAAAGGTCCTTAACCACCCCAAGCTTCACGCTTCTTATCCAAAAGTCTGTGACGTCACCATTCAGCATTTCTGGCCTGGCTTCCATCAAATGAGCTCAAAGAGCCTTGACAATACTCTTTACTGTTTTGACTGTACCCCTAGGTGACAAAGACTGGGGGAAAAATGCATTGACTTTCCCCTAACTTACCACCACATATTTTTAATGCCACACCCTGATTACAGACTTTTTCAAAATAAAAGATGCTTGCCTTGTTCTGACTCAGAAAGCTTTACCTGTACAATAGCCTATTCTTATAAGCCCCCCATCCCTCGCACAAAATCTGCTTCCAAGGCGTTACCACACTGTCGATCACCCAGCGTTCAAATTGGCTACTTACATCACCATGACCACTAAGTTAACAATATCCCCTAAACTGTCTGAATACCCCTTGTGAACCTTTACGGAACAGTTCTGAAAATAGAGCTCTCTGGAGAGATGACTAAACAGGATGTCAGTCTCTAATTGTCTCCACTCGCTGCCTTGACTTGTTTCAAGTCAAAAATATGTTATTTTTAAAAAGCCACTCCCTCATCTTCAATATAAAGGCCTGGCGGAGAGCACATCAGGCACACGCATTCATCCTCACAACACAAGCGGCTGCTGGCACAGAAGGAGCCACTACCAGCCTCCAGACAAACAGACAACCCCGTCCCACCTCGGAGATGCCCTGGCCCAGGGCCAGCCTGGAAACTCCCTCCAAAAGCAGGCCACGCCCTCACCCTGCCCCTGCCCCACACGTGGCCAGAGCTGCTCTGACACCAGAGATCCCACTAGCAGAATCCAGAGCTCCCTTAAGCAGAACAGGTTTGCCTTCTCAGGCTTGACCAGTGCCACCATCATCATGGACAAGCCAGACTCAAACACCAGCTTCAAGCCTACACCACCTACACCCCTGACCTTCGAAGACGGTTTTACAAACGGCGGGTTTGACATTAGTGTGACATGAAATCAAATAGAGTTGGGTTGCACACAACCGGGATTCTGGAAGAGCAAACACATATGTGTCACGTTGTAAGGAAAAGTGTTATGTCATGAAACTTCTGCTTGTGTTTTCATATGCATTTTGAGGGTGTACTGGTGTAGAAATGCATTCCTGTGTTGCAGACAAACAGTTTGGAAAATGGCCTTCCAGATCCCCTTTTCCATTTACTCAGTGCTGATGGGCTGCCAATATCTATTCGTAGTGACTGCTTAGACCCCCTCCCCACGACTGCGTGCCAGCCAACTTGCTACCTCTGCAGTGGGCCTCATTCATTCCTCCATTGCATAGAAAGATCTCTCTCTAAAAGTGGAAGTATAGCAACCAGTAATTTCCATGCACTGATCCTAGTCTCTCCCCTACTGGTAGATGTTTTCTCTCCAGCTAGAACATCCATTCTAGCCTCCAGGAATTGCACTTTGGCTCTTATTCCAGAACTACCCTTCCCTTGTAGGTAGTCCCAATGATTCAGCTGGGATTCTGCCCTCAGCTCCATGAGCCACATGACCCAGGTCTTGTCAATCAGAGCACTGAATTCCTCCAGCCACGATGACTGGTCTAGAGAGGACACATGGCCTCTACACGGTCAGCTGTGTAATCATAGCTCTCTTCCCCCCAGTCACTGGCTTGGGTTTGGGCACAAAAACCAAGAGGGTCCAATTAGGAATCCTGGACCTACAAGACAGAGACAAGATCTCACATCTGCTGAATTTTGATCTAGAAGGACATAAACTTGGGAGTATCCAGCTCCCTTCCTGCCGGGCTGGAGAAGGAAGCCAGGTAAGAAGAGAAAGCAGAGAGACAGAAAGAGACCAGATCTTGATATCACTTAAACCCTGAGATCAAGCCTTGCTTGATTCTTCTGGACTTTTGAGTTATTAGAGCCTATAAATTCCTTTCGGTTTGGCCAGTTTGAGTAGGGTGTTCTACCATTAACATCCAAAGACTTATCCAAATTGGCAGCCAAAGAGAATACGTCAAATATATAAAAACAGTTACACCTCCCTCTATACTTTCTAACATCTATGCTACCACATACACCCTGACCCTCTGCCTCCCTCTGGCACTGAAGCAGCCCATGCAACCCTTGGCAAGTGCCATTGTCAAATCCAAAGCACATCTGTTTTTATTTCCACTGCTCTCTGCAGCTCTGATCCTCGACAGCTTCCTTGTTCATGAATTTCTTTGCTTCCAGGACACTCTCTACCCTGGTCTTCCCGCACTCTTCTCTTTCTCTCTCAGGCTTCTTTCCAGCATCTCTCTCTCTTTCTCTCCCCCTCTCCTCTCCCCCCTCCCCCTCCCTCAGGTTGCCTTTAAATCTTGGGAAGTCCTCTTTTTCTTCCATTGTAAGATTCAGCCTTGTGATTTTAGCACCAACTTGAGATTCTCTGGGGTAGGAGTAGGAGAAAGAAACAAACATACGGGAATCCCCGAAAGGGTACAGGTTAAAGATGGGGGACAGTGTTGTATTCATTTCCTAAGTCTCCAGCACAGACCTCCATATGCACCTTTTCTGGAAAGACTCTACCCCCTTGTCCCAATGAGACAAGTCCAGTTCAATATATCAACATGCCCAGAATCCAAATTCTCATTGTATACTCCCTTAATTGAAACCCCACAGTCCTGACTCCACCACGGACCTGGCAGCCTAGGCTCCTACCCACATACATCTAAATCTACCTGACCCCATCAAACCCACTTACTGTGCCTCTCCTAAAGTTGCCTCTTCCTCCCTATTCCTACTGCCCTGCCTCACCTGACCACCTGCAATGGCCTTCTAGCTATTTCCTGTCTCAGACTCACCCTCCCCCACCTGCTGCCAATGACAGGTTTCCAACTCCTTAGCCTGGCACAGCCTGGCCCTGCAGGCTGTGTCCCCACCATGCCAAACACATATACAACCTGTTCCCCAGCCTCTTCAGATCAACAAAACATGTTTACAGTCAGATAGCATACTGGGGCATATAGTCAAAACTGTGAAAAATACACATTACCTGTCTGACACTTATTGCCTAGGGACTGGAGGCAGGTAATCTTTCTGCCTAGAAAACCCTTTCCTCTCTTTAATTGTCAAACTCCTATTTATCAATCAAGATGCCACTCAGATGATGGACATTAAGGAGGGCACGTGATGCAATGAGCATCGACTGGCATATAAGACTGATGAATAACTGACCTCTATGTCTGAAACCAATGACACATTATATGTTAATTAATTGAATTTAAACTAAAAATGGACACATTTAGCATGCTTTCTGTAACAGACACTGAGGGAAGAACTCTAACTCATACTAACTCTTCTCTCATACAGACCACGTCGGTGGGTCAGTAGGGCAACTCCTGGGCCCTGGTCAGTAAGCAATAAACTTTAAAAATGACATTCTAATGCACAAACAGGTAAATGGGAAAAACTCAGAGACAATAAATGGTGCTATAAACACCAGAGGTTCACATGCAAAACAACTTCAACTCTGACATTGTAACCTACAACAAAAATTAACTCAAAATGCATCACAGACCTAAATGAGAAACTTAAAATTTAATAGCTCAAGAAAAATAATAAGGGAAAATTGGGGGCACTGATTTAGTCCGACAAATTTTTCTAGATACAAAACCAAAAGCGCAATCCGTGAAAGAAAACAATAAATTGGACTTCACCAAAATTAAAGTTTCTGCTCTTTGAAAGACACAGTCAAGAGTATGAAAGATGAATCACAGATTAGGAGAAAATAGTTGGAAATCATATATTTGATAAAATACCGGTATCCAGGATAAAGAACTTGCAAAACTCAATAATAAGAAAACAAGCAATCCAACTTTTCAAAAACAGATTTCATCATTTCATGTTTCCCCAAGGATATACAGATGGCAAATAGGTACAAAAAATACAAGCTCAACATCATTACTCATTGGAGAAATGGAAATTAAAACCACAATGCAACAATAACATATACCTGCTAGGATGGCTAAATTGAGAAGTCCAACCATACTGTTTGTACAAATACGGAACAACTGGAATCCTTACACACTGATGGGACTGTAAAATGGTACTACTACTTTGCAAACAGCTGGACATTTTCTTAAAAAGTTGCACGTACGCCTCCCATTTGACCCAGCTATTCCCCTCCGGGTAATTACCCAAGAATCAAGACCTCTTGTGTCCACACAAAGATATGTACACAAATGCTCCCAGGAGCTTTTAAAAAATGTGTAAAGCCACACACTGGAATAGTATTCAACAATAACAAGAATGAACTGTGGATGCACGCAACAGCATGGGAGATACTGAATGAGAGACACCATTGGGTGGTTGGGTGATGCACATTGGGGAGGGTATGTGATACACTAAGTGCTGTGAAGCGTGTAAGACTGATGAATCACTGACCTGTACTCCTGCAGCAAATAATACATTATACATTAATAAAAAATAAATTAATAAATAAATAAAAATTAGAAGAAGAAAAAAGAAACCGAACAGAGTACATTCTGTCTAGAAAAGGCAAACTAATCAGTATGGACAGAAGACTCATCAGAGGTTGCCTGGGAGTGGGAGTAAGGAAAATAGGACAAGCCGTAGAGCGGGATTACCCAAAGGAGAGTGACCAGACAATTAAATGGAGAAAGAATAGTCTTTTTAACTAATGGTGCCAGGACAACTGGATATCCATCTTCTAAGGAATGAAGGCGGCCCCCTACATTTTACCATATGGAAACATGGACTCCAAGTAGATCACAGACCCAACGCAAGAGCTAAAACTATAAAAATCTTACAAGAAAGCACAGGATTAAGTTTTCCTGACCTTGGGTTAGGTGATGGTTTCTTAGGTATGACATCCAAGTATAGGATATGAACAAGTGACAAAATATAAATAAATAAATATTAGAAACAAACCAAAATCAAGGAAGATTCTACACCTCGATGCCCAGATACCCTTTTCCAAGTGCCGCGCCCATCAACTTTCCCCCAGCAAAGCCTCTGCAGGCTTCCCAGTGCCTTCAGAATAAAATTCAAGCTGCTCCACCTAGCTTTCTGGGCCACCTGGGTTCTCCCCACTAATTTACCCAAACCTCTTTTTCAAGCTTCCATCCTTTAAACCTGCTCTTCTGGTCAGGCCTGTCTCCTCACCAGGGCATAGCCATACCTTTGCTCCTTCTGTTGCCTCTGCTTGGAAAATCTCTCTTCACCTATCCATTCATTCAAACCTTTACTGAATTACTCCTAGGGCTGGGATCACCGCCAGGCGCTCAGGATCTCCCAAAGTTGTTCCCTGGGGCTGACGGTGGGATGCGTAACCAAGTGCACCTGACAAGAAAACAATGCAGCCACAGGAGCTGAAGGAAGAAACTTATGCCAGGAAGATCTTGACATGCACACTGATCCCTCCAATCTCAAAATTCCTATCTCGATTACTATCTTAATACTTATTTATGCCCTTGAACAATTAGATAAATTTCATCTACTTATATCCTGTCACTTGCAATAAGTCTGTACGCTCCATCCAGCAGGATCTGACAATTTTATGTTCCCCAAAGGGCCTAGCAGATTTCCTTGAACCAAGTAAACACTCCAAATATCTGTTGATCTGGTCTAATGAGTTGAATTGGAAGTTTCATTTAACCACCTCAATTTCATCACCTATAAAATGGAATAATATTTTGTCTTATAAGAAAAATGTGACAGCGCTTCATAAATAGAAAAGCACTCCAAGATACCAGTAGCCTACGCACTGCACGGGCCCACAGCCTATAAATTATGCTCTGTTCACATGATATACCCACCAGATAAGCAGGAACCCCTCTTTCCTCCCTACACCCCCGAGCCAAGGTTTGCTTTCCCCTTGGCATCACTTGAGCAAGTCACTTACATCCCGACTCCATCTCCTTGGCCATGAAATGAGAGGGTTGTCTAAAAACCTTTCTAGCTCCGAGGTTGCATGATTCTAAACAGGCTTGGATAAAAGCCTGCACACAGGACTCAACGGAAACACTCATTTAATTAACTGGTAATAATTTACAACCATTTCCCTTCACAAAAGGCATTAGAATTGATCATAGACAGGAACCTTCTGCCTACTTAATATTCATCTTGTCCTGGGATAAGCAGAGGGATCTAGCATATTAAAAGGAAAAACAATCCTTTATTTGGGCAAAGGTAGACGTTCACCTAGACTCTCTGGGCCTTGAGCCAGACATCTGTGATATTCAGATTCTGGCCCAGTGACATGTTTCTATAACTTTTCTAAGTCTTGCTCTAGGGATAAGTAACAACCTAAAAACATGATAAGGCATTTCACAATTTTCTTCCAGCTGAAACTATCAGCCTTAAGAATGAGAATTCTAATTCCTAGAGGCAAAACATGCAGGACTGTCCCAATAACCAACAAGGAGGTGTGTGGCTTTTCTTCAGTAACAGAAATAAGAGTTACTGTGTCTTGAGTTCATCAGTGTGTAGGAGCTAAGTGCCTAACCTACACTGTTTCTCACCTTCACCATCTGCAAGGTAAATATCACCACTGCCACTATACAGATGGAAAAAAAATGAAGGCTCAGAGAGGTTGTGGAATTGACCAAGGTCACCAGCAGTCACCTGGTCCTTTGGCTTGGGTCCCTTGGGTCACCTGCCCCAAGGCTGCTGTGTGTAACTGCACCTGCATATAGGTTACTGTAGCCTTGCCCACTGCCTTTTGCTCCCCCTGATGCCAGCTTGCTTGGGCTTCCGGCATGTTAGGGCACCACATCACTGGTCTCCTTTGCAAACTCAGGTAACACTCATGCCATCAGCACCTGAGGGTGCTTGCTCCCTGCCAAATGCCAGGCTTCAGTGTACCAAGCACACCTCTTCACTGCCAAGGCCAGTGGGTGTGGCCCCAGACCAGTGTGACAGTGTCACTAGATGGCTCCCTACAGGGGTACGAGGCAGAAGTTGCTAAGCATGGCAAGTCTGTGCTGGGGCTGGTGAAAAGCAGCAGGCAGCTCAGGTCCCATTAGTCAGCTGCCTGAAGGACCCGAGTCAGGGTCATGTGCTGTAGACACACAGTGCGTCCCCTCACTGTAGGAAAGAGTTTAGAACAAAGCGGGGTGAATGAGGCAAATCCTACAGCCCTGCTAACTTTCTATTTTCATCTAACCATCAGATAAGTTTTAGGAGTTAAAGGCACACTAAGAAATACCACAGATTAAAAATTATCAGAAAAAGATGGCAAAAACTGAACAGAAGAGTGGGACTTATCAAATCTGAGGTTGAAAGTGAAGAAAGATATTATCTTTACTTTAGTGATTAAATCCTCATCTTGCCAAGTCTGGACCCTTCACTGTGGTGAGAGAGGAGGCTGGGAAAAGAGCCCTGGACTGTGGCCACAGCTCTAGTAATAGGACATCTGGTAGGTAGACTAGCATTTTAGTCTTTTTCTTATCTAATATTCTTAGAGCTCCAAGTCAGAAGTGGTTTCTGAATTCCACTGGGCAAGTAAAGATGTTTGAAGACTACTAAAGAATCTGTCTCTAAAATTCATATTTAAGGCATATGTTAACTCTTCACCAGCCAAGCTACACATACCCACAAAACTGCTGTAAATTTAAATTTAGAATTATTTCACTCAAAGCCAATTACCTCTATGCTCTAGCATAAACTATGTCTCTTTTGGCAAAGGTAAAAATCTAGTGCATTATAATTAATTTTTCAAAGTTTCACTGCCCATAATGAAAAAATCAGGAATAGTCAAAATTGGATATCTCTGTGGACTAATTTTGTTTTTTTCCTCTGCCAAGGAGTGGGCTAAGAAGAGAGAGAAATGGTGTACTTGTATCTTCTAAGTGCTGTGGGTGTGTTTCTCTCAATCTTTGACTCCAGTATCTGAGGGACTGAAAACGTAAATTAAATGAAAGTTGCCTTAGGCTCTTCTAAAAGCTTCACTACAAGTCCTCCCCCTTTACTTCCTAGGCAGTTTAATCCAGGTTTACCAGATGCCTTCTTTATGAATGAGGACAGAGGCTCTGAAGGAACCTGCCTATGCCTCCAGGCGGTCTAGAACTGCTGGCGCTGCTCCTGATAGACTAAAAGGAACAGGCCAAGTCCTTGGAAGAAGCCAAACACCCTCCCTAGAAAACAGCAGAGGCCTCTCAAAGTAACACCCTTCAAAACTAAAAAGGCACCTTCCTTCTCCTCCAAGAGAGTGTCCACAAGGACCTCATGCCAAGCAGACTCTGAATCTAGAGAGAGAACCATAGTAATCGTGTTCCCTCTCCATATGGGGTATCCTCTACATCAAGGAACACTTTAAAGGGTCACTTTTCTTCATGATCTCTACCTTTCTCTTTTCTGCTCCATAGATCCTTCTAGAAAGAGAACATACTGTCTCCTTGCCAGGATGAGACACTAGATGAAAGGGACAGGTGGCTTTTGACCATGGCTGGAGGAGATGAATGTTGTCCTACTCAGCAGCCTCAAGGCCTCTTTCCTTTTCCACAACCTCTGTGGTTGTCTGATAAGAGCTGTTAGCCCCATAAAAAGCCTCCTTCTCTGAGGGGAAGCTCCCACAAGAAAGGAGAAATAGCAGGAGCTGGAGAGTCTAGTAAGTTTTGCCACAGATGTTAAGTTTACTTTCCTAGAGTGAAGAGGCAGATATGAAATATCTGTACTGAAATAATTATTCCCTCCTGCTCTGCCCCCATCCTAACATTTTAAACTAAAGATCTCAGGTTATATAAAAAAAGGAAGGGATATAAATAAATCCAGAATTATTCTACATTGTTGACTCTTATTCTATTCACCATAATAGAGGAAGAAGGCAAAAGCTCTAGCAAAACCAAAGCAAGGAAATAAGTCAAAACTGCATATTTAGCATCTTTAAGCATTCAAGATGCTTTATAAACTTCTCTACTTAATTGTTCATTAATCAGGCTCCAGGTCAACTTTAGAAGACTCTGAATTTGAAGGGGCACCAGAAACTACATCAAGCCCAAGCGTCTCTCCCAATGGTTATCTGATGACACCTTTATTCTTTTTGGTCTTCCAGAGAGAAGGAGATATGAAAGCTCTGCAGAAGGGGCATTTATACCCTTCCAAGAAATTCAGATAGTTTTCCAGATAGGTCCGAGAAGGAAGTCTATACAAGTCCATAGAGGGCCTTTTGGGGTTATATATGGTTGAATGTAGACTGTGTCAATGAAATGGGCCAAAAAACAAGGCTGGAAAGGAAAGGGTATTCAATCAACCATGGACTTGTGGCACATTGGAAAGCTAGCCCTTACCCAAGGACAATGGAGAACCACTGAAGGGTTTCAATCAACAATGTTGCAGAATCACACCTACATGACAGGTCCCTATAGACAGGGTGTTGGGGTTATAAGGAAAGAGAAGCTAGTGTTGGCAATACACATTCAAAGGCTAGTCAAGTGGTCTTAACGAAGAATGGAGAAGACTTGAGCTAAGCCAGCAACAGAGGGGATGGATAAGAGGAGGCAGACAGGGGAAAGACAGGACAGGGAGAAGCAGCTAAACCTAACAAGCAGTCACAGTCTCCAAGGCCAATGATAATCCCTGGTGCCATTAACTGAGACAGGAACTCCAAAGGCATGGGCAGATCTGGAGGAGAGACAGATTCAATGCGTGATCATTACCCATCTTAACGGACCATCTACTGGGCTGCCTCAGATGGAGAAGGAGGAAGGCTATAAAGATATAAAATAGAGCCCAGCGCAGTCTCAGCAGAAGAGGTAAGGATAGCATCAAAAGCACTGTGCATGCAGATCAAGAGAAGGAATATTCAGGCTTCAATAAGTGGGGGGGAGGCCACTGTGAGTCACGAGAGCATCATGAGCAGAGCTAGAACAAATAGCAGAATACAGACTAGACCAGTGTACTTGCAAGAGCGTCCATTTAGAGGACTAAGAAGGTTGGAGGCAACCTTAGAAGGCAACCTTAGAAGCAGCTGCTCTGTGAGAACTCTGACCTTATTAATCAGGCCAAGGGCAGTCACTGGAGATTTCTGATTAGGCAGATTGATGGACAGTAACATGTAAAAGGGACATTTTCTCTACTAGACCAATGAATGTGGAAGCCCTATAGTCTAGAAATACAAAAAGTTTCATAAGGATAGAATCAGCAGAAATTAAATATCCTAAGAAGAGAGTAAATGAAATTAGTAGAAAAGCAAAGAAACATTGAATTTTGGACCTGGGTAACCTAGGGGTTGGCAAACTATGACCCACAGATCAATTTCAGCCCACTGCCTATTTTTGTAAGTAAAATCTTATTGAAACACAGCACACCTATCTTTGTTGATGTATTATCTATGGATGCTTTTGTGCTACAAAAGGCAAAGTTAAGTAGTTATGACCAAGACCTTAAAGCCCACAAAGCCAAAAATATTTACTGTCTGGCCCTTTACAGAAAATGTCCGCCAACCTCTGTTGCTATTAATCAAACCAGGGAACTCAAGGGGAAGGAACATGTTTTAGAAGGAAGGAAATGAATTCAAATTTGGATACAAGGTACTCAAATAGAAACATCTGGCAAGAAGTTAGAAACACAGACAAATTATAAAGACAGGATTGGGGGTTTTATTTGGGAATCTTTCTCAAAAGGTGATCACTAAGAGCCATGAAACTTTTCAAGAAAGCACAGAAATGGAAGCAACAGGAGAGGAGACTGATTTAGGAGACAGAAGAAAGAACCAGAGATGCAATCGAGAGGTGGGTGACCTTGCCCAAGCAGTGTCATGGGACATGGGGAGAAAGCAACTTCAAAAGAGAAGAGAAGCCACATGCTTGAGAGGTGGAGGACGATAAGGACTTAAAGGTGTCCTCAGGCTTGGGAAACAGGAGGTAACAGACAGACTTCTTCCATGATACCCATCCCATCTTTAGCAGCTCTGTTACAAAGGTCCTCCCCATTCTAAGCTAAAGCACATCCATGGCCCTGAAGCCTCCCCTGCAAGTTTAGTTCTACCACTACGATTTCCCCTGCCGAGATAAGAAGAGAGAGAACAGCACAAAGGCACGAAGGAAAATGTAGTTTAGTTAAATCAGACTACATAGTTTGAGTTTGAAGGTAAAGCTGGAAATGCAAGCTTTGGATGCCAAGTGGAGTTCAAATTTAAATTTTAAAAAGCGGACTGGTAATAGTAAGACAGGCTGGAAGACAAGCCGGCAGGGAGTAGACTGGATGGGGGAAAGGAGGGACAGTTAGGAGTCTGTTCCGATGGTACAGGCGAGCAGTGAAAGAGACAAGAGGAAAACACTGCAAAAGGAGCTCAAGATGACATGCAGACTAAGGGTTTGAGATGATGAAAAGCCAAAAAAGGGCTCCCGTACCTGGAAGCTTCTCACACAACCTAAAGAAGAGAGTCTAGAAGTTCAGTTGGTTGAGCACAACTTTAATTTTTAAACATATTGATTCCTTAAGGAGACATCCAGGTAGAAGTGTTTGGCAAAAAGATAGAAACTTAAAGTCAGAAACTTAAAACAAAGGGCCAGGCAAAGTTTTAGGCATCACCTGTACAAAAGCAAGACTGAGCCAAAAGACAGTTGATCCCAAGGACAGGAGGTACAGTTCAAAGAGCAAAGACACCAAGGACCAAAGCCATGTTTAGAGGCTAGGAGAAAGCAGAACCAGTAACAGAAAGAAGAGAGTGCAGAAAGGCACCGTATTCACACTCGGTACCCTGGGCAGTTTCACATGATTTTTTCCCCTTTAATCTTCACAACTGCCTTCCCATAAGGAGAACATTAGTACCATTATCCCCACCATATGTATAGTCACCCAAGGGGAAAGAATAAATCGGTGGCAAGTTAAAGTAGGTTTGGACTTTAAGGTCCCACTATCATCCGCACCACTCTGAACAGAATCCTAAAGCAGTTGTCTTCTTGATCAACCTGATTCATAACTGCCACACACGAAGGTTTCATGAAGGGGCGCCTGGGTGGCTCAGTGGGTTAGGCCTCTGCCTTCAGCTCAGGTCATGGTCTCCAAGTCCTGGGATTGAGCCCCGTGTCAGGTTCTCTGCTCGGTGGAGAGCCTGCTTCCCCCCTCTCTCTCTGCCTGCCTCTCTGCCTACTTGTGATCTCTGTCAGGTGAATAAATAAAATCTTTAAAAAAAAAAAAAAAAAGAAGGTTTCATGAAGTTCACCTGCTCCATTCTCTCACTTCCTCCTAAAGCAACCTTTGTCCACTTTTAGGAACTAGTTTCCATCCACAGCTGCAACCCCACCAGGTCATCAACCTGGTGACAGCCTAAGAGCAGAGCAACTTCTAAGCATCAGGTGAAATTAGAACAGAACTGCTTCCAGATACAACGGGCTGGCAGGACTTTCAACAGGATGTTAGACAAAATGGTGAGCTGGGGCTATTGATGAACTCGGGAAGGAAGAAGAAAGACCTGAGATAGAACACCCACCACCCCCTTCCTAACCCACATCTAAATCAGAGGCACTCAAACACCTTGAACTAGGACTCTTTGGATGGGGGGGTTTCACCAAAAGGTAAAACCCAACCCACATGGTTTCCTTCCCTTAGAGCAGCAAACAAGGCCCCAGAGAATTGCCTTTTCCTATAAGATACTGTTGTCTAATACCTATTCCTATTTCGCCTAGCAGCAGGTTCAAATTCTTAAGAATGCTTTCATTAGCACAGGGGGGTTTCTAGGGCAGTAGGAGTAGGGTAGATCCAGGACACTCAGCATTTGTCAAAACCCTTAAAACTTCACAACACCATGAACTTGAATGCATGTCATTAAAAAATAAAAAGCATTTAGGGAGTCAAGAGATCCCAGGATGGAATGCAGACCATGACATGAGACTCAGCTGAATTAAAGTGGATGCAATCTCCTCACTGAAGGGAGTGAGGGAAAAGGCACTGACGTAAGGGAATCTGGATGTGAGGGAAGCCTCAAGGCAACAGGAAGCACTGAAGTCCAGCTAAACTTGTGGGGTGGGAGTTAACCATTCCGACAGCACTATACCTGTCAGTAACAGACGGATGGAGGGTGGTGGGAGTCTGCAGATGAGGGAGAGGGGCTGGAACGGCCCATGTGGTACTGCCCTGGAGTTGGAGACATCCCTGTGAGCTCAGGTTTGCTTAATACAGCTACAGAGGAATAGATCCAGAAATACTTACAGATATGTATACAAAAGTTAGGATACATACACCTATTTCCTTGTTCTGTCAGCTGGGAGAACCCGGACGCAATGAGCAACACGCACACCCAACCATCCAGAACTTTGGTTTCTAATTCCGCTGAGAAAAAGGAACCAGGGCTCCTGGGAAAAATGGCTGATTCCAAGACTGTGTCAAGGACTATATAAAATGAGCCTGGAACATCTTATAGTACCAGAAACAGAAAGTGTTAAAAAAAAAAAAAAAAAGAAAGAAACACCGTGATTGGGGGGTGGGGGGTTCCTGTAGTGTAGTGCTTATCACACTGTCCTGACACAATGATAGAGGTACGCCACAAAAAAGAAGGGAGACCCCAAAAGAGCTCCCAAAGGCCAAAACTGGAAGAGTTTGAGTCAAAAAGTAATGTAGTATTATATATAACCTAAAGGATCAAGTAAATATTCCCAAGTCTATACAGACCTAAATAAATGATTGAATAAATAAATAAATGGGGGGAAGGGACAAATCTCCAAACCAGAATATCAAATGATGTGTGTACATACCGGTCCCCTCCAGGAGGGGGTGCATAACTTGCCACACCTTTAGTGTGGGCTGTACACAGTGACTTATAGTGACTTCCTTCCAAAGACTACAGTACAGAAATGGGTGGGGAGAGGAGTCCTTTCATAGAAGAAACCTGACAAACACTAGGCAAGCCATGTGATCAAGGTCCACACGGAGAGGATTATATCATGGTAATAGCCTGTATGTATGTGTAATGATGTAATTGATGTGATATAATGAAATATGGCACTTTAGTTCTGGGATCTTCCTCCCCAAAATTCCATTATCCCCTGTCTAATGATAAGAGAAACCTTAAGCAAAGCCAAAGTACCACCTGACTGGTACTCCTCAAGCTTCTAAGCTCACCAGAAACAAGGTCAGTTTGAAAAACTGTGACTTCAAACCCTAAAAAACATGCTTAATTTTTCCACTTTCCATTTCCCCCCTGCCCTGTGATTTCCAACTATAGCTTCTGATGGCCAGTTCTCCAAGGACTGATGGGAAGAGGTGGTCTCAACACCACAGCAGAATTCTGGATGGAATCCTGACACAGAACGGGAACCAAGATGCCCTTCAACAGATGAATGGATAAAGAGGATATGGTCCATATATACAATGCAGTATTATGCCTCCATCAGAAAGGATGAATACCCAACTTTTGTATCAACATGGACACGGGATTGGAAGAAATTATGCTGAGTGAAATAAGTGAAGCAGAGAGAGTCAATTATCATATGGCTTCGCTTATTTGTGGAGCATAAGGAATAACATAGAGGACATGGGGAGATGGAGAGGAGAAGGGAGTTGGGGGAAACTGGAAGGGAAGATGAACCATGAGAGACTATGGACTCTGAGTAACTAACTGAGGGGTTTGGAGGGGAGGGGTTTGGGAGATTGGGTGAACCTGGTGGTGGATATTAAGGAGGGTATGTATTGCATGGAGCACTGGGTGTGGTGCATAAACAATGAATTCTGGAACACTGAAAAGAAATTTAAAAAATAAAAAAATTTTTAAAAGATTGCAAAAAAAAAAAAAAAGAAAGGGCACATTAGGTAAAAACTAAGGAAATTAAATTAATCTATGAGGTTTAGGAATAATATATCATTATTGGTTCATTAGCTGTGACGACTGTATCACACTGACGTAAGAGAGTAATAACAGAGGAAACTGGGTGTGGGGATATATGGGCATTCTCCGTATTATCGTCATGATCTTTCTGTAAGTCTGAAATTATTTTTTAAGTGTCTATTTAAGAAAAACACCTTTTAAATAAAACCTGCCTCCAGTGAGCCCTAAATCCAGGTAACTTTCAGAGAGATTAAAGTCTGAATTTAGCAACAATATGATGGGTGATAAATCTGATTCTGTCACCAAATGAATGAAAAGAAAGCCAGAGGCGGCTGTGCCAACGAATACCTAACCTTTTCGGAGTGTGTATGCAACATTACCATATGAATGCTAAGACAACCCGTTCCTAACTTCCCCCACCTGGCACAGGGGCAGGACTTCCCGCCTGAGCCAGTTCCCATACGGTGATGTTCTGTGTGACTCCATACTCTTGGAGGAGGTCCAAAGTGACAACCCTGGGGCTTTAAAAAAAAATTTTTTTTTTATTATGTTCAGTTAACCACTGTATAGTGCATAATTAGTTTTTGATGTAGTGTTCAATGATTCATTAGTTAAGATTTTATTTATTAAAGAGAGAATGAGAGAGGGATAGAAGGAGAGAAGGCAAGGGGAGGGGCAGAGGGAGAAGCAGATTCCCTACTGAGCAGGGAGCCTGATGCAGGACTTGAACCCTGGGATCATGACCTGAGCTGAATGCTGAACCCAAGCACCCCCACAGGGCTTTATTTTAGAAGTATACCTTTCTCACCTGTTCTCAGATAAGCTGCTGGTCGGGTGTTCTCTCTTAAGTTGAAGTAGAGGAAAAGCACAAAGTGAGGGGGAGAGAGGGGCAATGAGAAGAAAGAGGGGAGACAGAGAGAAAGAGAGGGAGAGAGAAATCAGCTACAAACTGCTTCCAACTACCATCTAACATAATGAGTATTTTTTCTGAAGCTAAGGCCGCGTAATGCGAATGACATCATGCCCATTACACCATCTGATTTCACAAAGAGTTGTAGAAAATCTGAATAGCAACGCCTCAGCTAAAAAACAGATGGACTCAGAACAGGTTTTCAAGACAGTCCCGCTTTTCATTATTCTGCCCAATGCCAAGCGAGGAAGAACTGTAGGACCTTCTCCCGGCCCCTGGCCAGGCCTCCCCATCCCCCCACCCCCCACCCCCACTCCAGAGTCTCCTGCTTTACCTCACACAAATGCAGGTCCCCAGCCCAGAGAACGGCAGCCCAACCATCCAAGTCTTCCAGGGATGGACTCTAATGCCCACTCACATCTGGCCACCACTATAATTACTTCTTCCTTCACGGTTCTCATTACTCCATCCTTCTCTGTCCACCAACAACCCAAGCAACTGTATAATTTGCTATTGTAGAGTCCTCAATAAAAAAATATAATTTTTTGCATACCCATTGTATCATATTAGCTATGCACCAGTTGTTTTATTTCAAAAAAAAATGTTTTTTTACTAAGAACTTCCCCATCTTCTTACCAAACTTTTTTTTTTTTCCCAATACCCTCTGGTTAGTAGCTA
Organism: Mustela nivalis; assembly: GCF_964662115.1. NCBI lineage: Eukaryota > Metazoa > Chordata > Mammalia > Carnivora > Mustelidae > Mustela > Mustela nivalis. Next base: position 38,986,820 of record NC_139025.1, read on the forward strand.
TCAATAATCTAGAGAATGTATTCCCATAGCTAAAGAATTAAACACTTGAAACATAATATTTTGGAGTAGATTTGAAAGCCAAATGCCCAAAAAACGAACACTGACTGCAGTTATATTTATCAATATATACTATATTCCACAACACAGAGTCCATTTACAAGAAGTTCTAAAACAAAACTGCAAAATAGTAACAGTTAAAAAATCAGAATGGGGAAAATGAAACAGGAGATCAAGGCTGGGGCTAAGCTTAAGTGTAAACTATTTAACTTTTTATTCAAGTTGAGCTACAAATCTGAATCTGAACTTCTGAGGCAAAGCAGAAAGGGAATCAGCATCACAAACATGATTCACATTAACCATAATGAAATTACACCAATTTCTCAGGAAGAGCAGCGTTTCCAAGGACCTTAGGTCTTAAAAAAAAAAAAAAAAAAAAAAATCCTTAACATGGTGTTTCTCAAAATGTGATCCCCAGGCTAGCTACCCACATCACCAGAGAATTTCTTAGAAATGCAAAGTCTAACCCTACCCAAATCTGGTGAATCAGAAACTGGGGGTGGGGCGCAGGGATCTGTCTTCACAACCCAGCCTTCCAGGAGCTTCTGAGGCGGGCTTAAGCTTCAGAACCACCGCTTCAGCCTGCCTTCATAGAGGGTGCATAGGAAGTGGTTACAAACCTCAGAATTATCCCAACAAGAGGTCAGTGGTATATTTCACAGAGCAAATTCTAGTAGCATTCTTCCGAGTAAAGCAGATATAAAAAATCCCAAACCCTGTGGCCAAGCACACAGACTGGGTGTTGAGAGGAAGCATGGGCTGAAGCAGGTTTCCCAGGGCCTCACGCAGAGTAGATGGACACGTACCCGTGTTCTGGATAAACAGTGAATAAATGCACGCGTGCATTGTTGAATACCATGCAAACAACACCCCCCCACACCCCGGCACTGTAAGCACCCATTATTATCAACCGTGCTTTGGATGCTTACACCAAATATGTCACTTTCAAAGGCTGAAGTGATTTTTAAAGACTTTATTTAAGGAGGAAGAAATCCCCATTTGTAATCAAGTATCGTTTTACCTTCAGTTTTTTAAAAAATTGCAAAAACATTCCAACCTCCAGGGCACAATCATATCAACCCATGTTAGCTCTACAGCCAGGAGGGAATTAGCACTAGTCCTCATTTTTACTGCGGGGGTGGTGTGGGGGGAATACCTACAGGAGATCTTCATCAGCACAAGGTCCTCTGACCTCCACCCTAGTTCTCCTTCCTTATTCCATAAACAAACGGGTGTCTGCTGGGCTCTGACTTTAAAGGCTATCTTTATAAATCTTTTGGGGGTTCCTCCTCCCTCCCTCCATTGGGCAGAAGGAACATTAGCATGAAGCCTCTTGCCCGGTCAGGACATGCCCTGGGATCAAAGAAAGACAAGATCATCTTGGAAGTATGGTTTCTTTCTCTCTCTCTCTCTCCCCCACCCCACCCTTTTTTCCCTCTGTAACAAGGGGGCAATTCTGGGAATGCTGGTAATGCCAGGGAAGAGGGAAGGGTGGGCATGTCAAGAACCCGCAGCAGGTGCTGGACGGGAGGGTGCTAGGAACCCTGTGCAAGGACTAGGCCAGGTCAAAACAGTACCGCTTTGCCTGACTGGGTCTCATATTCCTCTGGCCCCTTTCCTAGAAAAAGTCCTCACTTGGCATCCAGCATCATGAGGCTCTCAGACACCCAGAGGCTCCTCCAAGGATCCCAGGTTAAGAGTGCACCGCCTATCTGGGTGACCCATTGCTTGCCGTTGGTGCAGGAAAGTCACAAGGAGGGCACAATTCCACCATGGGCAGAACTCCTTCGATAATGATTCCAAGTCATAGAACCTCCTACAAAGGTCAGCGCTCATTCATCCAGTTAGTGATCCAGGAAACATTTATTGAGCACCTACTGTGTGCCAGGCACCAAGCTGGGTGCTGAAAATAGGGAAATCTCAGGACGAGAGCAGCACCAAGAGACAGATTAGGAGAGCTGCACCTCTGGCACGTGACCTCACCCACTGCAACCTGTGCAGCAGTTCATTGAGGCTGACTTCACACACATACATACACACACACACACACACACACACACTCACACACACATGCAATATCGGACTTGCACCACATCATCTTGGTTCTCCTGGCTGCATATCCTCTGGGGAGGTTGAATCAGACACGGACATTTAGACTGGGGTAGGGCAAGCGACACTGAGCATTACTAGCTGACTCTACCTTGTCTCCGTGGTTTTAATGCCTGCTTTCTTCATCTTCCTGTCTGTTTCCTCCTCTCCTGTTGCTCTTGCTCACACCTGCTGCCTTCTCCTAGCTCTGCATCCCCCAAGCTGTCAGAGTAGGGAAGAGTCCTGTTTATGATCTCCAGGTCACAAGTTCCGGACACAGAGAAGGGGGTAGAGCAATGGAATATATGCGAAAGCGGATATATTCGGGAAAATAAGAGTTTCCCATTTATGCAATCCGTTTTTTCAGACATGCCACACTTAGTGCCTCTTACCACAATTATCTTAGGAGAAGGGAAGACCACAGCAGAAAGAGCCATCTCCCTCAACAGAGAAGCACTCTTAGTAGTTTAAAGCAGGTTCAATTTCCATCGCCATTATACTAGGAGCCCCAGGATCCTTGCGTTCAAGGCCTTTGGTAACTGAGGCAAGTGTGTAAATATGCATAAACATGGAATAGAGATCCTGAAGGATCGCTGGTTGTGTAAGAACAGGTCCCGTTAGTTACAGCATGGGTCCACACCCCCTTGCCTAATGAGTACCATTCATATTCCCAAACTAATTAACAACAGTGTTGAAATACCTGATACCCGAATTCTATTCAGGATACCCATGAACTCTGAGGCCATAGTCTCCAGAATGCCAGAGGTCAGGCTGGCTTCCCCAAAGTGGCCACCAGCCAACCTGCCCTTTTCACTGAGCTTCCTCGAGGACGCCAGGCGAATGGGTGAATGACAAAACATTTTTCTCCTGGAATCTGGAGGGATCTGGCTCCTCTCCTGTTTTGCTGCCTTATTCATCATTACCTTTTCTCAAGGCAATGAAGAAAAAAACATGGAAACCGTTTTCCCAAAGTAGTCATTTGCCTTGTAATTTGCTTCAAATGTCTTCAGAGTTGGAGCAGTCTTTCTTTACTAGAAAAACAAAACAAAATGATACGAGGCAAAACTTCCGGCAATACGCTGAGGCTTTTCATCGTTCTTGGTAAACGCGAACAACAGAAATGACACCCTAGTAACCTAAAACTCCACAGACCCTCCCCAGGCGTGCAGTAGATGCCTCCTACACGTCACGGCAGACCGGCACTTATGTGCGGAGAGTTCTGCGATCACGGGCTCGCCTTCTGACGGGACCGGAGGGAGCACATTGTCCTTCCCTCCTCAGCTTGGGAAACCGAGACAAAAGGTAGGGTAGAAGTTGCAGAACGAGGCTTCAGTAATGTCCCCGTTTCAGTCTTTCTGCTTAACCCCTTGCTTCTTTCGCTTCGTTTCTGAAGCCATTACACCCTTCCCTTACCGCCACAGCCGGAAATGACCTTTCTTCTGAACTCCTGTAGGAATTGCTGCCTGAACAATGCATCTGTCCATTAGTCATGTAATGCCCTGCTATTTAAATCCTGCATAATTATCTAACTTTTCCTGTGTTTATATCTTGGTTTCTTCGACTAAATTTGAAGTCCTTTGGGGGCCAGAATTAAGTCTTATGCATCTTTGTGTCCTCATGCCACCCCGCACATAGGAGTCCAGAGAAATACACGGTAATGGGATTTATTCTGATTTCTTCAAATCTCAGAAGACACGGATGCCTGCAGTTTATCAAAAATAAACACACAAACAAAACCACAGAAATACGGGCAGTTTTTAATAAAACTTCAAGCGGGATTGCACAAAACTGCATATAATTCGGCATCAATCCATTGCCTTCCTCAGCACTAGAAAATACTCAAATTTACTTTAGAGCTTTTGGTTCTTTTGGTTAATAATTCTCTTGCTCAGGGAGCTATGTGAGTTATACGTTCCCTCCCGCCCTTCCTACAGAAAGGAAAAAAAAATGGACTTTGTATAACCTGCATTTAAGTAGACTGCTCAAAATATTTAGGACACATTCCTATTCATCGTGTTCTTAAACATCCAAATATGTTTTTTTATTCTACACATTAAGTTTCATAATTCAGTACGAATCCTACAAGTCTGTCCAAGTGGAATCAAAGTCTTTTCTACACCTTCTCCCTCCAGGCCCTCCCCCAATCATCTGGCCTTCAGGGCCCAGCCACTTCTGCTCCCCAACACTGAGGCCCCTACCCCGGAACGATCCTGCCCTGTCATCCACACCACCTTCCAGCCTCCGGCCCTGCTCCCTCCACACCAGGCTTAGACCATACAGAGCCCTCCCCAGGCCAGGAACTGTTTCCTGCCAGCCACTGAGGCCCCTTCTGGTCACATTTCCTTCCCAACGCTTACCGATCCCTTCTCACAACATCCTCACACCTTGCTCTTCAACCATCTCTGATTAGCAACACCGTCACCTCCCACCCTTTCCCCCCCACCCCCTTGAACCAGTCTCGTGATCTGCTTCCTCTGCTCCTGCCTACCACACTGGGGAACCAGGTCCACAAGGCCCTAGTAAATTCAGTTTCTAATCCTGGCTGGGCCTCATTACTGCTTTCACTTTTTCTTGATCAGCTCCTCTCCCGTGTCCTTTGGTGACTGGAATTTTGTAGATAATCTCCATTCTTTTCAAGTTCCCACCCCCATTCTACTTTGCCTGCTACTTCATCAAATACTTACAGTGACCTGGGGTAAGCCATGTCAATTACCAACCCCTTAAGTCTCCCCTTCCAGCTTCAAGGATGACCACAGAGTTTACCTTCAGACTCATCCTTCTGGGACTTCTCTAGGAATGCCTTCTTTCATCCATCCCTCCCTTTCTGTCTAGGACTCTGTCCATTGTCCACTGCCATCACCTGTACTCTCCTTGAGCATCGAACTACTCATAGTTTTTAACTTACCACCTCTATGTGGATGACTCCCAGATTCCTTTCACCAGCTACCCACCTTCCCAGAGCTCCAGACTCACATTCGGCTGGCTAATGGATACTTTAAAAATCAATATATGACCTTAGCCCAATGTCCATTATTCCTCCTCCATTCCCTAGATCCACAGTGACACCAAAAACTTTAGGAGACATTCTGGTCTCTTCCATCTCATTCATTTCCCATAGGCAATTGAGCAAAATCATAAGACTTCACATCTTGGGCACTTCTCAAACCTATCTTCTCCCCACCTGATTGTCACTACTTCTTGCATGTCTGATGATCTCATCTGGCCTACCATGATAGCTTCCTGGCACCCAACAACACATCTATGATCCGCCATGCTGCCATGACAACCCATCCAAAAGGCAAATGTGACCATTTACAACCTGGTGAAAGTTCTTTAGTGGTTCCCCAGCAGCTAGAGCATATAGCCTAAGCCCTCACATTATATATAGCTGACTCCTCATGGGCTAGTCCCCCGACTACACCATTCCCTTGATGCCACCCCATGCTTTATACTTGATTAAGAAAGCTTGACTTCCGGGGGTGCCTGGGTGGCTCAGTGGGTTAAAGCCTCTGCCTTCGGCTCAGGTCATGATCTCAGGGTCCTGGGATTGAGCCCCACATTGGGCTCTCTGCTCGGTGAGGAGCCTGCCTGCTCCCCCCACCACCTATCTGCCTGCCTCGCTGCCTACTTGTGATCTCTGTCAAATAAATAAATAAAACCTTTAAAAAAAAATAAAGCTTGACTTTTCAAGCACACACAGGCTATTTAATACATTAACACTCACGCTGTTCCCTTAGCCTACCACCCTTTCCTTCCCTCTTGCCCATTCATCATCTAAGTCTTACTCCTCATTCAAGACTCAGTGCAGGTGACTTCTCCAGAAAGATGTGTCTTAACCTCCCTTCTTCTCACGGGCAGTAAGAGGCTGTTCTGCAGGATTTCTCAACTCCCTGGCATGCCACTCATCACTGACATCACCTGTGCTCACCTCCACATCCCCTTCAACGTGGCACGCATCTGCAAGGCTGGGATATACTTGACCCATCCTTGTCCACTAGAGGATGAGCCCATCCTAAAGTGGGGAGAGTGTCATGATGTCAAGAGAGTCACTGACAAGTGCTGTGGCTTCAGAAGAACACCCATCTTCCAGAGCACTGGCCCAAGCGGCCCAAGCAGCCCAAGCATTGAGGAAAAGGGAACTTCATTTCCTTCTGTTGTGAGCACGGCATACTGTTCTTGGGAGGAACACTTGATCATTCCACCTCGTCTGTGTCAGAGTCACATGCAAGCTGACTTTTACAAACCTGTAATAATGTATGTGATCAGTCAACACTGAGAAGTCTGTCCACAAAAGCTCTCTGGAAGACCAGTTGAATTCATTATTTCACTTAGGCAGGACTAAAATCCATAAGCAAAGATACAACTCCAAAGAGCAAAAAGTTTAAATCATCAAGGGTTTTGTTGTTTTTCTAAGTGAATATCCTTTGAATGTCCTAATTCCCTCACTTCCCTTGACCCCTTTGTTTTCTTTTAAATAAATACAGCGATTTGTCTTAAGAAGCAATCTGATATTAAAACACACCCTTCTGGAGGCACCTGGGTGGCTCAGTAGGTTAAGCCTCTGCCTTCAGCTCAGGTCATGGTCTCGGGGTCCTGGGATGGAGCCCCACATCAGGCTCTCTACTCAGCAGGGAGCCTGCTTCCCCCGCCCCCTGCCTACTTCTGATTTCTCTTTCTCTGTCAAATAAATTTTAAAAATCTTTAAAAAACAACAACAACATACCCTTATGATCACCTTCAATTCTATTTTCAGATGAATACCCTAATAGGAACACAGAATATGAGACTGTCTTACTGATCTCATCAAGAGCCCTTTCTACCTACCCTTTCACTTTGAAGATTTTATTTATTTATTTGAGAGAGAGAGAGAGAGAACAAGTTGGGGGAGGAGCAGAGGGAGAAGCAGACTCTGCTGATCAGGGAGCCTGACTTACGGCTCAATCCCAGGACCTGGGGATCATGACCTGAGCTGAAGGCAGACACTTAACCAACTGAGCCACCCAGGCTTCCCTCCTTCTGCTTTTATAACACTAAGTGGATATGCATGGTAAAAACTAAATATAAGGCCCAATGTAATCGTAACAATGATCAAGGAATATGGCATGTTTAATCATTTTTAAAGGTCTTTCTGAAAACGAGTGAAATTGACTTAGTTTCTTATTCTACACCTGGAAATGTCCATGTCTTACCTGTAAAGTAAGCCTTGTCCCTCTCTTTTTACAGGTTGTAAAACTAAGGTTCAGAAATTTTGAAAACTTGTTCAAGCAGTAACCATAGGTTGGCCTCTCCAGTCTTCCTTCTCCAAAGCCCAAGTTCAGAACACTCAGCCCTACCACCTGCACTGCCTCTTCTCAAAAGAGGACATACAGGGTTTTAAATGAACCTCATTATTGTTGGAAGTTTTAGAAAAACCATGAACAGAGTCCACAAATCTTGATTCTGTGATATTCTAATGTTTCACTGGTAAAGTAAAAGGTCTCCTTATAAAATAAATGTATCCACGTTGGCTAGGAAACCACTTTGTGCCTGTATAACAACCACTGTGATTATCATCTAGGACAAACACCCCTAGCTCTTCATCTCTTAGAAATGTTGCCACACTCTCCTCCAATTGACAGGTCCTCTATTCTTTTCCTCAATAATAAAGCACCCCAAAAGGAAAAAGGCACAGAAAGGTAAAAGTAAGGGAATTCAATCCCCTTCACCCTCGAGCTCACATCTTTCCTCTCAAAAAAAAAAACAAAAACAAAAACAAAAACAAAAAAAAAACAGTTAAACCTAAGAACTTCCCCAGGCACTGTTCTGAACAGGTTAGGAAAGGAGCTGTGGATATGAAACAAAATAGCATTCCATAATCCACAAAAGATCAGTGGGCTGCAATCTCTGCACCAAGTTTCAATAGCCATGCAGGTGGGAGACGTCTATGGTCTCCTGGGGCCTTTAATCACAGAAAGACTCACAGCATTCTCTCTGGGCATGGCAACTGTGTGAGCAAACGGCACAGGCCTGAGGTTCTTGTTCTTTCTGAATGATGGCTCCTATCCCTCCAATCCCTCTACAATACTGATATCTAAGGCATTCTAGGTACGTGTTCCTGCTCCATAAACTAGCAAGCTCCATAGTATACTAGATGGCTAGTGCTTCCTACCATGATTCCTGCTGCACTAAACCTAAATTTACTCTTTAAGTTCCTCAAGCCACTGGAAGCCAAATGGAACAGGCAACTGGGGAGGAAAATAAGATAGGAGAAGATCTCATGCTTCGTTTTGCTTTTATTTATAAAGTGTTTTTACAGGGGGCACCTGGGTGGCTCAGTCGGTTATGCCTCTGCCTTCCTCTCAGGTCATGATCTCAGGATTCTGGGATGGAGCCCCATGGTCCACTCCTTGCTCACTGGGGAGTCTGCCTCTCCCTCTCTCCCTACCCCACTCATGCTCGTTTGCTCTCTCTCAAATAAATAAAAAAATTTTTTAAAGTGTCTTTATATTATCCAACAATGCAAATCCCTTGTTTCTCTGTCATCCAAACACACACACATACACATACACGCGCACGCACGCACAATGGGTTTCTTTAAGAAATGTAAATATTGAGTTCCAAGATAGATTTTAGCCTCCGAATTTTTTGGATAATGTGAAGCAAAGAAAAGTAATTCAATTTACTCAACCCGTGTTTTTTCTTTTCCACTTTGTGTTTTATAAGAAAATACCTCCAGATAGACACTTTAGTATTATTTGGTATATGAATGTTGTTGTCCCTAAAAACAGAGACATGCTCAGGTCATAAGGTGATGTAATGCTTCATCCACTACATTTTATACAGCAATTTGATATTGATACAGCAATTCTATGGTGTTCCTATAAGGATTCTTATTGCATAGCTCTGCAAAATTCCCTCTGTGGGAAGGTGGCTTTGGTATTATCCATCAAGACTCCTACATTCAAAAACAGTGTGTTTAATAAAGTTTTCTGCAATGATGGGAATGTTCTATAGCTGAGCTCTCCAATATGATAGACATAGACTTGAAATATGGCTAATGTGACTGAGGATCCGAATTTTAGGCTACCGTGTCAAGCAGCAGAGTTCTAAAATATTTGAAGCTTTTTAGTATTTGGCCATCATCTTTTTAAAATAGAAGATTAGGAAACATGCAGTCTCTAAAATAGGTCAGTCAACATCTCTCTGAAGTTCTGTCTCAAACTATACACATTCTCTATCTCCACACGATGGAAAATAGGTCCACTGTGGTGTAACACTCTCAGAAAACTTCACACCTGCAGTTATCTCCCATCAGTGCTCATGCAAATAGAAAGTGTTAACATTGCCACAGGTTTTAAAATAATGAAGTGTTCTCCGACGGGGAAAAAAATGGAATAAATCCAATATTGTGATATATTTTCTTTTATTCTTCACAGGAATAACTTTTTTGGTTCTGACACTCCAAAGTTGACAACCTCATTCCAGGACCTAGGACTAGGGACTCCGAGGAAGGAATATTAGGGTGTCTACCTCAGGTGTGGCCATCCAGCTATGGTTTGAATGGCTGATACCCAGCCCTGCCCCAGAATATTGTCATCCTCACAAACAGGAAACCAAGGTCATGCAAAGGTTCGCTCGTTCTTGAAGTCAGTTATTCTTTTAACAAACATTTCACGAGACTATGACATGTCAAGCATCAAGCCAGGCACAAAAAATATAAAGTTGAATGAAATCTAGTTGCTGCCCTCCAGGACTTACACTGGAAGGAAAGGCACAGAAATAGATCATAAACTCAACACGGTATAGTGCCTCATGAGCACAGAGAATGATAGGACTCTATAGAAGGTTACCTAACCAATTTTAGAGGGTAACAGAAGGCTTCTTTTGGAGGAGGTAACATCTGAACTGAGTCCTCAGAAGAAGAAGTTGGTAAGGCAAAAAGCAGGGACAAAAACATTCCAAGCAGCATGGATAATAAAAGCAAGAAACAGGGGTGCCTGGGTGCCTCAAGGGGTTAACACCAGCCTTTAGCTCAGGTACATGATCCCAGGGTCCTGAGATGGAGCCCTGCATTGGGCTCCCTGCTCAACAGGGAGCGTCCTTCTCCCTCTGCCCTTACCCTGACTTCTTCTCTCTCTTCCCAAATATATAAGTAAAATCTTTTTTAAAAATGCAATGAAATAAAAGCAATAAACTGCCTAAATGACATGGCATACTCAAGGAACACAAGAAGGTATTGCTTGAGAATAAAGTGGGAGTCAGAGAGTAGTGAAAAAACAGGCTCAAATGCCAGCAAGGGCCAGGGGAAGGCGGGTATACCATGTTAAAGAGCTTGGTCTCTGATTTGCACATAATGGGAGTCACCAGAGGACTCCAGCCAGGGAAGAGGTCCTGTTAGAGAGAGGCCACCAGGAAGCATACTGAGTTTGAGGGAATAAAAGGCAGGAGACTAAGGCTGTATATATATTGGAGAGCAATAACGAGGGCCTGCATGCAGGCAGAAGTAGGGAGAATCAAGACAAGAGGAAACTCAGAAATTTCCAGAAATAGCAAATAGGCAGTGATTAGACATCAGCCACACCAGGTGACTGGCTGGACCTAGGAACTAAAGAAACCAGCGTGACTCCATGATGAGGATAACTAGAAGAGACCGCTACCAGTAGCAGCTAATATTTTTTTTTTACTTTTATTTTTTAATTTAAATTTATTTAGTGAACATATAATGTATTATTAGCTTCAGAAGCAGCAGCTAATATTTATCACACTCTCACTCTGAGCCAGGCACTATACAGAAGCATTAGGGTCTGCCTCAAAGGACCCTCCTGAGATAGGTACTATTTTGATCCCCATCTTTAAAAGGAAGACATTGAGGCTGGGTAATTCAATAACCTGTTCAAGATCAAACATCAAGGAAGTGTCAGAGTCACAACTCAAGTCCAGGTATGTCTGGTTCCAGAGCCCAAATCGTCACCACCATGCAATCATCTCAAAGGACGGGAGAAAGGGGAGGTTTAGGAGGAAAGGTTTTGAGTGCAGCCCCTGTAAATTTAAAGAGCCTTTCAGATATACACGACAACCAGCAGACAGTTGTGCACTGTGCTGTAGTGCAAGGAAGAGACCTGGGGTCATAGGCATATGGATGGTGACGAAAACCCAGGGAGCAGCTGAAGTCCCGAAGCTAGAGCATCAGAGTCCTCCCAGAACTGAATGCCAACAGCAAGGTGTGCATCAGGGAAGAGAAGCCCACAAAGGGGATACAGGAAGTGACAGAGCAGGAAAACAAGAAGCGTAGACCATGCCAGACTCCAAAAGAGAGTTGACAGGGTGTGTTGCACATGACAAGGAGGTCCAGAATGGCAAGGACCAGAGCACATCCACTGGATTTGACAAATAGGTCAAACATTAGTAAGCAGGACGAATGCAAAAATGGGAGACACAGAACATTTCACGGCCAATGGGAGAGAAATAGTAAAGACGTGAAAGCTTAAAATTAGAGAATGAGGAAGGCACAATGAATAATAGTCTAAGGGCCGGAAGGGGGTGTGGTGGGAAACCCAAAGCAAGCAGATGAGGGTAACTGTGACTACCACACTGCTTGCAGGCATCGCACAGGAAACTGGTGATCATTTCAGAAAGTCTCAAATTCTTAATCAAATGAGATGCAAGGTTTTCTGAGTGAGGGGGTGGGGAGGTCTTCTGGGGAACAAGAACTGCTTGGGGTAATCACTCATTAGAAGGGGAAATAAATGGGTGGCACCAACCTGCCATGCTGTGAATCTCCCAGGCACCACTTGGTGGCCCTCACCCTGGCTTTGGGGCAGGACTGCTGCTGGCTGAAGACAGCAGGAGCTTTCAAACACCATCAACTGGGGGACTCACTGGTGTTCAAATAACCCACCATTTTCTGGAAAACCACCTCAGCGCTACTTCTCCATTGGTTTTTCTTCTACTCTGAGGTGGGTTCTGGCCACAGTAACAAAAGACTAAGAAGGTAACCCTTTTCCCCCCAAAAGCTCCCAAGACAACACCTAAAAATTATCAAAATAATACTATTGCTACAGTTACATTATTTGACTCTTACTATATAAGCTTATAAACTGCAACTAAACACAACTGACACTCAAAACATGTCAGTGGCAAAGCCAGAAACATCCTGTAAGAAGTCTTTTGGCTCTCAGACTTCCCAGAAATTTGACTTAAGAGAATCCCAATTCTTAAAATGATGCTAGAATTGTCATCAGTAGAGTCCAGGACTCACTGTGAGAGGAACGGTAAGGATCGCGAGCAATCTGAACTCTGCAGCAACTAAGGATAAGACAAGTACGAGTTCTCCTTGACAAAATGGCAGACATCCGCTTAGGAGAGCAACAAAGTACAAGATTCCAACTCTTCCCCTCCCCCAAACAACCGCTGCACTCAAGCTGACAGCCTGCTAAACAATGGAAATGTCAGGGCACCCTCCTGTCCCATGCACACCCCCTACTTCCTCTTTCGCCCTGGATGAGCTGTCATCTTTCCATGAAAGAATGCCAAGCGTCTAGTCAGTCTGACTGGCGGTTCCTGCTCTTCAGGTTCTCTGGATGCTTCAAAAGGGCGGTGATGTGTGACCAGAAAGACTACCCTCCTTGGTAGGCTGTTTTCCAGGCTTCCACCCCTGGTGAGTCACCTGCCAGTTTCTGTCATATACGAAGAGATCTGTGATTACGGAAGACTACATTGAGTCTCACCGGCCTGAGGTTGCCTCTCTCACAAGTGACACTTCTAAATTCAGACTGGATTATACAGGTGCTTTGGTGGAGAGCTTCCAGATTCCAGGTGAACTAGAATGTGGAAGTGGTGACAAAGAAAATCATAAAATAGCAATAGTAACTGTTGGTCCTGACTAGCAACATTCCCTTCAAAAATGAATCAGAAGCCACCCATGAAGCAAAAAAGTCAAAGCAAGAGTAGTCAAGAGATTTCAATCTTGAACATGAGACTCCAAAATCTCTCTTAAAATTACGTAGTGTGAGGGCACCTGGATGGCTCAGTGGGTTAAAGCCTCTGCCTTCAGCTCAGGTCATGATCTCAGGGTCCTGTGATTGAGGCCCACATCGGGCTCTCTGCTCAGCAGGGAGCCTGCTTCCCCCCTTCTCTCTGCCTGCCTCTCTGGTGATCTCTCTCTCTCTGTCAAATAAATAGGTAAAATCTTTTTAAAAAATTATGTAGTTTACGTTTTTAGTAAACAAGTAAGAATGAATTTAAGTCCATTACTTACATACTTATTTGATGAGCATTCTTTTAAAAAAAAAAATCATCCATTTGACCTAAGGGATCCATTAAAGCATACACAAAAAAATGGGTTTTCTAAAGCCTTCTACCAAAATTTTATTACCAACCCTCTTCTGCACAGATCTGTATTACACATAACTGAAGATCAAACCATCCCTTCCATCAAGGAACTAACAGTTTTTCAAAGAGTGGAAAGACCAAAAGAAGCATACGTATCAGGTAAGATCAGTTAAAAATCCTGAAACAGATTTTTTTAAATAAGAGGAAAATAAGAAAACAAAGATATCGGGGCGCCTGGGTGGCTCAGTGGGTTAAGCCGCTGCCTTCGGCTCAGGTCATGATCCCAGGGTCCTGGGATCGAGCCCCGCATCGGGCTCTCTGCTCAGCAGGGAGCCTGCTTCCTCCTCTCTCTCTGCCTGCCTCTCTGCCTGCTTGTGATCTCTCTCTGTCAAATAAATAAATAAAAAATCTTAAAAAAAAAAAAAAAAAAGAAAACAAAGATATCAAAATAAGCTCAACAGGTGAAGAATGCTAATGTTGTACAATGCAATGACAGATAAAGATTTGTACAGAAAAGCAAGAGCTTTAGCGAAAAAGAACTCAGGATGAACCTGTTCCTACAGCAGAGTATAGGCAAACTGGTTGTAAGACACATAGGATATTGGCAGTGAGTCCTTTTCCAGGGACTTCACTACAAAGGGAAAAAGTTTATTTTGTTTTTGTTTTTTTTATTATTATTATTATTTTTAAGGAGGGGAGGAAGAAAGGGAAAAGGAGAGAGAGAATCCTTTTTTTTCATGATTTTATGATTTAAGAGAGAGAGAGAGAGAGAGAGAGAACATGAACGGGGGAGGGGCAGGGGGAGAAGGAGACTCCCCACTGAGCAGGGAGCTCAGTGCGGGGCTCCATCCCAGGCCCCTAGAATCGTGACCTGAGCCAAAGGCAGATGCTTAAAGGTCTGAGCCGTCCAGGCACCCTGGAGAGAGAATCTTAAGCTTCCCACTGAGTAGGGCTTGATCTCACAACCCTGAGATCATGATCTGAGCCAAAATCAAGAGTTACACACTTGCCCAACTGAGCCACCTAGGTGCCCCAAAAATTAGCTTATTTCCTATAAAGCATTTACACATCATTGAAATCATTCATCCATCCACTGTTCAACTCTAATGTTCTAAAAACAGGTTCTAATGTTTTCCGAAACAGAGAACAAATCAAGTATTTATTCACTTAATCCATCTCTTCAGGAATTCACTCACTAGAGATACTCAGGTACCTCTTTTATGCCAGGTGTACGATATTAGGTACAGAGGCCCCCAGGGAGAACAAATCAAACATGAGACCTGTCTCCTAGTTTATAGTCTAATGAGGAAGGCAGAAATCAAACAAGTAATCCCAGAATGACTGTGTACTCACAGACGGCATTAAATAATAATCAATTAATTAATTAATTTCTAAAAATGTGATTAAATGAGGGGTGCCTGGGTGGCTGAGTGGGTTAAGCCTCTGCCTTTGGCTCAGGTCATGATCTCAGTGTCCTGGGATCAAGCCCTGCATCCGGCTCTCTGCTAGTGGGGAGCCTGCTTCCCCCTCCCCATCTGCCTGCCTCTCTGCCTACTTGTGGTTTCTCTCTCTGTAAAATAAATAAATAAAATCTTTTTTAAAAATGTGATTAAATGAGAAGAAACAGCACAAAAAAACCTAAGCTACTTTGAGGAATTCATAAAAGGCCTCCTGGTAAAGTGGTATTTAAATGGAGAATTAACCAATCAACGGGGAGAGAGTCCCAGGAAATGGACATAGCTTTCACACAGGTCCTAAAAATTCATTTTTATATTGCCAGAGCTTCACAAATAGTAGGTGGCTCAATAAATGCTTATGGAATAAATCTTAAGATTGTATTGCATTCAGGAGCTCCTGGGTGACTCTAGCTGGTTGAGTGTCCAACTCTTGATTTCAGCTGGGGTCCTGGTCGGGGGTGGTTGGATGGAGCCCTGCGTTGGCCTCTGGGCTCATCACGGAGTCTGTTTGTCCCTCTCCATCCCCCCTCTGCTCCTCCCCACCGCTCACTCACTTTCTCTCAATTAGATAAATAAATAAAATCTTTAAAAAAGAAAAAAGAATTTCTTATTGCACTCAGGAAATCTTTACCAAGAAAATAACCCCTAGATACAGAAAAAAAATTTTAAAAATTTAGAGCTGCAGACAAAAAGAGGTGTTGTTTGGGACAAAAAAAAAAAAAAAATTAGAAATAGCAGTAGAAAGAAAGCAAATTATGTAAATTAGTGGGTGAAATATTATGCAGCTATTACAGAGCAACATATAAAACTAACTATGCAGGGCACCTGGGTGGCTCAGTTGGTTAAGTATCTGCCTTTGGCACAGGTCATGATGCCAGGGTCCTAGAATCGAGTCCCCAGTTGGGCTCCCTACTAAACAGGGAGCCTGCTTCTCCCTCTGCCTCTCCCCACTGCTCAGGATAGCTCTCTTTCTCGCTTTCTCTCTCAAGTAAATAAATAAAATCTTTAGAAAAAAGGGGCCATGCAATTAAGTGGGAAAAGGTAATAAATAAGTATATTTTCATTAGAAATACAAAAACATTTGAAAATTAAGAATATAGGCCCTTACATATCAACTGATAAAACAATCAACTACCAATCTTCTGATTTACATTCCATACATAAACCTGCAAGTTTCTTCTATTTTGAAGGAATTATTCCAGTCAATTTTCAGACAAAGCCCATTCCCACCAACTCCATTCATTCTGACCCCCAAAGAATTACAGTGTTACTTTAGTAATGCCTTATATTTCTATAAGATCTTATGGTTCCAGAAAGTCTTTTCCCATACATTATATTTTTGCTATTATCACTAGCTTCTTCCACATGATTTTCATTATTATTTTCATTTGAGAAAGAGAGCACAAGCAGGAGTGGGGAGGGAAGGGAGGCAGAGGGAAAAGCAGGCTCCCCTTTGAGCAGGGAGCTGGACCTGGGGCTCTATCCCAGGACCCTGAGACCGTGACCTGAGCCAAAGGCGAAACCTCAACTGACTGAGCCACCCAGACGCCCCTGAACTTTATTCTTTTGTAGGTCAGTATAATGTGCTCTATAAGTCAGTAAGAAAGAAGTGGCTCCTGGTTTCCCACACAGGACTCCAAGGGACTTACTGTTCACCACTGACTTTTTAATTATCACATTCTTTTTTTTTAATAATACTATTATTTAGGGAAAAAATCAAGGATATGTAAAATAATACATTTCAGTAGTTTGAAAAATTAAGAAAAATCATTCAAATCATAATGTCCTAACCAAAACATTGCTATCAATTTGTGAAGTGTATCTCTACCTGTGTTTTATGCATATCTTTAATCATTTCTTCTGATTATAAATTATACATGCTTATAAAAAAAAAAGTATAATTTGGATAATGAAAGTCCTCCATAATTCCACCTAACTTCTCCACCCAAGGAAACTATTGCTAAGGATTTGCTATAAAATCTTCCAGACATTTTTCCCTTTGGCTATGCAGGTCCACAATCCCTTTATAACACCATTATTCAAAAAGCTCCAAAACCCAAAAAAAACCTTTTACAACGTTTGTTGTTAAAATCTGACTGGAACTCAGTAAGGTAATTTGTAATCTTTATTTTTCCTGACTTAATGTAAATGTTCATGTTTCACTGCAGAAGCACTACTGTTTTTGACTACAGGGATCCATGCCATCCCAACCCCCCAACCCCTGCACCCCCCATGGAGCTATTATTTAATAGATGACACTTGGCTCTATTGAAAAATCCTGAATCCAGAAACACATTTGACTCCAACAGTTCAAACAAAAGATGTGTACCTGTACTAATATTGCTATCATTATCACTATTATTTCAGAACTGGGTCAAACCCTGCATGCTTCTCTGCAATGAGATTTTCTTTACACAATAACACATCAGGAATATCTTTCCCCATCAAATCGCCGTGCCCTTTTAACAGCCATGCAGACATGAGGGAGGAGGCAGAAGGACAGGAAGAACAAGGGGAACCCTGATTTTAAGGAAAGGATAAGTTATTCAAAAGGAGACCCGTAAGAACCATTAGGGAGATAGTCTGCAAGCCCAAAGTAGGTATCACACAATTTAGGGCCAGAGAAGCCCTTAGAGACAATAGCCTGATTCATCTGTCAAAAAAGACAATCTAAGATAGATAGATGTGAGGATTTCCTGGCTGTCCCTGCTGCCTTTTAGCAGGTCACCTGGCACTGGAGCCCAGGGTCCTAATTCCCCACGCAGCTGCTCTGAGACTCGGCCCTCTCGAAAGGGGAATGCACTGCACAATTAGCTATAAGAAACATGGAAACAATTTTCTCTGTGCAGAAGCAGGGGCTGCTCCCAGGGTCAGCATAAGCTGTTAATGCAGAGTCTGTTCCCCTACCACTGTGGGCAGTAGCTGTCCACAACCGGCAGCATGCATTTTTAGACTTTTATTGCTAAACAGAAAAAGATATGAGAAGACATCTCCCACTTAAGAATCCAAGGGGGATGTTCACATTTAAGTTGCATTTTCTCAATACAAGCCATAGTGTGCGAAGAGCGTGCCATTTTCACTACTAATCTTGATTTGTCGTTGGGGGCCCAATAGAGCTAACCCCATATCAGAGAACGCTGATACCATCCCACCAACTGGAAAACCACCAATACCAGATGAATCTCCCCCAGAATCTCCCCACCCCTCACTGTGCCCAGAAAGCCACAGAGTTCACTCCGATGTATCCCTCCCAACAAACGAGTATGCTTTCATTTACACAGAGCAAGTCTTAAATGTGCATGTACATCCAAATCCTAAAATTCAGAATACAGAAAAGCAGAGGAGAAAAGAGTAAAGCTAGAGAGTCTCAGCCTGCCTTTCCCTCACCTCCTCCCCACGGGCCCCCAACCACCATGTCCGCTCCCCAGTCCCTCGTGCTTTCAGCAGCAGGTGGGACAGATGCAAGCCTGCAGGCCCTCAGCTAGAAGAGCCATCTGTGAGAAAAAAGTTTATAAACACGGTCTTCCAGAATCCTGCAGCCCTTCAAAAGAACCCCCACCCCACAAAGACTGTACAAATAAAGCACAGGGATGCAGCCTTCTCTCTCTCTCAACACACCTGGTGCTACAGCCCCATCGATCCTTCAATAGAGGATCATTTCACAAAACTGCTGCCGCGTCCTACATGAGCACCACTTAAACTGTGTAAATTGAGAGATTAAAAACACACGCAGTGTGTACCTAAAGCCTGGGGTGCTAATATGCAAAGCAAAGTGGTCCTTCGTCAAAGCCTACCCCCTTGGAGGGGTACCTGGGTGGCTCAGCCAGTTAAGTAACCAACCGACTCTTGATTTCAGTTCAGGGTCAAGGGATCAGCCCCCTGTAGTGCCCAGCTCCAGCTCAGCAGAGAGCCTGCTTGGGATTCTCTCTCCCTCTGGCCTTCCCCCCACCCCTGTTGGAGTGCATGCACTCATGCTTGCTCTCTCTCTCTCAAAAAATAAATAAATCTTAAAAAAAAAAAAAAGAAAAGAAAAAAGCCTACCCATTTCCGCAGAGGCTGAGGTTGCTGAAGCAAACTGGCTCTTACAGGGAGAGTAGAAAAAAAAAATAACCTCTACAATCCCTCAATAGAATGTCTGCCACCCCCCAGAATTGAAGGGACTGATCTCAGAGTACTGTAAGATCCGAGTTACCAAGGTTATTTTGAAGTTACGTGAGGGTCTAAGCCAAGAGAAGGGCTTTCACGGGGTCAGCACGGTCCACATCTCTCCCCAACAGAGGAGCCCTAACAATGTTCCCTCCCTCCCCTTCCTCCCCAGGATGCTGGGGAAAGCTAGCTGTAAAGGGCTTTGAGCTTTCCCAGTAGAGAAAGACACTGGGGAGAGAGGACAGTCTTCAGTGTCTTCTAGAGGCATGGGACTCTGACGAGCGGTGAGAGGGACCCTACTGCTCTTTCCAGTCTCTGTTTCAGACAGGAACAGAGACTGAGAGGCAAGGAGATACTCCCGGTCCCTGGAGAAGTACGGAACCAGAAGGTGAGGCATATACCCTGACCAAGTAAAAGAGATTATTTTCTGTAAAAGCCCATAAATCTGACTATCTGTCAGTTCTCTTCTCTCCCCTTGTACGCTGTTTGTGTACAAAACAGGCCTGGCAAACGCAGGCATTGGTGTTTTCCAGGGCCCAGGGGCTGACAGGTGGCCTTTGGACGAGCTACCATCTCATCCTCATCCCTGATGGGAGAGGGATGGGGCAGCGGGGAGGGAGGGCGGGAGAGAGAACACAAACAGGAGCGAACTCAAGAGACGGCCTAAAAAGGGCCATGCAAGCCTCGGTCAGCCTCCCAGTTCTACATTCCCACCGCACTTCCTGTAGACCTCTCGGGGACACGTGTAACATACTATTTCATCATAGCTCTCTGTGTAGTCACCTTATTCATTCATCTTTGTACCCAAGCACCCTCCTGGCACATCACGGACACTTGTTAAATAACAGTATCTGTGACACAGCCGTGACCACAGGAATAAACGAGCACCTAGACGTTGTCCAGGATTTCTGAAGCAACGAACACTGCTCCCCACTCCCTCCCGGAACAGTCACGTGTTTTGGGTGGCACCCTCTGCAAGCAACAGCTCTGTCCTCCCGCATGGCAGGACTGGGTGGGAACCCAGACCTTCCTTCCCCTTCTACTGGCTGTGTGTTCCTGGAAAACTTCCTTGACCTCTCGGAGCCTCCCTGTCCTCATCTGTAAAATGGGGATAATGATATCTGCCTCCACAGGACGGACAGGAGATCAAGTAAGATAACAAGTGTTAAAGATGGACACAGAGCAGGTGCTCCATAAATACGGGGAGGCCAGCGGGAGCCAGCCGGAGGAGCACTGCAACCTCAAGTCAGAAACGTGCTCCAGCCCCAGCTATGCCCCTCCGCTCAAGGACTGGGGAACTCCTTGGTTTCCTCTGCTGGGACGGAAGGGACGCTCTGCCTGCCTCAGAGAACCACTGGGAGGGTCAACATGGGAAACAACTCTGAAAGGAAACAGAGAAAATACTCCGAAACCTGGAAAGGGCAAAGCAAACAAACGGCCACTTACAAGTCTCAAGGGAGGACTTAATTTTAAGAGTAGGCTGGGATCCCCATCGTCATTCTGTCAAATTCTCAGGATGATTCCACTCAACACTTCCCAAAAGCTGCCCCTGTGTCAGTCTATGCATTGGGGAAGCAGGGCCAGCGGGTCACCTACTGTGAGCCTGGCCCAATTCAGCAGACAGAGGCCCTTGCCTGCAGGAAGCCTATAGTCTTGGGGTCAGGGAGGAGGATGACTCATCAATTACAAGTAATTCTGTGCGGGGAGGCTGAACTGCCAGTTGTGATGAAAGTGTAAAATGGGGGCAGCAGTGCTAACCCTGAGCCCGGAGGACTCACAGGAAAGGTGACATTAACCCAGGGCCACTGACAGTGGCGTTCAGCAACGGTGACAGAAAGAAGAGGAAAGGTCAGCCGCAGAAATTATACACCAGAGCTGGAGTGCAAACCTGCTCAGCACAGCTTACTAGAATTAGGAGCACAGGTAATAAAAATGCTTCCCTTTTATCAGACCCCATAAAGAACCGAGAAGCTTCTGTCTTCACACAATCAAAATAGAAAAGTGGCTTCCTTCCCCGCAAGCCCAAACATCAGAAGTAGAGGCAAAGCCTTGTCCTACTTACCGCCTTTCCAGACACTACACAGGCTTTCAACGGCCTTCTGTTTTCATCCACCCTGCGCTTTCCCTCTGGTCATTCAGAATCCACTGTCAGGCCACATGCTTCCAGAGCATTCTAAAGTAGGGTGAGCCCCGAACGTACATGGCCCAGTCAGCCCTCTCTACGACACCCTTCTCTGGCTGTGACACCCTCCATAAGAACATGGACGGAGCTGTCCGGGGAGAAGGGGGCTACAAAAACATTTCGGTGCTGATAAAAATGGAAGCCTGGCTAACAGATAAACTGGGCAAAGATCGTATCAGAAAGAGGAATGGAAAGGAGCCAGGGAATTCCCCTGTGGGTCTCTACAGCTCTACTGGCACCAAGATGAATCAGCTTTAGGAACCCAATGACAGAAGCTCCCCTCCCCGGGGCCTACTCCCCGCCTCTCCTCACCCCATTGCCCCAGTCATGCTCATTAAAGTATATTAATGCCATTCCCTACAAAATCTGGGCCCTCCTCCTTTCTATTTTGGTAAAAGGTGGTTGCATTGCCCTCTACCCCAGGAAGCTTCACTGGCTGAAGTTAACACTCATGGTGTAAAACAGATTTAATATCTAACACTTCAGATCTGCCAATATAAATTACTAATGAGATTCGCTGCTAGTTATATTAGGTTTCTGGCGCGCAAAACAGAAGCATCGTTACCCAACTTCTGATGGAAAAAGGACCCGGACCTCTCTCTGAGGGGTCTCCATGAGGGGTATCACCTCCAATGGCTTCTAGTTAACCTTGACCACCACTTAACAGGTAATTAAATCCAAGCTAACACAGCACAAAGTTCCAGAAAACTGGGATTTCAGAATAAACCCCAGGTGCTCCAACTGCCACAGCCCAGAAACACCACTGTTTTGCCCCAGCAGGCAAGAAGGACTTCTGGTCAACACCCGCCTAGGGTGGGCACCACAGCCAGGCAGAGAGCAGATGAAGGCCGCAGCAGGGAGACGGCGCGGACAGACCCGCAGCAACACTTTCCACGCAGCCCTGAAGATAATCAGAAAAATCTTACCAGCACAAAATTATCGCTTAAACAGCAACACCCCATCACCATGGCTCCAGGGAAAACAGTTAAATAAAAAGTCAGTGCAGTTAAAAAGTCAGTCAGTATTCTCTCCTTAGCTTGGCACCTTAGACTGGCACCAACATGATGGTCTTTCCTGAATTTTCACCAAAAGCTCCTATCACCTGTTTCCCTCCCCACCAGGCCACCTCTTCCCATCCAGTTTCAAAGGAATGCAAAAAAAAAAAAAAAAAAAAAAGCCAGAATCACTGGCCAACAGATTACAAAGGGGCAGCAGACAAGCCCAAGTAAATATATGGTAAAACTCCTACGCCATCCCTAAGCTATGCTTAAACATGACTTCTGAGAACATTGATGTCATTAGCTAATGATGCAAGATAAACGAGAAGAACTAAAATGCTTAGGAAGAGTAACTCGTTTAGGAGTTCATTTCTATAATGGCTGTTTGGTTGAAGTCCAGGATGGAAGGCAGACTTGAAATCAAGCTCACATTCACAGAGTGGCTCACAAAACACACACAGAAAGACATGCAGTGCTGGCTTGTGCTTGGCTTAGCTCGTGAAGAGTTCTGCACCACATCCTGATCAGACACACACAATAAAATATGGGACCCCTGAAAGTATTCATGTATCTGTTTCCCCTGCAAGATAAGCTCCTTGAGGGCATAGAACCTATCTTTCTATTTCTGCACGTTCTGTGTCTAACATAACTTCAGACACAGAGTAACTGCTCCCAAAGTGGCAAACCTATTGGCCAAGTAATAGTTCCTTTAAAACTAGCTGCTACCTGACGTTGCCCTTTGTAGACTCCACCCAAAATGGGACACTGCGTGCTTGTGCTGATACGCTCAATCATGACTTCACCTAGTAATTCACTGCTCGGCTGGGAGAGCATGAGGTTAAAGGTAAAAGAAGTGTACTGTATGGCAAGCGCAGTGTTTGAAGGGAGGTAAATCCCAGAGGTCAAATGTGTGCTCTGTGATCGTTTGATAGCTCACTCATTCCGTCACTAAGCTTAACAATGAAACCCTTCATCATTTCTCTGCCACTTTATCAGAATGAAGGGACATATACCCTTACAAGGCAGACATGCGGGAGTCCCTCATGCATTTTTTGCTTTGCCTCCTCTCAATCACCTGAAGCAGGTATGACTAGGGAGGTGCCGGAGAGGGGGGGATGGAGGGAGAATGGGGGAAGGTGAGGGGGCGGCACCCAAGAGTGCTCACACTCTAGCTCCACCACGACCTGGGAGAAAGTATCCTCACCCTCTCTGGACCTCAGCTGCCTCCTAAAGAAAGAAGACGACAAACTATCTCAAAAGTATTGTGAAGATTGACTGAGTTCACGACCATGTGAGCACTCAACCTGACATCTAGTTAACCCTTACTGAGTGATATCTACTATTATTTGACATTATCGCACCCCCACACTACCCCGTTCAATACTTCTCTGTCCCTCTGGACCCTGTTGAGACTCGTGGGAAAGACCACCTGTCCTCCTCAGTGCACACTGGATTTCAACCACCATCACATGATTGTTGGAGGCTCTGTCCATCTGCTCTCCGTCAACACTGCAAGTTTTACTCTAAGAATGGGAAAAGGAAACCAACAACATACTACTTCTGTATAGTGGCCAGTGTGAATGAGACAGCTCGTGGAAGCTCCTCTCTTTCTACTTGAGGTCTACTACCCACAACGTCTGGGGAAATTAAGTATTAGAGGGAGACTCTTACAAAAAGACCTGAAAGGGGTGCCTGGGTGGCTCAGTGGGTTGAGCCTCTGCCTTCAGCTCAGGTCATGATCTCAGGGTCCTGGGATGGAGCCCCACATCGGGCTCTCTGCTCAGCAGGGAGCCTGCTTCCCCCCCAACCTACTTGTGATCTGCCTACTTGTGATCTCTGTCAGTCAAGTAAATAAATAAAATCTTAAAAAAAAAATAAAAAAATAAAAAAGACCTGAAAACACCCTGCTGGTGCTGACCACGAAGGGACCACAAGTGACAGAAGACTTTAGAGAGAGATGGTACTCCATAAACATGCTCCCTGAAAAGGGTCTGAGAGAAGAGATCACCCATGTGTGAGTATCTTAGGACTGACTACCCTAAAAATAGTGGAAAGAGGAAAATGATTTGTGAGGAAATATATGAGAAAAAGGAACTGAGAAAGAATGAGTACCCAGCCTAGTGTTGTGGCAGGGACAGGAATAAGCCCTTGGCAGGCCTGAGGTCATTCTCCCAAAGCAGAAACCAAAACACTGCCGTATAAAGCAGCATACCCGGTAAGCAATTCGAGCCCAGCCTCCACTGCTCAGCTGCAGCTCGGAACGGTTATGGGGGTTTAAAATTTAAAATACAAAATGCTTGTCCCGAATGATCTCTGAGGTCTTTGGTTCCTCTAGCTTGAAGAGCCTAGCCATGGGGATCTGGTGAAAACAGAAGGTTACACAGATGAGCCGTGGGAGGAGCTTCTAGAAGTGTCACATGCACACACACACACGCACACTCACACACACATCACCCAGGTGAGGTGAGCCGGGTCAGGGCATTCATCAGAGCAGACCTGCAGTGGTCACCTCACCTATCTCGGTCACAGGCTAGGCTGCTGATTACAGCCCCGAGCACCACCCCAGGCTGCACCCCAGCTGGCTACTGGTCCCCCAGCTGGTTCTGCAGCCCTGAAAGGAGCAGGCTGGGTCACAGAGCAACCAAGCAGTGCTCTCCACCAGCACCTTTTCTCACAAGGAAGTGACACACATTAGCATTTCATTCAACAAGTCACCAAAGTGGGGAGAAAATCTCTGCTTGCAGCACTATACCTGCACTCGACAGCTTCCTTTCATGGAAACACCTGGCACACAACGGACCCTTTGGCTGGTTTTGGTTTGCATCACAAGATGTGGCTGGGAAATGCCAGGCACCATCTCACTTGACTGCTGACCCACTTCCCATGGGCTCCGTGGAGCCAGGTCTCTCATACTTAGTTCCTCTTCCTCTCACCCCTCTGGCGTCACAAGGCAGCCACCCTGGAAGGCGATGTGAATGACATCAGAATTCTCGGAGCCGGGAAATCTTTCAGAGATCGCTCATCCACGTCCAAAAACAAGGCTACCCCTGTTCAGTCCTAAGCCCACAAGCAAGCCATGTCCCTCAATGGCAAGCTTCGTGGTGTTCCAAAGGGATACTGACATCACTTCAGGGTGATGAGAGGAGACTGCCCAAAGCAGAAAGTCACCATCATCCAAAAGAGCCACCGTTACGAAATACCTGCACAGCATAGAGGGGATGAGATGCTGCGCTTAGAAGACTAACACACAGGAATGGTCAGATTGACTAGTGCTCCACCACAAAAAAGAATGGGATCCTGCCCTTCGCAGCGACATGGGTAGACTGAGAGGGTACTATGAAATAAGTGAAATAAGTCAGAGAAAGACCAATATTGTAGGATTTCACTCACATGTAGAATCTAAAAAACAAGACACACACACACACACTCTTAAATACAGAAAACGGATGGTTGCCAGGGAGGAGGGGAAGTGAGATCAACAAAGGGGATAAAGAGATACAAACTTCTAGTTATGAAACAAGTAAATCCCAAAGATGGAAAGGACAGCATAAGGAATATGATTAATAATATTATAATGTTGTATGGTGACTACACTTATTGGGGGGAGTACTGAGTACTGCACAGAATTGTCAAATCAATATGCTATATACCTGAAACCAGTATAACGTCATATGTCAACTTACTTCTTTAATTTAAAAAAAAAAAGGAATTTTTAAAAACTGTCAGGATCCTAAGCCCAGAAGAAATCCAAGGGTTTGGGCTGTTCTTCCACACAGAAGATGGGAACCAGAAAACCTCTGTTCTGAATAATCCAGCTCTGTTTCCTGGTGCCAACTATAATTCCACTCCTTTCAGCCTAACAAAGCTGTAGGTCAAATTCTTTTTAAATGTCTTCACGTACTACATATTTTCTAATCAATTTTTGAATTTTTACAATGTGTCACACGCCTTAATTAAGCAATGAATATCACTCAAAATACCGATTACAAAAAGAGACCAAGTACTACTTTTAGATACTATTACTTCTTTTTTTTTTTTAAGATTTTATTTATTTATTTGATAGAGATCACAAGTAGCCAGAGAGGCAGGCAGAGAGAAAGAGGGAAGCAGACTCCCCGCTGAGCAGAGAGCCCGATGCGGAGCTCGATCCCAGGACCCTGAGATCATGACCTGAGCCGAAGGCAGAGGCTTTAAACACACTGAGCCACCCAGGTGCCCCAATTTCTTTTTTTTAAAAAAAGATTTTTTTTTTACTTATTTATTTGATAGAGAAAGAGACCATGTGCACAAGCGGCGGGGGTGGGGGATAGGCAGAAGGAGAGAGAGAGAAGCAGGCTCCCAGCTGAGCGGGGAGCCCAACGTGGGACCTGATCCCAGGACGCTGGGATCATGACCTAAGCCCAAGGCAGATGCTCAACCGACTGAGCCACCCAGGCACCCCAAGATTCATTAATTTCTTAATTGGAGTAATGTTAAGCCTTTCTCCAGGTAGTACACTAACACCCAAATCATTCCTTTGACGTATCAATCCCCATAACTAGGTCACTATGGCAACTGCTCCACTGGGAACACCAACCGGGCAGTAACCACAGCGTGCAGTTAGCCGTGGACTGTTCCAGGCCATGCTGTAGGCCCTGGGAAAAAGTAAAAGCAAATAAGTTTGTGCAAGAGGAACAACAGATTCATCTGGAACAGTATCTACTGGAGGATACTGGAGATCCACGTAGAAGCCATTGGCTTTGGCCAGAGGTAAAGCTTCTCCACTGTTCCGGACACTGATGCTAGATGGTTCCCGGACCTTCACAGCAGCTTCTCCAAAGCACAGTCTAAGGTTAGCTGGTCGAGAAACTCTCCATGACCTTTCTGGATGCTAGTCTTCAACAGATCATTTAAGACCTCTAATTATCAGTTCTTATGTGGTAATCAGTGAACCTGGTTTTAAGACTCCACACTGGACCAGAACACACTGGAAAATCTGCGATGAGAGATGGAAAGATCTGTTGCCTTTACAATGAGGGCTAAGCCACCTCCACCCTGTGGTGGAGCCCTTCAGCCACAACAATGACAGTGGCGAGGGGCAGAGTTCCTGTGGAAACACTTACGGTGCGATTCTTCTGGTGAAAAATGGGCCTCTGCAAAAACAAAGGCTTCACACCAACAGCACAAAGTGACGCGGCCCTGTGGAATGGTGCGTCTGGGGCTGTTAATTCAGAGCCTAAGCCCAGAACAGACGTTCACTTTGAATACATGAAGACAAAACTCCCTCATGACTGAAAGCTAAAACCGGCGGCCATGACAGCGTCTGGTGTTTTGAGATCTTCAAGCAGCAGCTCACTGACTAACTCATAATCAGGGGCATCTCTCCAAGGCACTGCTGCAGTTAGGAAAGGACAAACCACAATAATCTACATTTATAGGAGTTCGGTTGATCATATTCTATACTAATAAATGACTTAGTTCCACCTTCACCAGCCTTCTGCTTTAATTTAATTACTGGGTTAGCCTTTAAAAGGGTACGCCCTCCACCTGCAAATGAGTTTGGTGCTCGCGCTCAGAGAAGAGTTGGACATCTAGACGACACTCTGCCCCTCCCACCAGATCCACTACAGAGGCAGGTCACCGAGCTAGGGATCTCACAACATCACCCCTACACAAGACTCAACTGTCACACTGACTTCTACCTGCTTCGGGGGAAAGAGGAGAACCTCGCCTCACCCCTCACCTCAAGGCATCCGAGTCAACCCTTTATTCAGCACCTACCAGGAGCCATGCACTGAGAGTAAATGAGAACAGACCAAGACAATCCTCCAGCCCTCACGAAATATGCTCCTGCCAGTGGTATGGACCAGGTATAGTCTGCTTTTAAAAAGCACTTAAGTGTTGTTAGCCCCACTTAAAATGACCCGCAAAGATAAAAATTCCATGGGAAAATTATAACTCTCCCAGGGGGAAACGGGGAAAGGTGTTTATACCACCTCAAACCTAGTTAATACTGACTTACTCTGAAGACCGAAGTCAAATATCACCTCCTCCAGGAAGTCCTTCCTAAATCCCCAGGTTTGCAACCCCCTGACCTTCATTCCTATTACTGCACATATCTCCATTCCTGAACTCAGCTACTCTCCTAAAACCGTGAGCTTGTGCTGTCTTCCCCACCACAAGGTGAGCCCCTTGAACTTGCCATATCCAGCACCTGACCATAGCAGGTGCTCAGTGAATGCTGTCAGCTGACGCACGGAAGTGTGTAGGTTTGTGCATGCGTGGGCTCAGGCCTGTTTGTGGGTGTGTTTGTAGTCCCAAAGAGAGTGACATATTTCTTCTATATAACCTCCTTCATCCCTCCTATCTTTTCCAGTGTTCTATAACAAGACTTCTGTGCAAATTACAAAGGAATACCTGCCCTCCTCCATCGACATGTACTGAAAATGAAGTGAATTAGACAAGACCAGGAGCAAGAAAACCTAACTTGCTCATTTGTACCCAGATCATGAGCTGGAGAGAAGGAGAGGCGGGAGATGGAATGGGGGAGGTAGGCAAGGCCAGACTGCTGGGAATCTTCCCAAGAAGCCTGAACTTTATGGGCGATGGGAAGCCTTTAAAAGATTTCTAGCAGGAGAGAGGTTAGGCTTGAGCTCTAGACAGCTCATCCAAGCAGCTCCGTGGAAGATGGATTTCAGGGAATAAGATTTGACTCATGGGGACCCGTTCCAAAGCTACTGCAATCATCCATCCATAGGACAAGGGCCTAAACAGATGTGGTACCGGTGGAAAAAAAGAAACTGAGTCAAGAAGTATTTAGCAAGCTAATTCAGCAGGACTTGGCAATGGACTGAAATGGGGAAACAGATGAAAGAAAATTCAAGAAGGAACACCGAGGTGACTGAACAACGCTGAGACTAGTTCTAAGAAAATGGGCAGAGAAGCAGGTTAAGGGGAAAGATGGAGTATTTAGTCGTGGACAGTGTTGGCCCAGAGACGCCTATCAGATGTCGAAGTAGATCTTCCCAATGAGCATCTTAAATGTGCGATTTTGGACCTGCTCTGACACCTGCCTAAGCCACAGTTTCCTCCGGAGGAAATGGTACCTGTTCATGCCTCACGGGCTTCACGAGGATTGAAGGAGACAAGATATAAAGCCTTTTTCTTAGAGCTGCCCCCATCCTAGAAGCAGAATCACGCTCAGGGACAAAGGGTTGGAAGGCCTTGGCATATGCACAATACGGTTAAGACTGTGAAAGTGGAGATGGTGGGGAGGAAGACAACAATCAAAGGACGAAACCCCAGGAAATACCAGTATATAACAGGCACCAAGGAGAAAGTAGCAGCCAACAAGACAAAGAAGTGACACGATGACATGGTCATTCCTGGGCTTTGCCAGAGCGCTATCCACGCACACTGAGAAGAGAAGAGGAGACACTGAGCCCCACCTCAAAAGGGAAGCAAGCCAGGCCAGGAGAGGGCTGTGTGGCTCGTTGCATCAGAGCTGGGAAGGGTGAGTGTTTAGAGAGAGAGAGATCTGGGCCTGTTTCTAAAGGGAAGGTGTCAGGAGGAAGGCAGAGGATGAAGGTGTGGGAGAGGGAACACCTGACCCAAGGAGGACACAGAGAAGATCCCAAAAAGGCAGGTGGAAGGCTAGGCCTGACCAGCAAGCTCTCCTCACCCCAAGCCTGCCTGTGGCAGGAAAGCAGGGCCATGAGGGGACAGGCCACAGGTGGGAGTAGAAGTTCCCCCCGTTGAGCTACAGTTTTCTCGGGACATGGGTGCACTTGCCTACAGAGAATGATCTGGGTGCTGGGAAAACAGCTCTCCCGGATTAGGACTGACTCTAACTGAGCTCTTCCAAATAATGGCCCAAGGAGAAGACAAATAAGGAAGCAAGGGTCTGTGAAAAGTTAAGAGAAGGAGCTTCGGGAGAGCGGGGACACCTCATTATTTGTTCTGCCAACTCTCTGTCAGTTTCTTACTTTTCTTACTTTTCACATTCACTTACATTTCACATTCAGCTTCACTGAAACAGAACAGTCACTAAGTAATTTGACTTGGAAATTTTAACGGAAATAATATTACTGGAAAGACTCATTTCATATCTTGACAGGGCCAATTTCGGAATCATTATTTTTCCTGTTTTAAAACAAAATGCTACATACACCAGTTCGATAGGACCAAGTTACAGCAGAAGGAGTCGACAGTGAGCCATGAGAAATTCAGTTCCGAGAGAAAAAATGGCACATCAGAGTCACAATGAAGCCACTTCAGGAGTCCCTTATTTATTTTGCCAGAAGAGGATTTTTTTAAGAAAAAGAAGCTTAATGGGCAACTATCACCTCAAGGTCACCATTAACCCAGGATCTAGTTTACGCCCCTTGCCGGTGTCCTGTCCTCACCATGGGCAGGCTGGCACTAATATCTCCCCGACATGTGTGGACCAGAACACGGTCAAAGACGGCCAGTTTCTCCTGTTTTGAAAACGATCTCAAATGGCCTAAACAAAAATTAGCATCTTATTTGAGGAACCTGGATGCAGCTAGTCCCTTCACACACCCTTCCACTTCTTTAAATAATGAAGAGAAGAAAAATCATGCTGGCACATTCGTTCTCTCTCCACTACTCCCGGGGCTGCTCTTAAACTCTCTCGCACACACAAAGTGTTAATGTCTTTATCTGAAATACGAACGTTTTATTTTTTTTTTAAGATTTTATTTATTTATTTATTTGACAGACGGAGATCACAAGTAGGCAGAGAGGCAGGCAGAGAGAGGAGGAAGCAGGCACCCCACTGAGTAGAGAGCCCAATGTGGGGCTCGATCCCAGGACCCTGAGATCATGACCTGAGCCGAAGGCAGAGGCTTTAACCCACTGAGCCACCCAGGCACCCCTGAAATACAAACGTTTTAAAGACAAAGTCTTTTAGCAGAAGTGGTTGACAATGTCTGGCTCCTAAATCAGACTCAAGACCTGAAAACCATGAGGAATTTCTTCATTCTACAAGAGTTTCCAAATCCCTATCACATGCAGAGCACTTGGCCAGGCCCTGGGGCCGGGGACAGGGGTGGCGGTGTGTGCTGAGGGGCCCCGAGAGAGGCGCTCACACGGACTGAGGCACCGCGGGCTGCAGGTTGCAGGTCCAGTGGAAGTGAAGGCAGACACCCACGATCACATCCTCATTCAGCCCCAGACACTCGCAACAGCAGTGCCCCAGCAAATCAATACAACCACAACCAAGTACAGGATGTGCATGACAAGACAGCGAGGGGGCCCAGCAGGGAGATTCAAAAACAATATATTCTCTGCACAGCCCATGAGCTAAGGCTTCTGAATACCCAAAACCAAGACTGTGCTAAACATCAGTGCAAACACTGTTGGGCCATACTAGGGAGCAAATGCAACTTCTGTTCTCAAAAATTAAATACGTACTTTTCAGAAACCTCAAACTTAAAATCAACTGTTGAAAGATCTAGGTCCCAAAACAAGTCGCTAATCTACAGCTAGAACTGGACAAAACCATCTTCAAAAGAGTCCATGTGGGGGAGGAGGGGGCCCTCGTATTTTTCTGCAAACCAAATCAAAACTATTGGTGCCCTTGATTTCATCCATAAATCCCAAAATTCAAATGACGCACTTTTAAATTGTAGTTTTCCTCTTTGAAAGCATGAAAGAACAATTTACATCCAATGACTAGCATCATATGTTCAAACTTAAATCAAGGAAACATCTTTTAATGCCAACTCAGAGAGGCTATTTATCGTCATTTCCCTTAACTGCAGTAATAAAAGTGCTCACTTCAGCTTCTAAAAGGGCTCCTTCACTCCTCTGCAGCTAAATATTACAACTTCCTTCTGATTTGTTATTCACACTAACTCAGAATCTTCTCTCTGTCCAACACAGAATGAGCAAACCAAAAGACTCAATTTCAAGGCTTTTCACAAACTGACTTTGGCCAACATTGTAGCCACAGTATTTCCAACTTCATTTCCCCATATTCCTTGCAAGCTCTTTCAACGGGGACTTATGTACAAAATTCCCCTGAAATCCCTAGGATTCCAGGGTAAAGAAACCATCTCCTCTCCCACCAGTAATCATCCTATTGATTTACACTCCAGAATCTTAAATAAAAAGCAAAAACAGTAAGAAGGCTGGATTCAGGGGCACTTGGGTGACTCAGCTGATGAAGCATCTGCCTTTGGCTCAGGTCATGATCTCAGGGTCCTGGTACCCTGAGCTCCCTGCTCAGCAGGGAATCCACTTCTCCCTCTCCCTCTGCCACTCCTCCAGCTTGTGCTCATACTCTCTCTCTCTCACTCTCTCTCTCTCTGTGTCAAATAAATAAATAAAATCTTAAAAAAAAAAAAAAAGTCCAGACTCAAAAATCCCTTCTAAAATTCTCAAAACTCAAAATTCTAAACCCTGAATTCTCTAAAATTAAAAACTCTAAAATTCTATGTAAATCAGTGTCTTATTGTTTTCAGAGTTAATTTCAGAAAAGGCTGGGCCCCTGACTTCATATTTAAGTACAGGCGAGAGTGGTGGGGGTGGCAGTTATGGGGACACAGTTGATAATTTACCACAGAGCTATGGGTCCTGCACTGCGATCCATGGTTTACCTAAGTCCCACCATGTTCTCACAAAAGGCTGTGAGGCAGCTACTATGTTATGGTGAGAAAGCTGGGGCTCGGAGAGCTTCCGTGGCCCCTGCTAATGAGAGGCAGACTAATAGCTGAACCCCAACCCGGCTGACACCCAACTCTGACACTATGATGCACTGATAATTATGGTAGTTGTCTAATAAATATTCCTCAAAGCCTGTACTTTGTACTATTACTCTGTAATTGTAGATTCTGCATCCTAATTTATGTGGCTTAGGCAAATGCTAGTGTGTCTTTCTACGTAAACACAGACCAAATGGATATGGAAGAGAAGGTCAGGAATACTCCAGAGGTCAAGGAGATGCCAAAACAGATGTTCTTTGACATTATCCAGATTTAATTCACAAAATTACAGTCCATAAAGTAAACAGGCTTTTGGTAGTTAAGAACAAACTCTATCTAGTCATTCATAATTTTTGAGGTTTTCTTTCCTTTATGATTACTGACACCATGTTTATTCATTCTTATCCACAAGTTTATAGTTTTGTAAAAATAAAAACACTTCGAGGACTTATCAATTGTATCACCACAGTATAATCAGCCTATCCTTCTAAGAATTGAAACTTTCCATTAATAGGTAGGAGTCTACAGAAAATATGCCATTCAATAAAGCAAAAATGTGGAAGTAACTTCAGAATCTTTGTTTTCTTACTCCTTTAGAAAATACAGTGCTGGGGTGCCTGGGTGGCTCAGTGGGTTAAGCCTCTGCCTTCAGCTGAGGTCATGATCTCAGGGTCCTGGGATTGAGCCCCACATTGAGCTCTCTGCTCATCAGAGAGTCTGCTTCCCACCCCCCCCTCCTTCTCTCTGCCTGCTTGTGATCTCTCTGTGTCAAATAAATAAATAAAATCTTTTAAAAAAGAAAGAAAAGAAAATACTGTGCTACAGAGTGTAAGCAGATGCTTCTGTGTCACTTGAGAGGCACTAAGACCATATTGTCCCCTCTCCCCAAGAAACTTAAATCTCCACCCCCGTTGTCTCCAATGCAGCCATCTGGATGTCTTTGCTGGGTTAACAGGATCATTTTCAGAAGGCCCTTATTAAAATAGAATATCCTCAGGAGATTAAAAGTAGCCAAAGCTACTATTTCTTGAGGGACTACTTTGTGCTGGGCACCTTTAATGTCTTAGATCTGATCTTTACTCCAGTCCTAGAAGGTAGCTAACATTAGCACCACTGTCTGGAGGAGAAAACTGTCAGAGATGGAGGACTTGCTCGCTGTAGCAGAGCCAGAATAATGCACCCAACTTGGTAACTCTGAGTCAACCTTCTCTATTACCTCCTTCTTGTTCCTCCACATGTCAAGCTTGTTCCTACCTTTGGACCTTCGGCTTACCAGCCCCTCTGCCTGGGATGCTCTTTCTCTAATGTTCATATGGCTGGGTGCTTATCACTTGAGTCTCAGCCAAAATGTCCCCTCTCTGGGAGTCCTTCTCTGCCCCGTCTAGGTGAAGCAGTCATCTCATCACACTCTACCACATCACCTTGTTTTTGTTCTCCAGGGAGCAACTAGCCACCATTTGTTATTTTCATAATCACCTGTTTGCCTGTTTATTACCTACTCTCCACAATAGGATGGAAGCTATTTGAGACCCAAGATTCCAGGTGTTGTGTTCTCTGTCCTATCTGGAACACCAGGAATGGAGCTGGGCACACAGCAGGAGCTAGGTAAAGATCTTTTCTGCCTCCTCCACCCCATAGTGTGGTGGCGTTGTGGAAGATTCTTGGATTCAAGTCCACAGAGCTACACTCTAACTTCACTTCTAACCAGCTAGGGAGCTGTGGTCTGGACCACCTCCACTCAGATCAATTTCTACCATCATCAGGTCATTTCCCATGGTGTGCGTGAGGTGAACTGAAACTCAAGAGAAGACCGAAAAATCCTGTTGGGTCAGAGGGACCCAGACCATACAAGACAAGGGGTCACAAGACAAGAGGAGTAGACAAGCACCACTGACTTCATGGGCTTGTCTTAGACTAACACAGAGGTTCACCATAACCAGTGCAGCTCAAAAAGAGGGTAAATGTTTTAAGTGTACACCTATATCCTATCTCTCTTTACAGGCAAAAGTCGATATTAACAAAAGATACAAACCAAAGTCAAACTGTCCTAGTTTTATAGGTGTTTTTTTTTTCCAACTTTTCATCTACTGCAAACCTCAAAGAAACCCCTTCAAAAATAGAGGCTTTTGAAAATACCTAAATAACATAACCAAATAACCTTAAAATGGGTCATCTTCTAGCATATTTCACCAAAAACCAGACATTAAGTGAGAATACATTTTTTAGGCATGTATTATTCTCTAAAATTTATAGCTCTTCTTTTCAACTATTAATTACCTGCTATAATTAGCTGAAGTGGAAATGCCCTCAAAAACAGGGGGAAATATTAGAACCACACTCTGGGAATTAGAAATTAATGAAAGCCTTATTTCTTATATCTTTCAACTGGGGTTTCTTAACCTGAAGCTGTGTCTACAGTCAGGCTTTGGGGACAGTAATCTGGTGACACTGATCCCAGCACATTGTCAATACGCATGTAGATGTGCATTTTTCTAGAAACAGGGCCCATAGTTTTTCATGATCTCTAAAAGGATCCTGGGCTCAAAAACAGTTTCAGAAGCACTGCTTCTGCTGAGAATCTATTCTCAACTCTTCCGTACTATGACAGAACAATAGTAAAATATAACAAAGCACTTAAGAGGTCTGCAGCTCACACATTAATAAATGTTTTCTGTTTGGGGAATTATGCTAATATGTTTGTGACCTTTATGTACTCTTCCAGATATAATTTCAGAGCTTAGAACAAATCTGACCATCAGCAGAATAGTCTCCAGAGGAAATTTCAGAAGGGAGCAAAACTTTCATTGTCCAATGGAACTATACCTAGAACCATTTAACTCTGATGCTGGAAGGGGCCGCAGGAAGGGGCCCTGTGACATCACAGGCAAGAATACCAAAGCGTCCTGTGAGGACAGAGGTGCAACATCACATCTAAGTGCTATGAGAAAGATCTAGAAACAGTGTCATGCAAGTACAAGGGATAAATATGACTTACAAATGAAAATGCAGGGGCACCTGGGTGGCTCAGTCGTTAAGCATCTGCCTTCAGCTCAGGTCATAATCCCAAGGTCCTGGGATCAAGCCCCACATTGGGCTCCCCACTCAGCATGAAGCCTGCTTCTCCCTCTCCCACTCCCCCAGCTTTTGTTCCCTCTCTCACTGTGTCTCTCACTGTCAATTAAATAAATAAAGTCTTTAAAAGAAAAATGAAAATGCAGCTTTGGGATTTTGGTTTAAGCCCTTAAAGAACAGGGGCTAGGTCTAAAACAGGCTTACACTGGACCCCTCTGTTTTGTTATATTAATATAATTATGAGGGGCTCATGTTGGCCATGGTTCTATCCTCTGACCAATTTCTTAATTTTTTTTTTTTTTTTTTTTAACCACAAGCACCAGTGAAACCTTTCAGGCATTCCTCTCTCTATAAAGTACAAGGGAAGAGCTTATGTAAAACTGAAGGAACTCTCCAGAAGTCAGCACTTAATAAAAGCAGTGCTGATGAGCCCTCTATTAAGTGGTCTTTCTACTAAAAAGTCCTATGTGTTTTGAAAATCACTGCTGTATATACCAAAATACACCAAAATAATAATCTTGATAAATCTCTCTGGATAGTACCATGATTCTCAACAAAAATTTCCCATCTCATAAAGTTCTTTGACAGAGTACTTCAACACTACAATAGCCAATACCCTTGGGCTCATTCCTCCATCTAATTAAAATGTCTGTTCTACAAGTGATTTACAGTATTTGTCATCACCTAAGGTGAATATATAGACTAGTGGCTACAGACATGTTGTGACTACAAAGCATTAATTACCATGTTGGTGAGAATGGCTTCTAGCAACAGCTCCAACAGTGGGATTCTCAGTCTCTCTCTGCCAACAAGTAACAGGGACATAACTTGCAACCATCCCATAGGACAAGGAGCCCATTACTGTAAATCAAGAAATATAATTGTGTGGCTTGACACGAGGACACACTGTAATTCCTTAAGGCTGACTCTAAACCAAGGAAACAACACCAACATCACTGTCAATGCTAAAAACCATTTAGACATGAGCTAAATCCTCTTCAAGCCTGAGCAATTTAGATTTGGACCAATTCTTAGGAATTGCTAACTTTGATAAGACATAATTCATCTTGACTGCTTAAAACCAAACCAATCACTCCAAAAGAAAAGAAATTATGTAACCATCTAACACACGGAAGCAGAGGCTGTACCGATGGGAAGGGTCCTTGGAGATATTCTAGTGTAACCCCCTCACGATCTACACCAGGGAACGGGTACCCTGACACACAGAGACTTGCCTAAGGTCACAGCTGATAGATGGCAAAGCCACACCTTGAACCCAGCTCTCCTGACTCCCATTATAACACAGCACTTACATGTTGCTGGAAATTGTATGATGAAATACAAGAGGCTTTCTTTTTTTTTATTGGGAAGTTAATATAATACTGATTTGCCGTCAAAGTTAACTCCTCATAGGGATGCCTGGCTGGCTTAGTCGGAAGAGCATACGACTCTTGATCTCGGGGTTATGAGTTCAAGCCCCACACTGAGTGTAGAGATTACTTAAATAAATATTTTCAAAAAGTTGACTCCAGGGACGCCTGGGTGGCTCAATGGGTTAAGCCTCTGCCTTCGTCTCAGGCCATGATCTCAGGGTCCTGGGATCAAGTCCTGCATCAGGCTCTCTGCTCAGCAGGGAGACTGCTTGGCCCTCTCTCTCTGCCTGCCTCTCTGCCTACTTGTGATCTCTCTCTCTGTGTCAAATAAGTAAATAAATAACCTTTAAAAAAAAAAGTTGAATCCATATGTTTACTAATAAGCCAGCTTCCTCTAAAATTTTAGCACACAAACATATATGTGTGTAAATAAACATCTACATAAATATACATCTAATTTAATGCATTTATGAATAAATTATTATGTATTTCTAAACAAATCTAAGTAATACCTACATCTCTATGTTAAGAGTGTGAGTGTGTGCATCACATATCCTATGAGTCAAGGCAACAGTAACACTTTGGCTATAGTCTTCGTTCCCACATTCTGCAAACAAGGCTGAGCTAAAGTAAGTGTCAAAAGCCCATAAACCTCCAGAACTGAGCAGGTGACGAGTGAAGAGGGCCAATTCGTCACCGGAAGTGGTGTGGTCTGGCTAACTGGAGTACCACAGAAGTAAGTATCTTCAGATTCAACATGAAAAACATTTTGGCCAAATGAATTCATCTGCAGGCTGTCCCTGGGCCTCAGTAAGACCCATCAGGCTTTTTGTCGTTGTCCTGACTAGATAACCCTCCTGCTTCAAATCTATGGTTCTTTACTGATCAGCATGAAGCTTAAGGTATTTACTGGTTCAAACAGTGTTACAGTATCCAGCCTTCGGGAGTCCAACGTTCTTTCAGGTCAGGTCATCTGTTCATAGGCATCACAACGTAGTCACTTTCCAAAGATGGAAACATTTCTAATGGTTCAGGAACATTTACCTTTCAAGAGCACACCTGTGATGTCTCCCTGGGAAAGCATTATCAGGTCAAAAGTTCCTTTTCTTCTTTTGAGGAATGATGTATCAGTCATTTAACTGAAGCAGGCCTGTGGCTACCTATGCTCGGGCTTTAGAAAAATCAGCTGTTTTCCCTCCAGAAAAATGCTCCTGATCTCCTCACACCAAGTACTCAAGCATCTTAATACTTAACTTCTTTTCTGTAATTTCCTCGTTGTTGGTTTTCTTCTCCAACCTCTCTCCCCCTGGAAACTCCAGGACCTATGAAGGAAGAGGCCATGTTTGTCTTATCCCCTTGCCTCCCTAGGGTAGAGCACACCGTGCCCAGGACATAGGGCACGCTCAGCGGTGGGTGAATGTTCATCTAGGTCTTGGCATGTCATACAGACACATGTAACAGTCTGTTAGAGGAGCCACCCCAGGAACAGAAAAGATAAATCCTAGTTAATCATCCATACTATCACACGGCTGAACTCCCTCCCTCCAGCCAATACCACATACTTGCAAGAGAGCCCAATTCCATATGTCCACTCTTTCAGGATGGAGGGAACCGTGGACAATGGCGGCCCCAGGATGCTGAGGGAACACTAAAGAAGAGGACCCAGACTTGGGATGTCAGGATAAATTTTCTGGGTAACTGATGTCTACAGTGAGACCTAAGGCACAGGTGGGAACAGGTGGCCCTTGAGGATGAAAGCTGTGATTGCAGCAGAGTGTGGGTTGAGGAGAGCTGAGCAACAAGGCTCAAGAGGAAATGAGAGGCCGAACATGGAGAGCATTCTATACCATCTTAAAGATGTGTGCTTTTTATCCAAGAGTAAAGGG
This sequence comes from Mustela nivalis, assembly GCF_964662115.1. Lineage (NCBI taxonomy): Eukaryota > Metazoa > Chordata > Mammalia > Carnivora > Mustelidae > Mustela > Mustela nivalis. The sequence continues at coordinate 39,026,095 of NC_139025.1, forward strand.
GGGCCACCGAAGATATTAAGGAATGACTACCAGGTTGGCAACAGAGAAAACTCATTTTGGATACAGCAATGTTAACAATGGAAAAGAGTGGTCAAGGCACTGAGTTTCCACTCAGGCCTCCTTTTATCATATTCTAATAAGACAGAGATAAGCAGTTAACACAAAAGGAGAACCTGATCTAGTCAGTTTCTAGTCCTTCTATTTCAAAAAATAGAAAAAAGACTGCAGATGGTTGAGCGTGTGCCTCTTGATTTCAGCTCACATTGTGATGTCAGGGTAGTGATGGAGCCCCGTGTAGGGCTCGGCACTCAGCAGGGAGTCTGCTTGAGCTTCTCTCTCCCTCTCTCTCTTCTTCTGCTCCTTCCCATGCCTCCTCTCTCTCTATCAAATAAATAAATCTAAAAGAGAGAAAGAGAGACTGCCGAAAATCCAAGGCACCTTTCTTATTCTAAGTAAATGCCTCATAAAAATGTATTGCACTTTTACTATCATAACTAATCATCAGTCTGAACACCTGCCAGATACCAAAAGAGTTACATAAGATGAAATGATTCACAGTCTGCCCACCAACCTCATTAAATCCCCAAGGCTGAATGCTTACTTCTTGCCTCGGCCCCAAATTTAACATGTTGGGCCTACAAATCACAACCTATTAACAGGCTTAAAAATCACAGTATTTTCATCTGAAGCAAAGCAAGGAATTTTTTCATCCACAGAGTTTTCAATCCATTATCATATGCAGAGGGCATATAAACCCAGCCCAATCTTTCAAGTACATATTGACACATCATTAATTGACTTTTAAAGAGGGACACTGCAATAGTTATAAGTGGTCACTCCCCCATGATTTTATTTCTTTTGGAAAGATGAATAAAATGTTTAAAGGCGTTCCCAAAATATTTACACTTTACCTGCTCCAAAATCACGTTTAAGAAATATATTCTTTGGACAAATATTTAGTGCATTCTATATATGGGACACTGCTCCAGGGGCTGGGTTTAGAACAATGAATAAGAGAGAAGGAATCTCTGCTCTCGTGGTGTTTATACTTGAAAGGAGGAAGGTATAATAAGTAAATTAACAAAATGATCTCAAAGAATGACGAGGGCAATGAAGGATGACAAGATAATAACATGGTCAGGAAAATGCTCTCTGTAGGGGGATCTTTTGAGCCACAATCTGCCTGATGAGAAGCAGCCAGCCCCACCACCACGAAATTCTTACAATGAAACCGAAGACACAAAAACTCCAATTCAATTCCTGTACACTGGAATAAACGTCCCTAGAAATGCTAAAATAGGTCTTTCCCCTCATCCCTGTGAGCTCGTCAATGTTGGACACTGTTGACCATTTTGCTCAGAAAGAAATAATTGTTAGAATAAATAATTGCACTGCAAAGCACAAAAGACAATGAACCGCTAGATAATGAATCTAGAAGAACTTAAACACTATCAATTCATGCACCTGGATCCAGGAATCAGGAAAAAACGGCAATCGACAAGGGTCCAGTGGAAACCTGGCACTTCCCCTGACAGGACTACCAAAAAGGTACCTCACTGAGAAGTTCAGAGAAAGCTGCCTTCCAGGGTTGCAGGGAACATAATGTCTTCAGGAGGGGTGAACGAGGAAAACAGCCTGAGATCCCGCCAAGCAGGTCCTTCCTTCCTGAGGGGATGCCAAGGTCTTTCCATGACGCAGCCTCCAGCTCCTCCTGCCTCCCCCCATTTCCCCATGCTCTGCATTAAGCATTAGATGCTGGTCCCATTTGGACAGTCAGCAAATAAAGAAAAAGTACATGAAAGAAGGAAAGGTTTAATGTAGACAAATTTTCAGCTTTCGGAAATCTAAGAAATTGTGCAAAATCGACCAGTTCTAGAAGAAACAGAAAAAGAAATCAGCAGTGACAACTTAGAAAATGAGACTGTGTGCCCAAAATCAGAAACTATAATGAATTTTTTTTTAAGATTTTATTTATTTATTTGACAGAGAGAAATCACAAGTAGGCAGAGAGGCAGGCAGAGAGAGAGAGAGAGAGGAGGAAGCAGGCTCCCTGCTGAGCAGAGAGCCCGATGCGGGACTCGATCCCAGGACCCTGAGATCATGACCTGAGCCAAAGGCAGCAGCTTAACCACTGAGCCACCCAGGCGCCCTATAATGAATTTTTGATGCTCTTACTCTGATAAATATTTTCTACACATAAGAGGCAATGGAGTTTTCAAGAGTCAACCTTGACTCAAACCTAATTCAGTCACTCACTTAACATCTTCTTTGGTAAAATCCTCATTATTTTTTCCTCTACAGTTTTATTGACATATAACCATCATACAATAACATGCACATACTTAAACGTGAACTATTTGACGAGCTTGGGCGTAAGTGTCTACCTGTGAAACCATCACCACAATCAAAATAATAAATATATTCATCTCCCTCAAAAGCTTCCTTGTGCTGCCTTTGAAATCCATCCCCCTCCATCCCCCATTCCCAAGCAACCACTAATCTGCTTCCTATCACTACAAACTCCTTTTCATTTGCTAGAATTCTGCCTAAATGGAATCATATGGTAGGCACTCCTTTTTGTCTGGCATCTTCCACTCAATAAAAATTATGTTGCGATTCAACATATCGTTGCACGTACGAATGTTTCATCACGTTTCATTACCAAGTAGTAGTCTATTGTATGGGTGTAGAGTACATCTGTCCAACAGACACATGAAAAGATGCCCAACACGACTGATCATCAGGGAAATGCAAATCAAAATCACAATGAAGTACCACCTCACACCACTCAGAATGTCTACAATCAAAAAGACAAGAAATAACAAGTGTTGTTGAGGGAGAGAAGAAGAGCGAATCCTTGTCCTCTGGTGAAGGGAATGTAAATTGGTGCAGCCACTGTGGAAAACAGTATGGAGGTGCCTGAAAGATTTAAAAATAGGAATACCATACAATCCAGTAATTCCACCACTGAGTATGCCCCAAAAATGAAAATACAAAGAGATACAGGCACCCCTATGTTCACTGCAGCATTATTTACAATAGCCAAGACATGGAAGCAACTTAAGGGTCCATCGATAAAAAAAGAAGATGTGGTGTGTATACATGCATACACACACACACACACACACACACACACACACTGGAATATCTTGCTACTCACAACAACATGGATAGACCTAGAGATATTATGTTAAGTGAAAGAAGTCAGAGAGAGAAAGATAAGTACCATATGATTTCACATACATAGGCAATCTAAAAACAAAACAACAACCAAAACCAGACTCATACATATAGGTGGCTGCCAAAAGGCAGGGGGTTGTGGGGATGAGCAAAATAGGTGATGAGAATTTAGGGGTATAAAATAATTCATGGGAGGGACGCCTGGGTGGCTCAGTTGGTTAAGCAGCTGCCTTCGGCTCAGGTCATGATCCCAGCGTCCTGGGATCGAGTCCCACATCGGGCTCCTTGCTCAGCAGGGAGCCTGCTTCTCCCTCTGCCTCTGCCTGCCATTCTGTCTGCCTGTGCTCGTTCTCCCCCCCGCCCCCTCTGATAAATAAATAAAATCTTTGGGACGCCTGGGTGGCTCAGTTGGTTGCCTTTGGCTCAGGTCATGGTCCCAGAGTCCCGGGATCGAGTCCCACATCGGGCTCCCAGCTCCATGGGGAGTCTGCTTCGCTCTCTGACTCGCTCATGCTCTCTCTCACTGTCTCTCTCTCAAATAAATAAATAAAATCTTTAAAAAAAATAATTCATGGGGATTAAAAGTACAGCAGGAGGAATATAATAATATTATAATAACATTGTATGGTGACAGATGGTGAGTATAGTTATTGTGGTGAGCATTTCATAACATACAGGATTGTCAAACCACTATGTTGTACACCTGAAACTGATATAACATTGTAGGCCAACTATATTTCAATAAAAAAATATTTTTAATTCAACTGTTGACTTATACTTGAGAAGTTTCCAGTTTTGTTACAAATAAAGCAGCTATAAACATTCATGTGTAAGCTGCACAAACGGTTTCATTTCTCTTGGTAAATACTTAAGAGTAGCTAGGGCACATGGTAGGTGTATGTTTAACACTTTAAGAAACCACCAAACTCGGGGCGCCTGGGTGGCTCAGTGGGTTAAGCCGCTGCCTTCGGCTCAGGTCATGATCTCGGGGTCCTGGGATCGAGTCCCGCATCGGGCTCTCTGCTCAGCAGGGAGCCTGCTTCCTCCTCTCCTCTCTCTGCCTGCCTCTCTGCCTACTTGTGATCTCTCTCTGTCAAATAAATAAATAAAAAATCTTAAAAAAAAAAAAAAAAGAAACCACCAAACTGTTTTCCAATGTAACTGTACCATTTTATATTCCTCACACTGGTGTATAAGAATTCCAGTTTCTCGGGACGCCTGGGTGGCTCAGTTGGTTAAGCAGCTGCCTTCGGCTCAGGTCATGATCCCAACGTCCTGGGATCGATTCCCGCATCAGGCTCCTTGCTCGGCAGGGAGCCTACTTCTCCCTCTGCCTCTGCCTGCCATTCTGTCCGCCTGTACTCGCTCTCTCTCCCTCTCTGACAAATAAATAAATAAAATCTTTAAAAAAAAAAAAAAAGAATTCCAGTTTCTCCATTTCCTAACACTTGGTATGGTTGATCTTTTTAATTTAGCCTTTCCATGAATTTTTGTTTTAATATGCATTTCCTTGATGACTCATGATTTTGAGCATCTTTTAATGTGCTCTTTTCCATGAAGGTGCCTATACAAATCTTGTCCCATTTTTAAGTCGAGTATTTTCCCATTGGGCTTTAAGAGTTCTTTTGGATGTTCATGTTACAAGTCCGTTGTCTGGTTTAACACTGAAAATATTTCCTCCCTATCTGTGGCTTGTGTTTTCACTTTCTTAAGTCCTTTGAAAAGCAATAATTCTTAATTTCTATGGAGTCTGATTTTTTTTTTAATAGTTGGTACTTTTTGTGTCCTATCTAAAAAATATTTGCTGAACCCAATGTCACTACCATTTTCTTCTGTATTCCTATAGAAGGTTTATAGTTAAACTCGTTTGTTGAGGTCTATGATCCATTTGGGGTTAATTTTTGTGTATGTTATGAGGTAAGGGACATGCTCACATTTCTGCATTTTGCTATTCAATTGTTCAAGTACTACTGAAAAGATTATTTCCCCATCAAGTTGCCCTGGCATCCATCAAAAAAAAAAAAAAAATCAACCAATCATACATATATGAATTTCTAGATTCTGTTCCATTTCATTGATCGATGGGACTCTTTTTACTCCAATATCACATTATCTTGTTTACCGTAGCATTACAGTAAGTCTTAAAATAGAGAGTTCAAGTCCTCCAAACTTGTTCTTTTTCAAAATTATTCTTAGATCAGTCTAGGTCTTTTGCATGTCCATATAAGTTTTAGAATTGGTTGATCAATTTCTACAACAAATCTTGCTGAGATTTTGACTAGGATTGCAACAAATCTATTGATTAAATTTGGGAAGAACTGGGGTCCTAACAATTTTGAACCCTCCCATTCATGAACACATTCCCCCCTCCATTATCTTAGATCTTTATTTCAGCAATATTTTGTCACTTTTCAGTGAACAAGTTTTGCATCTTTTATCAAATTTACCCAATTTCAAATATTTTTGATGGTCTTATAAATGGTATTTTCTTCTAGCTCAGTCCACTAATAGTATATAGAAATAACAATTGGCCTTTGTGTATTAGTTTAGATCCTGTGACCTAGCTAAACTCGCTTGTTAGATCTAGTAGCCCGTTTGTTGATGTCTTAGAATTTTCTACGATCATATAGAAGGGAAATATGGCCAATCTGTGATGGCTTGTGCAGAACTGTTTAATAACACCTCTTAAAAGAGGTTTTTAAGAATGATTTGAAAGATTCATTCACCATAGCGTGACATCAGTGAATGGAGTTATTTACCCAATAAGGCTGTCTGCAAATAAAGACAGTTTTACTTCTTCCTTTGTAATCTTTATGCATTTTATTTTTTTTAATTGCCTAATGCACTGAAAAGGACCTCCAACACACTGTTGAACAGAAGTGACAAGAACAGACATCCATGCCACTTCTGATCTTAGGGGAGTATCATTCATTCTTTCACTATTAAGATGTTCCCTATATGCTTCTCACAGATGTCCTGCATCAGACTGAATACGCTTCATTCTATTACCAATTTGTTGAGAGTTTTTATTACAACTGGATATTTAATCTTGTCAAATACTTTTTCCATATTTATTAATATGGTCATACCAATCTCTTCTTTTATTCTGCTAATATGAAGAACTGCACTGATGGATTTTTAGATGTTTAATCAATCTTGCAGTCCTGGTTAGAAACCCCATTTGGTGATAATGTACTACCCATCTGCTATACTGTTGGATTTGATTTGCTAAAATTTAAGAATTGGGGGGGCACAGATCTATAGTTTGATTTTCTTGATATGTTTTCATCAGGTTTTGGTATAAGGGTCATGGAATGAGTTGAGATGTGTTTCTTTCTCAAATTTTCTGAAATAGGTTGTATAGAGTTGGCACTATTTCTTTCTTAATTATATGATAGAATTCACCAGTAAATCCATCTTGAGACCTTGAATCTGCATTGTGAAAGGTTTTTAATGAGAAATTTAAATACCTTAATAAACATAAAGCTACTCAAGTTACTTGAGTAAGTATAGGTAGTTTGTATCTTTAAAGAAATTTATCTCAGGGGCACGTGGGTGGCTCAGCTGGTTAAGCAACTGCCTTCAGCTCAGGTCATGATCCCAGAGTCCTAGGATCGAGTCCCACATCAGGCTCCCAGCTCCATGGGGAGTCTGCTTCTCCCTCTGACCTCTCCTCTCATGCTCTCTCACTCTCTCTCTCAAATAAATTTTTTAAAAAAAATTTTTTTAAGAAATTTATTTCATCTAAATTGTGGAATTTGACATAAAATTATTCATAATGCTCTTTTTTTTTAATGTCTGTAGGATCTATAATGATGTTCTTTCTTTCCTATATTGGTAATTTTGTCTTTTCTCTTTTCTTGATAATCCTGGCTTGAGGCTCATTAATTTTACTGCCCCCCCCCAAGAACCAGCTTTTTGTTTCATTGATTTTTCTCTATTGTTTCTCTTTTCTACTTTACTTTGCTTCCTTTTAGTTCCACTTGCTCTTCCTTTTAGTTTCAGATGGAAACAGGTCTTTGAGATCTTTTCTAATTTTACTAAAGCTGTGAAATACTGCTTAAGAACTTCTTTAGCTGTATCCCATCTACCTCCTTGAGCTTTTATGCAGATTTAATGAAATATGTATAGTCAGTCAGAAAAGAAATATTTAACTGCCTACTCCATGTCAGGCATTAAGACTGGTATTAGAAATACACTGCATTAAAATAAATCTAATCCCTTCTCTCATCAAGATTAGAAGGTAATACTGAAAATATTGTTCCAAAATAAATGTTGTTATCTTCCTGATACTTAGAAGGTACATTAAGCCAGAATGCAGAACCATGATTTATTCTAATGAAAAGTGTATTTTCTGTTTTTGTCTCTCTACTCATGAACTAGCAAAAATTAAGTCACTAGATCTTTTTTTTTTAAGCTCAGAGAACTATAATTCTGATTGCACTATATGAATTTATTGTGGAGTAAAATCAAATATTCTATTTGTAAATGCTTGAATAAACTATGTATTTCAATACACTAAAGATAAATAAGTATTCCTGTAATTCTAAACTTGAAAACCACCTTTAAATTTATAAAGAATCCTTTAAAAAATAAGCATTCCATATTTTCCTAACAAGATTTTTCTTAAAAATTAATGAAACACTCTACTAATACTATCTATCCTATCCTGTTTCAAATTACCCAAAACTTAAAAAAAAAATACCCAGAACTTTTTACAAAATACTCTGCCCCTGTCCCCAATCGAATATAAATGCATGGCAAACCACTGGTTGAAGACCTTTTAAATGGTGACCTAACCGACCAAATGTTCATGTTTTCAAAAACGCCACCAGTGTGTTAAACATCTCAGTATACTTAATTCAGGCAACTGTAGATATAGATATTTAATATATATTTAAATCTTTGTTCATCCAGGATCTTCCTACCATATGCTTCTTCCAGTCCTATTCTCTTGGTCTTCATTTAGGTCACAGGTTCTCACCCTTGACTGTACACTGGAATCACCTGGGACCCTGAAAAGTACTGATACTAGCTAGGGTCCCACAATAAGAGATGCTTTAAGTTTTTTAAAGTGGGGATTTTCAAACCCCACCCCATGTGATTCAATGGTGCAGACCAGGGGTAAGAAGGACCAGTCTAGGCTCCCTCTAGGAAGTCATGTGTCTAATAACCATTGGCCATTCTGTACCACCGTACTTCAGAACCTGGTTCCTCCAGAGCTTTCCCAATCAAACTCCTAATCAAACACTAATTCAGTAATTCCATTTGCATTCCTAGGCTCACCTCTTTTTCTATTTAGAAATTCACAGGATAAAATTTAAGTCTCTATTTTAGCCATTCCTCTCCAATCCACTTCTAAATTTCATAAAGTTCAACTGAAGAGAAATTAACTCAATATAATTTGATGATATCATTAAATAGTCATTGTGTTTTCTTCTACAAAAAGACAGTTCTACAAGCCACCTGTAATTTTACAGAATATATGATAATATCACCAGTTCCTCAAAGTATAAGATACTGAAATGAGTCTTTGTTACTATCCATCTGATTCCACCACTTGTTAATTTCTAACAGGTTTTCACTAGTGAATCACATTCTGAACTCAAAACTGACATCCTCTGAACTTAAACCATTAAACTCCTGAGAATCTTCCAACAGCTTACTCCACTTTGCCAAACCAGACCACTTGATTATAATTATCATTTCATCATGTAAAAGTGGGAAGGAGAACACCTGGATCACAAAGACAGTACAGTACCAAGAATAAGCAGCAACGGCATTTTAGCACTGAGCAGAGTGCTAATAGAAATTTTAATTTACTTGCAGCAGAAATGTTGTCTCGTGGGAACTATGTGAAAAGTAGAGGCAAGTAGGAAGTTGCGGGTAACTACTTGTCAATACACAGAAACACCAGCAGGAGAGATGGGACAACTGGGGGTGGTCCACAAACTACTGAGGAGTGCTCAAAGCTCCCAGACCAATAGCAGCACAAGACTGGCACCTCTCAGACTGTGACAGAACTACCGAATTTGCTTACACAGGTAAACCTCATCTCCTTGGAAAACTGCTAAGCAATAGAACTTCGCCAACATGCAGACCCAGGAACTCAGATCCCTGCCAGTGTGGGTTATGTACCCATGGGATGTAATGGATCTGCATGCTGAAACACGTGCGCACGTCTGAGCAGCTGAACCAACACGTATCCATAAACATTATGAATAATACTTGCGAGAATGTATGGCTTTCTCCTAAGAAGCGCTTTAAGGACTTCACCCAGATCAAATCACTTTCATATCACATCTTCCTCACCTTTCTTTGTACTACCCGCGTGCGCAGAGTTAGGGAGCCTTATCCAAAGTCTGGGCAGTGGGGGGTGGAGGGTGTTGTCACTCTCTCCGCCCTGACTTCCCGTTAGCCCAAGCTGCCATCCCAAAAGGGGACTATGTCCGGGCTGGCTTCCTGGAGACACTCATGAGCCCTCACACACCCACCGCGGTCGCGTCACTAGAGCCGCGGCCACCTGGGTGAGGACCAAAATCTGGAGGGAATTCCCTCCGCCGCAGAGCTCGGCAACAGGATGCGAAAGCGGGTCCCCAGCGAGATTTGAAAAGTGGAGGGGGAAAAGAGTCAAGCGGACACAACCGGGAGGGATCACAGCTACTCACCCAACCCTCGAATGTGTCCGAGGCGCCGGCCGTGCGCAGCAGCTCCTGGAATTGCAGGGTGCAGTTGGCCACGAAGTGGTCATAGCCCAGGGGCGTCTCGTGGAAGACGGCCAGTTCGAGGTGGCCACCGTCGGTAACGTTGGTGCAGAACTCCTCATTGTACGTGGGTTTGTTGGTCTTCTGTTTGGTGCTGGTCTGGCCCACGCGCACCTGGTCCACGCTCACCGTCAGGTAGGGGTCCAACAGCTGGTAGCCCTTCTTGAAGAGCGAGTGGCGCAGGGACCAGCGGGTGGGCTGCAGCCCCACAGCCTCGCCAATACGGACCCTCAAGTAACCATTGAACTTCATGGTGCCGGACGTCATGCCGGCGCCGCTGCCCGGGCCCCGGGGGGCCGCGCTGGCTCGCAGCGGGAGAGCCTGGAGCCCCAGCTCAAGCCAGCCCTCGCGGCAGCCGCAGGAGTGGAGGCAGCTCCTGGGAAAAGCAGCGCCCAAGCCCCCCTCGAATGGTCATTCTGCCTCCTCCCGGGGACCTTCCCCTCCCCTCCTTCCCTCGCCCCCTCCCCCGCGAGGTGGAAAGGAGGGGAGCCCGAAGCCGAGCCCTCCGCGAGCCGGGGTAGCCCGACCGTCCCTCTCCAGCGCGCGGCGCTTCCCGGGGACTCTCAAAGGATTCGCCCCTTCTCCAGAGCCGGGAAGCTCCTCTCCCCGGAGAGCCGGAGCGACCCGTCCGGTTAGCTCCAGCCCCAAGCGTCTCTTGCCCCCGCCTCCTCCTGCTTCTCCTCCTGCCCCCGCCTCCGCGGGCTCACGCTCTCCCCCACTCGGCGAGCTTCAAACCAGGAAGCAGCTGCCGCCGCATCCCCGGTAGGAGCCTCGCGCCGCCAGGCTCCAAGTTCACAGAAGCCCTGCGCGGGATTCCGCGCCGGGTCCCGCGCCTTTCGAATCCCGGGGGCGTGGCGCGCAGCCCGCGGGGACTGTGGGCCCGTGGCCCGGCGCGCGCAGCCGGGGAGCCCCACGAGGGCTCGCCGGCCCCGCTCTGCGCGCGCTCCCTGTCGCGCGGGGTCTGGCTGTGCTTGGTGGGTTAGAGGCTCCCCCAGGTGCAGGCCTTACAGGCAAGGGCTCGTGGCCAACCGGGAGACAACACCTGGCGCCTGGGAGACGGGTCCAGAGAGTGCTGGGGGGCGGGAGGAGGGGGAGCAGGAGCCGGGAGCCCGCGCTCCTTGAGTCGCCGGCACCCTCCTTACCACCGGAGGAGTTGGGCTGGCGAGCCTGCCTGGCGGTGTAGGAGAGCGGGCGCTTGCCGGGGAGGTTCCTTTTCCTAGTCTTTACAGGGATGGCTCATCCCGGCTTCAGCTCGGGCCCATCCTGTTTGTGCGCCTTTCCTGCAGAGAGTAATTACACGGTTGCTTTTTTGTTGTTGTTGTTTTTAATAGGGTGGTAATAATGATGGAAATCCTGTCCTCCTCCTTCCTCGGAGAGGTGTGTCTTGTTGCACAAAGAGCAGGAAAGGTCGGTTCTGAAGAGAGACATGGCTGAGATGTACTAAGTCTCTCTGAGGAGTGGGTGGTTCCTGGTCTGCCAAGCCGGGCATAGCAAGGGAAGAAGATGTTCACACATAAACACTGCCCCTGACACACGTGTGCAGAAGAAATCGCTTCTTCGAGGAACAGAGGAACATTCCAACTTGTTGCTGCGTTTTCAAGTCAAAGTAGGCAGCCTTTTGTTCCTTTCCATGTACTGTGCTTTACCGCAAAGCTAAGGGCCAGCCACAACCAATTTGTCTCCCGTAGAGCCTAGGCCATTTTTAAGATACTTAAGTACATTCTGTCTGACTGTTCTGGTTCCCCTCAGAGCAGGTCAGGTCGTCCTCACGCCCTCCACCCAGGGCCCTGTTTGGGGCCCTCCTCAACAGTTTCACTCCTGTGAATGGAGGCACACTGGAGAATGAAAACGAGCAACGGGATGGGCAGGGAGGGCCTGTCTTAAAAACAACAAAACTTCTTTAAGAGAACTAGGCAGGGATGCAGCATATCGTCCTAAGGACACTTCAGCTCTAGGCAAGGCTTATAAAGCAAGCTCTCAAACAGCCAGGGAGCGCCCATGTGGCCCTGGTGCTCCAGGGAAAGAGGTCAAGGGGACCATTTGGGTCAACTCTGTCACCCTCTCCAAAGAGCAGGCCTCTGGGTGTTACACGTAAACAATGACTCTTGGAACACTACATCCGAAACTAATGACGTACTGTATGGTGACTAACATCACACGCACACACAAAAAAGAACCACTGAAAGATGGACTGCTGTTGAACTTTGGCATTAAAAAAAGATAGTCCCGGGACACCTGGGTGGCTCAGTGGGTTAAAGCCTCTGCCTTCAGCTCAGGTCATGGTCTCAGGGTCCTGGGATCGAGCCCCACATGGGGCTCTCCGCTCAGCGCGGAGCCTGCCTCCCCCTCCCCCTCTGCCTGCCTCTCTGCCTACTTGTGATGTCTCTCTCTCTCTCTGTCAAATAAACTAAAAAAATAAAAATAAATAAAAATAAATACAGACCTCAAATGGTGAGCAGCCACACATCCTGGGACTGGGATGTGAGGGACACTAGACACTCCATCTCCGCCCTATCAGCAGTAGGTACAGGTGGGCAGTGGTGACAGAGCCAGGAGAAAGACAGCAAGGAAAAACAAGTATAGCTCACATATGTGGGGTGTGCAGGGAAGGAAAACTCAGGTGCAATGGGACAGTGGAACCTGGAGGGGGGTGGTCAGGGAAGGGTCACAGGTTTCTGTGAGGGACACAGAAAAAGGATCAGTGTATTCAGGGTTCCCAAGGAAAGGGATAGCTTGACCTGTTTCAAAAACAAGAGGGACTCCATGTGGCTGGAGCCCAAAAAAATGTGAGGGGTAAGTGGCTGAAATCCACCTGAAAAGGTGACTCAACTGGTAGGTCATGGGAAAGTCTTTGGACAGGGTCTGTGGGCAGTTGGAAGCCTCTGAAAGTTAAACAGGTACAGGGACAAGATGAGATTTGTCTTTTGAAATCTCTTTCTGGGGGGGTGCACCTGGCTGGCTCAGGGGAAAGAGTATGCAAATCTTGATCTCCGGCCCCACTTTGGGTGTAGAGATTACTTAAATAAGTAAGTAAACCAACAAACTTCAAAAAAAAAATCTCTTTTCGGGCCGGGTGAAGAATGGATTGAAAAGACAAAAAGCATGGGTGTGGAGAGACCCATCAGGAGGCAGATGCCAACGTCCAAGGAGAGAAGACAGTGACTGGAACTGAGGTGGTGGTGACGAAGATGCAGATGGATGTGAGAAGGGTTTAGGAGGTAGAACACTCAGGCCCTGGTGTTGGACTTGGTATAGGAGGAAGAGGAAAGTATCAAGGGTAATTTGCAGGCATCCAGCTAACGCAGCTGTGTGGTCTGGGGAGCCATTTGTGGTTAGGAACCGCTAGAGAAGGAACAGATTTGTTGAGGGAGATGAACAGTTCAATTTGAAACATCTGAATTTTGAATTATCTTCGTACATTTGAGCTGAAATCTGAACCAGGCACTCAGCTATGTGCCTGTGAAGCTTAGAGGTGTGGTCTGAGCTAAAGACACAAAGTGAGGGGCCATTGGTATATAGGTAGCAACCAAAGCCAGAATAAGGGATGACATCAAGATTGTGGAGAAAATTTGGGAACAGCCTGTAGCATGAGGAAAGAAGGGGCCTTAGGATAGAGTCCTCCAGAAACCCCAGCATGGATCAATGGAAGTGAGGTGGGCAAGGGGGTTCTGAACAGCAGCAAGCGTGTAAGAGGAAAAACCAGGAGGACACAGTATCCAGGTATTATGAAAACCCACCAAAGGGTTTTCAAACAAGAAGGAATTGGTTGGTTAGGCCAAATGACACTAAGAGATCGAGTCAAGAAGGACTAAAGGCAGTCATGAAGAGATGGCAATGGACATCCTTAGTAATCTCGGAGCCATTTTTGTAGAGGGATGGGGGCTAAAGCCCATTTCGAGTAGCTTGAGGTGAAAAATAAGGAAGTGGAGAGAGTAAGTATAGACACGTGTTCAAGAGGTTGGGCTGGCATGAGGAAGAGAGAGCTGAGGAGGAAGATGGGATCACGGGGTGGAGGGCTTTTTATTAAGGGGGAGCCACAAAAGAGGGGAGAGAAATCATACAGTTCTGAGACTGCAGACGGGAATGCCATCTGAGACATGGGGGGAAAATGGCACTTAGTTTAGGACAAACTTCTATGTTGGTGGTTTTCAGCCTGCTTTCCAGAAATGCCTCTCTACAGTCAGGAGACATGGTGACCAGCAACCCCAACTACTCAGATTTCTAGCTTCAGGGCCCCAGTGGAAAGAGGATTTTCTTGACCCACCTTTTTAAATCAACCTAGGGAAGACCCTGAATGTCCCCAGCCTATGTCATGTGCCCTTGGGTGGCTCCTGGGGGGAAACACCAGACAAAGAGTACACAGCACACAGTACAAAGCGCCTGTGGGAAGGGACTGTCTGCCAATACAAATTTCACCTGTGTCACAGCTTCTGTCTAGAGCTGGTCCTGACTTTCAAGGAAGGCAGGGGACAAAAAGTCCCCTCTCTATATACATCCCACCCCGCTGAATAGCAGCATGTAATGTAATGTAGTAATTTGCATATTTGTAATAACTGCTTTAAATTCAGTGTTGTAGGGCCTTTTATACACTAGAGGTTTGTTCATTTTTTTTCTTCTTTATTGCTATTACTATTTCTTTTGTCAGTCACACGATAACTATGGACTTCTCATATACAATTCCTAGCACATTATCTAAATGCTTTTTTGACTGATTGCTTGATTGACTGAATTACTGTCATTCATCTAATTTTTTTTTAAGATTTTTTAAATGTATTTACTTGAGAGAGAGAGAGAGAAAGTGAGAGAGAGCATGAGAGGGGAGAAGTTTAGAGGGAGAAGCAGATTCCCCGCGGAGCTGGGAGCCCCATGCGGCGGACTCCATTCTGGGACTCCGGGATCACCACCTGAGCTGAAGGCAGTTGCTTAACCAACTGAGCCACCCAAGGCACCCCTAGTCATCTAATTTCTTAAGGAACACTTCCCACAACCTCCATTCCACTTTAAAATAGAATCAGAGAATAAAACAGCTAGGTAAAAAATTATCCCATGCTATTATGAAATGGCACAACCTTTGGACGGCAGTTTGATGGTATTCGTCAAAAGCTTCAAACAGGGGTGCCTGAGTGGCTCAGTCAGTTAAGCATCTGCCTTTAGCTCAGGTTAGGATCTCAGAGTCCTAGCATGGAGTCCAGTATCAGGTGCCCTGCTAGGTAGGAAGCCCTGCTTTTCCCTCTCCCGCTCCCTCTGCTTGTGCTCTCTCTTTCCCTCACCCTCTCTTTGTCAAATAAATAAATTAAATCTTTTTTTTAAAACCTGGTTTTTCAAACCAGTTCTTTGCCAAAGGAGGTCTGGCAATAGCAGAATGACTAAGTAAATTACAGAATAGCAACTAAATGGAGTAGTTGTTAAAATGACACATGATAAACAACATAGAAAAAAATAGTAAATAATATTTTTAAATATAGAGTAAGAAATATAAATATGTTATGAAGTACCTAAAATAGGTAAACCAAAAGATAAAGAAATCAACACAAGTAAATGAAAACAGCTCTTACAGTGTTGGACTCACAAGCGAATAATAAACATACTTATCTAAAAGGGCTCAGAAGATAAAGTAATTCACATGAAGTATATGATACATACACAAGAAGTATGTGATACAATGTGATACATTGCACATGTTACATTTCATTACATTTTCAACTGTTCCTTTGGCTGTCCTATTATTATGTACTGAGCATCCACCAGCATTGTAACAAGCCGCTTCACAAACCTTATTTCGTTTCATCCTCGTGACCACCATGTGAGGTAAGTGTTACTATCTCTATTTTACAGATAAGGAAACCAAGAGTCAGAAAGGTTAAATGAACTGGAACATAGTTCATACGTGGTAGAGCTGGGATTTGACCCATTTCTTCAAATGCATGTCTGGGGCTCCCGGACAGCTCAGTTAACAACTCTTGATTTCAGCTCAGGTTATGATCTCAGGGTTGTGAGATCAAGCCCTATGTTGGGCTGCATGCTGGGCATGGAGCCTGCTTATGATTCTCTCTCTCCCTCTCCCTCTCCCTCTGCCCCTCCCCCTACCCCCAACCCCTGTCCGCACACATGGTGCTATAAATAAATAAAGTGCCTAAACCCCATCCCAGAGTGGTTGTAATGCACAGTAGGATTGAAAACTACTGCTGTACATTGACAAGGAGAAGATCGAGATTCTCAGTAGGCGGGAGAGGGTGGGGTGTGGGGAAAGACAGCAGTGTTCCCCATGCATTCTCTAAATATGCGAAGGTACACATGAATAAGTGGGGCCACCCTTTCGTACCTGTAGGTGTTCCAAAAAGCATGGAGAAAGGTAAGATATTTCACAAATAGAGTAACATTTCTCAGAATGGAAGGAGGACACCAGCCTCCTATGACAAAGGACACAGTGTATTAGGCAGAGTGAGTTT
This sequence comes from Mustela nivalis, assembly GCF_964662115.1. NCBI lineage: Eukaryota > Metazoa > Chordata > Mammalia > Carnivora > Mustelidae > Mustela > Mustela nivalis. The sequence continues at coordinate 39,042,488 of NC_139025.1, forward strand.
TAAAAAGACCCTCCCCTGACCCATCATTGTGAGGTTTCTGAACTCTAGGATAAAGGAAAGATTTTCAGGGACTTTTAGGAAGAAACAGAAGCAAAATAGGGGGCTGGGAGGGATGTGGGATGAGTGAGCCAATGGCTCCTGATACGCAATCCATGAGCCAATGGGTCAACAGCGTACAGTGAAAGAGAAAACGAGGGAGACCAAGTGTAAAAGGCAGAAGTCCTAGAATTGCAGGCCGAGTGGGTGGGCGGAGCTTCTCAGCCTTCTTTAGGCTTCCTCAAAAGAAGAGCCTTCAATTACCATTTGCCTCAAAAGCCCACTTAAGCCCCACAGCCATGCCTGGGGCTCAACCCTGCCATCCACAAAGACCCTTCAAACCAGATTCGGGAGTCTGAGGTCAGAGCAGAGGAGCAAGCGTGAAAGTAATACCCTCACCGGTCAAGTTGATAACACTCTGCACTGACAATTGCCTGGAAAGAGCCTAGTGATCAAGAATTAACAACTCCACAAAACATTTCTGTTGTTGTTTCCTAACAGGAAAAGCGAATGAAATTAAAAATGTATGTGTGTAAAGCGAACAAACATGAATCTCTCCCGTGGCCGTTTTCTTTTTTCAACGTAATTCACCTACTTAAATTTACCCATATTAGAATATTTTCATTTGAAATCTTTTACATCACTTAAGTGCATTTCTTAGTAGGTGTATAGAACCTTGGACAACCTTACCTTCCTTCCATTAAGAAGCAGGTTCAAAAATGTCCTCAGCCTGAATTATAGTTGTGTGATTTAAAAAAAAAAAAAAAAAACACCTCATATAATAAAAGAAGAGATAGTTTAGAGGAGTTAAGACTAATGACGTTGAGTCACCTCGAACATTCTATATTCTATATATATATTCTATATATATTCTAATATATTCTATATTCACCTCGAACATCCACCTCTATAACAACAACATAAAGTAACATGTCACCCAATGAGGCAAAAATTTCTTTCAAACTAAAATTATTTAAAAATCCTAAATTCTGAGTGTAGGGCTTATTTTTCCTTTTCATTTTTAATATTTTTCTTGTTGCGTTAATATTTGCAAAGGCACTAGTAATAGAAGCAAGTGTATATGGTTTACAATAGTAATAATGACTTTCTCTAAAGCCTACTATTAATTTAGCTATCAGACAGTTTGTTTCATTCACCTTCCTCAGTTAACTCCAGTCCATTAACAAGCCAAGTGGTTATTAACTACAAGTAGTGACTAAGTTATTAGATTTTGTGGCTTCTGTAGGAAACCCGTAAGAGGAAAATGATCATTTTGCTCTAATAGCATTTCTCTTACCCTTCACAGGGTTTCCTCCATGTTGTTGATGGTATCCTCTGGTTCACTTGGTGACCAGAGGTGCTGAGAGTTTTGTAGTAATTATTATTTGTAAAGCACTTGGAAGAGTACCCAGAGCAAAGACAGCAATTTTACAAATGTTTATTAGTATAGGAGGCTTTTTCTTCTTTTCATTTATGTAATCTGGGATTTTTTCATAATGAAAGTTTTAGCCACTTATTAAAAAATTTTTAAGCTAATATTAAAAAACTACACACCAAATCACAGATAAGGTTGACTTTAACCCTTTGAAACTGTAATCACTTCCTGTCATCTTTCTGGTGAAACTTAAACGTTTTCTGATTCTTAGAAATGAAGAAGCAGTTTGGCCCCTCTTCCTAAGAGTGTAGAGTTCATAGGAAGGAGGCATTAAAAAAAAGACCTTTGTCCTTGAAATCCAGACAATGAAGTGTAAAATTTTCACACCAGCCCCAGTCATCTTTCTCATATAAGAACAAAAATCTAACTTTTTATGAAACTAATCAAGGCACCTTTCTACCTTAAAATCCTTCAAAGTACTTCCCTTTTCCTTTTTTAGAACTCTGAATTGATACATTTGTTTTGCACACAGAAAGTTAGCAAATGTTTATTCTAGATACTAGATGAGCAAAACAGGTAAATACTTTGTAGTAAATCAAGATACTATCCATTTTTAATCCTAATTTAATAAAGCCCCACCAAGCAGTCAACATAATTTTAACTCTGGAAGCCAACAACCAACAACAAGGCATTTCAGGCAGTCTGACCATGAACTTTGGGGTGGAGTGGGGAGTTAGACAATCCTGAATCTACTTTTTGACAAAGTTTAACAGGCCCAGCTGGTTCTCCTGCACCCAAGTTTAAGACCCCTACACGTAAGAGACAGTAACATTCAAAAACTTAGCAACCTCCAAAATTATTAGATTGTCAGACAAGTCACGCAATTGTACAGAACTAAATGAGAAGCCAACTTTAATGCACATTGCAAAGCCCTGCAACATTATATAAATTTTATCAATTCTGTTTCACAGGACTGCTCACTTTCCCTCTCCCCCCCCCCACAACCATCTCATTCTGGCTGCCTCACACTGTTCCCACTCCCCCCCACCCCAACTCCCGGCACGAGAAATTGGTGCTTAAGACCAGACACAGCCCCACAGCCATGCCAGGGCTCAACCCTGCCATCCACAAAGACCCTTCAAACCAGAGACAGATATTTGACCCCTTCTCTTCAAATAGATTCATTCCAATTGAGATTCTAAAAACGGCAGAAAACTTGAAAAAAATGACACCAGTAATAAGAAAATGAAAGAGAGAGCTGGTGAGTATAACACACAGAAAGGGAGAAAATAAGCTTATGGGCTCAACGGGTATGAAAATACAAAAACCCATAGAGTACCCAGAGGAAACTTAGGCTTGATACAGGAGAAAGGAAGCCAACAAAGGAATTTTACACATTTCCCTGAGTTACTCATTTTTTCTAAGAGTCTGAACAACTGAAATCAGGAAACACCTGTGCTTGTTAACATTAGTTAGGAAATGACTTTAAAAACTTGGACTCAGTTTAAGATAACTGATGGCAGGCAGTGATACCATTCCAAAGTCTATATTTCCATGTCAGTGCTAAGCTGTTTCTCTTAATTTGGGTCCATTTTTGTAATAGCAATCAGAGATTCAATGCATTATATTATTGGGTAATTGTTATAGTTCTTTAAGTTTTAAAATTACCTGGCACTTAGCCACATGTTTGTTTTTTATTCCCATTTATAATTATCCAATGATTGTTATAACCACCCAGAGACATGGCTGTCATTACTCTGAGATGAAAACATACGGAAAGAATGTTTTAAGATCAAAGACAAAAATATGGCACTATAGTGAGAAGATGGGCTAGAAACTAAAGTAAGAACACAGAAAGAATGGATCCTTTGATCTGGAAGGCATGTTAGACAACTCTAGACCAAAATGTTATTTTACAGTTGAGGAGCTAGAACCAGAAATAGGGCATTTTCCAGATAGTTTATTATGTATTCCTTGGGTCTTCAGAATATGGGGCCAGAGCTCCCCAGAACAGATTCTAGTCTCAAGTAAATTATTGACTCAACATGCCTTATCTCTAATTGATTTATATATACAGCAATATCATTTATTTTGCTTTGATATGTTTTGTTAAACAATAAAGTAAAACATAAATTCTGGTACAGTCAATGATTTAGATCAGTGTTCTTAGGAATACAATGTCAGGCAAATTCGTTTCTGGCATTTTCCTTTGATATGCCGATTAAATTATAGTCAGTAAAAAAGTATTTTTGTTTTTAAGGAAATTATAAAAATTTTTTTACCAATGAACAACAAAGTTTATATGGGTCATTTTAGTGTCCTCGAACTTTATTGTATCCCACTATTTAAAATAAAACTTTGTTCTACCCAAATTTTGTTTCAAACTCTTGAAAAAGTATCTTTTCAACATTTGATAAACACTGTAATGAGTAACGCTAATTATTTTTTTAAAATATCTATTCATTTGAGAAAGAGAGAGAGAGGGTGAGCAGGAGCAGGGGGAGGGGCAGAGAGTGAGAGAGAATCCTCAAGCACACTCCCTGCTGAGCACAGAGCCAGACCCGGGACTCAATCCCAGGACCTTAAAATCATGACCTGAGATGAAATCAAAAGTTGGATGGTTAACCAACTGAACCACCTAGGTGATAAACATTTATTTACTTTAGAGAAAAAGAACATAGGGTTGGGGGGAATGATAGAGGGACAGGGGAAGAAGAACTCAAACAGACTCAACACTGAGCGTGGAGCCCTATGTGGGACTCAATCCCATGACCCTGAAATCACTGAGTTGAAACCAAGAGTCAGATGCTTAACCAACTGCATGACTCTGGTACCCTCTGAGTAATGCTAATTATTAATCATTATGATTTAGAAATGTTAATTATAATAACTTAAATAAACTTCAACAGACTAATGTTTACTGAAGTTAGAGTAAGAATACACATAATCATCAAGAACAGTGCTCTGACATAGAAATGAAACAAGAATCTTTAAATAAGAAAAGAAAAGTGATTTTTTTTGTTGTTTTAATAGTTTATTAAAACAAACCGAGGAGAATATCTACTTCTGGCTATACAGTGACCAGTACTGGACTTGCTCTCCCAAGTGAAAACAGCTATAAATATCTAAGGCAACCAGTTCCAGGCGTTTGACAATAAACATTGCAGTACTGTGATCTTGAGAGGAGAGAAACACAAAGAGAGCTCCATGTCTTCTTCAGCTTTCTACTTAGAGTCACCAACTGAACTCAAAGGAAGTGGAATCCAAGGGAATATGGAAGTCTCGCTGAGCTGAAGAGGTATACATAGAATTCAGAATGGCTGGGGTTTATGGAATTTTTAAGGCAGGATATCACAGAGAAATGAGCTGTGTAGAGGAGGAGGAGGAGGATGGACTTCATAATGTTCCCCTGCAGCCACTGGGCACGCAGGAGGAGACTTCATGAGGCCTAACAAAGAATAGCTGCCACTAGTAAGAAACTCGGACCAAGACATCACAAGTTCTGCACTCTCCCCTATTGGCTCAGCCTAAGTGGAGAGGCCTTCCTAAGCACCTCTTATATTGAACTGAAACTCCAAAGAGGCCACACCTTAGGAATAAGTACCATCCCCCAGAGAAAGGTCCATGCCCCAAGACTAAGGGCAAAATCAAAATAGAACTGCCCTAAACAAATAATAAAACAAAGCCTAACAAGATCAGGAGGATTTGTCAGTAATTTAACAGCTTCATAGAAAGAAAGCTCAACAGATTTTAAAGGAAAATAAGATAATCTCGACTCTCTATAACTCTGATAACAACATTGAAAAATAATTTTAGCGGCTTCTGGGAGGTGCAGTTGGTTGAGCATCCAACTCTTGGTTTCAACTCAGGTCACGATCTCAGGGTCATGAGATTAAGTTCTATGTGGGACTCTATGCTCAGTGTGGAGTCTTCTTGAGACTCTCTCTCCCTTTCCCTCTGCCCTTCCTACACATGCTCTTTCTCTCTCAAATAAATAAATAAATCTTTAAAAATAATAATTTAAAAAATACTAGACACTTGAAGAAGTAGGAAGCTGAGACCCACAATCAGGAAAAGAAGCAGTCAATAGAAGGAGAATCTAAAAATGTTGGCATTAACAGATGAAGCCCTTAAAATGGCTCATATCAATATATTTAAGGATACACAGGAAAAGATGAATATACTGAGTAAAAAGATGGGGAGTAGAAGCAAAGATTAAACCAAATGGATGTATTAGAAAAAGAAATTAAACTTCTGAAATTACATATATATCTGGAGTCCTTGGAGGGGAGAAGAAAGAAAGAATGGTGTAGAATAGAATTTGAAGAAACCATGGCTGAAAATTTCTCTGGTGGAAAACGTCAGCCTACAGATTGAAGAATGAACAAACTTCAGACAGAATAAATACAAAAAAAGAAAATCACACCTAGGCACATCATAGTCAACAAGCTGACAACCAAAGATAAAGAGTAAATGTTGAAAATAGAGAAAAAAGTCAACTACATGCAGGGAACAATGCCATAAGTGAGTTTACTTCTCATTAGAAACAAGGGAGAGCAGAGGTGCCTGGGTGGCTCAGTCAGTTTGAGCGTCTGCCTTCAGTGCAAGTCATGATGTTTGGGTCCTGGGATTGAGACCCGCATCAGGCTCCCTGCTCAGCACGAAGTCTGCTTCTTCCTCTCCATCTGCCCCTCTCCCCACTCATGCTTGCATGTGTTCTCTCTCTCTCTCTCTCTCTCAAATAAATAAATTCTTAAAGAAAGAAAGAAAGAGGACCTGAAGAAACTGGAAAATCATCATTAAAGTGCTGAAAGAAGTGGTCTACCCAGAATTCTATATACAGTAAAAACTGCTTTCAAATGTGAAAACAAAAAAGACATTTTCTGATAAATGAATGCAGGTATAATTCACTGAAAACTGTAAGAAATTCTAAAAGAAGGGCCATTTAGGATGATGGGAAATGATATAAGGAGAAATCCAAACTATAGGAAGAAATGGCAAATAGACATGAAAATATGAAAAACTATCTTCTTGGGTTTTTTAAAATAATTTATTTAAAAGACAAGAGTATTTAAAGACAGATATATTGTGAAGCTTTTAACCATGTACAAGTGAAATTCATAACAATAGTAACAAAAGGATAGAGAGTTAATAAAATTATACTATTGTAAGATTTTTATATTTTACATGAGATTGTACAATATAAATCTAAGTAGACTGGTAAGATTGTGTTATCCAATACAATGGATGGTTAGTATTCACTAAGCTCAAGTGACTAAGTTTAAACTTAATTAAAATTAAATATAACAAAATTCAGTTCCTCAGTTGTATTAGTCACATTTCAAGGTCTTGACAGTCACATGTTAACTAGTGACTCCCATATTGGAAAAGCACATGGAACATTTCCATAACTGTAAAAAGTCTGTTTGGAAATTTTAAGCAACCATTGAAACAACAACAACAACAATAGAACTCCACAGACAGATAACTTAAGATGAATTAAAGTAGAGTCCTAAAAATATTTTATTAACCAAAACAAAGACAGAAAAGGAGGAAATAAGAAAGAAAAACACGGCAAGTTAAAAAACAAACTTAAATCTAACCATATTAATAATTATATTAAATATAAATGAACTGAACAGTGAAAAGGAAGAGATTGCAAAGATGAACAAAAAGCAAAACTTGACTATTTATTATCTGCACAGATGCATTTTAAAGATCCAAATAAATTGCAAGTAAAAGGAGGGAGGAAAGATAGACCAAGCAAATCTAAGAAAGTTAGTGTTGATATAATCATGCACAGTAAACTTCAAGTCAAGGAGATTTATCAGAGTTGAAGAGTAACATTTCTTAATAATAAATTGCCATCATAAAGACTTAAAACTCCAAATGTCCATGTGACTAAAAATCTTCAAGTACAAGCAAAAATGAGAATTAAAAAATTCGTTATCATAGTTGAAAATCTTAACTCCCCTCTCTGTAATTGATAGAAGAACTAAACACACACACACAATGATTTGAACAATATTATCAACCACCTTGATCTAACATTTATAGAATATCTTACCTGGCATCTGCAGAATACACACTGCTTTCAATTGTATATGGAAGTCATTTTATTAGTCAAAATTCTCCAAAGAAAAAGAACCAGTAGGATAGATGATAGGTAGATAGATAGATAGATAGATAGAACGAATGAACATGCAGGAAACAACGCCATGAGTGACAGTTTACTTCTCATTAGAAACAAGGGAGAGCAGGGGTGCCTGGGTAGCTCAGTCAGTTTGAGCATCTGCTCTCCAGCTCAGGTCATGATGTTAGGGTAGAATGTAGGGTAGACAGATGTAGGGTATGACAGAAGGTAGATGACTGATAGATAGATAGATAGATAGATAGATAGATGCATATATACATAGACAGATATTTAGTTGCTGGTTCATGTTATTAACAGAGGCTGAAAAGTCCCACAGTCAGCTGTCAGCATGCTAGAGACCGGGAAAGCTGGTAGTGTCCTTCAAAGCCCTGAAAGCCAGAGAGTTGATGGTGTAGATTTGAAGGCCTGGGAATCAGGAGTTGCAAGGGCAGAAGAAAATAGATATCTAAGCTCAAGTGGCCAGGCAGACAGAATAGTTAACTTTCCTCTACCTTTTTGTTCTATTCAGGCCTCTGGATTGGTACCAACTCACACTGTAGGCGAGGAAGGGATTTTTTGTGTGCATATGAGGGAGTGTCTGCTTTACTCAGTTCACCAATTCAAATGTTAATTTTTTTCCAGAAACATATTTACAGACAGATCCACACAACATAATTCTAAATGATTTATGAGTCAAAGAAAATTTATAGGGAATTTAGAAAATACTTTAACCTGAATTATAATAAAAACAAAAAAAATGTCAAAAGTTGTGGGATACAGGTAATGTGGTATTTAGTGAAAAATTTAAGTATTTATATTTACATTGGAGAAAAAGTTTTATAAAGCTGCAGAAAAGGAGCAAATTAGATCCAAATTAAGTAGCAGAAAGGAAATACTTCAGAGCTGAAACCAACAACAACAAAAAAAGACAAATGGAGAAAATAATTCATTTTCAAAAGTTGGTTTTATGAAAGATTAATAAAATTCCTAATCCCCTGGCAAGACCATTCAAGAAAAAGCACACAAATTATCACTAGGAATGAAAAGGGAAACTCACCACAGATCATATAGATATTAATAGGATAATAACACTATGTATAATATTATGTCAATAAATTCAATAGTGTAGATGAACTGGACAAATTTCTTGAAAAAAAACCACAAAATAAAAAACTGACACAAGAAGAAACTGACACAATAGAAAATCTGAATAGCCTTATCTTTGTTAAAGAAACAAAACAGGCAAAACCCTGTGTTCGTAGAAACCAGATTAGTGGTTGTCTGTAGAGTATGGAAGAGTCTTGAGGGAACTCTCCAGAACAATGGAAAAGTTCTTATAAATTTTCTGTGCTGGTTACAAGGATATATCTTTGGCATACTCATAAAATGATGCCCTTAAGACGTATACATTTCACGGTATATACATTGTATCTCAATTAAAAATAAACAGTGGCATCCCTAAAACTATGACATAAACATACAAAACTTGAAACATTCAGAAGTTTTAAATTTTAAATTTTAAATATAACTGAAGCAAAAATTTCCATGAGATGTGTTAGCATAATGCCAAAATTATCCTGTAACCTTATTTGGAAAATGTTCCTTTCTTCTCCTTCCAAATGAAATTTCTGAAGTTAAACTCTAGCATATTTCTTTCTGGAATGATGATGATAACTATGTTGATTTAACCCTTCTAGATTCAGCCTGTGACCCTTCTTCAATGTAATCTTTCTGGAACCACAAAGAGGACATAAGCTCTCCTTCTCTGCTCCCTGGCCCCCAGTGTCCATCTGTCTCACAGCATTATGAGAGGGGAAAAAAAACTTAACATATGGGAAAGAGGTCTTTCTAAATCACTTTCCCAAAGGTTAGATGGTATCCAAACTTTATGAAAATGTTATTTATTCTTTGAAATATCAGTCTTAAAATAGTCTTTCTAGTAATGTACAAATATATATGATCATACTTGGTTATATCAGATAACAATGCACTCCGTTGACCCTGTAGCTGTGTTGTGATTGCAGGGCTCTTGTTTGATTGTGGGTTAGATGGGGTGTACTAAAAAATATGAACTCTTAGGTAAAAGACGTGTGGTATACAATTACATACATTAGATAAGGTTTAACAAGAGATCTTGTAAAGCTTAGCAATTCTCTAAATTAGTGTCAGTGGGTTGGAAGGAAAATAACTCAGCAGTTAGAGATACATGGTCAAGAAAAGCAAGAAAGAAGGCTCTTAGTCTGTGGAAAACTGAGCAAAGTTTTGCTCATCTCCAGAAAAGGTGTCAGGAGATGAGAGAGAAAGGAGCCAAAGGTTGCAAGGCTTACTGCAAGGTTTGGGGCCAGGAATGCTGTAACCAGAGGCAGAGGAGAAGGAAGGCTTTGGCAATGAACTGCCCTTTTACTCACAGAAATTACATATTAAAACAAGTCCAAAAGGGCTGCTAATAATCTCAATGAATATAATCAAGAAACACAGGGGCACGTGGGTGACTCAGTGGGTTAAAGCCTCTGCCTTTGGCTCAGGTCATGATCCCAGGGTCCTAGGATGGAGCCCCACATGGGGCTTTCTGCTCAGCTGGGAGCCTGCTTCTCTCTCTCTCTCTCTCTCTCTCTCTGCCTGCCTCTCTGCCTTCTCTGTCTGTCAAACAAATAAATTTATAAAAAGAAAAGAAACATATCCCTGTTAAGCTTTCTCTATGATATAGTAGAGAAGAAGTCAAGATCTACAACCTATAGCCAAACTGCCTGGGTTCAAATCCTAGCTCTTCTGCTCATCCCTGAGCAAGTTACTAACCCTCTCTATGCCTCCGTGTTAACATCTCTAAACTAGGAACGATAACACCTAATGTTTGTTATTTGGAGGATTAAATGAGTTAATGCAAGTAAAATGGATATAGCATTGTCTGACATGCCCTACGGGCTCTAGGAGTATTTTGTATTACCACGGAATGAATAAGCCCTCTCTTCCCCCAAGGAAGTGAGTTCATAGAATGGTTAGAGGAAGGAAACAGGAGTCAGGACGTACACACATTCCTTAGACACATTGGAAAGGCTCACAACTTCAATCAGACATTCTGGGGCTTAACACTCATATTGTTAATTGTATGATTAATTAAAATGCTTCAATGATCATAATTATGAGGAATTTTCATGAATTGCCTGAATAATTCACCATGTACATGTTTGATGTTTTTAAACCTCAGGGTTCTAAGTAAAAAAAAACAAAAACAAAAACAAAAAACACACACAACTAAGTTAAAGGCGATGTCCATAAGAATAAACTAGACCTAGACCCCCAAATCGGGTGCAAACCCTGTTCTATCTTGATTTGCTACATGATCTTTGGAGGCAGGAAAATCTCCTCCTTCTTTAAACACTATTGGAGCTGGGAAGGCAACTGACCTGCGGTATAAAGGATGAGTGAGTAGGAGTGCGCAGGTCTTCATTCACTTATGCAAAAGACATATATAAAGCACCTACTACCTGTTGAGCCCTTTGTTGAATGGTAGAGATACACGCAAGTAAGTAAATTCATTTACTGCAGACTGAGGGATAGATGGACGAATAGACAATTACCACAAAGTGTGATAAAGACTAGGGGAAGCGAGGGAGCCCAACCTATCTGGGGAAGCAGTGGGAGGTGTCCCTTCCCAGGGGCAGTGATTCCATTAGGAATATCTAGGTGATAGGGTGGAGAGAAAAGAATTGCAAATAGAGGCTGGAGGCTGGAAAAAGCCTCAGTTTGATGAGCTGAAAGGCGCGTCTAAAGACAGAGTACAGAGTTTAGAGGCAGAAGAGACCACGCCAGAAAGGTAGGCAGGGTCCAAGGCCTTCTGTTCACCTTAAGGATTTTAGATCTGTCTTAAGAGAGATAAGAAGCTATTGAAGTTTTCTAGCTGGAGCCAGACACGGTGATATCCACATTACACAAGGATCATCCTGGCTATCACGAAAAGATCAGCTGACAGGGGCCAAGACTAGGGGAAAATTAACCAATCATCATCGCAATGAGAGAGGATCCAACCCATGACCAGGATAGTGGTGGAGTCAATGTCAAGGACCCGCAGACGTGGGAATAGATTGGGTATGGGGAGAGGATAGCAAGAAAAGGTGAAGCCAGTCTTGGACCTCTGCATGGGTCAACTTCACAGAGAAAGGTGGCTGGTCCCTGAGAGAGAGGACATTGGGGTGAGGGAGCAGAGCACTGGGTGTCCAAACGGAGGTCTGGAGGGACAGGGTTTTGCAGTTGCGGGGAAGGCTGGAGGGTGTGCTGCCAGGGTAGCAGAGGCTGTGGTATGCAGAAGGCAAAGTCTGGGCATAAAACTTCCGTAAGCTCATCCTCTATTATTAGTGGGTTAATAATGAGCATAATAAAGCCACCTCCTTGGACTGATCTATCAATTTTAAGAAAGCCAGTTAATTTTATTCTTTTCCAGAGTTGAGTTTAGCATTTCAAATAATTTGTAAATAAATTTGCATCTTACTTTTCAGTTAAATGCTTCCGGTGGTAAAGACTTCCAAATGAGAGAATGTGACTACACTAATAAAAGTTAATCAACATTATTAGAAAATCAGCAGCAGCCTCTCTGAGGGGAGGTAAGGAGTTACATTATCTCCTGTGACTCAGGAACCCCACACCCAAACCGAAGTCTGAGGGGCATTATACCAGTGTCACATGGGAAGGAACATTTATTTTCTTTACGCAAGGGAAGTTTCGTAGGAGACTGTGGGATTATGATCTCAACGTCTACTTAATAAATTATAATACTGAAAATTTTTATGTGAAAAATGAAATGTTTCTACCCTCACGGAGACAAAAACGTGGCAATCTTAACTAATGCATATTACTTTCTTCACGACCGCCCAGCCTTACGTCACAGGCTTTTCATATTTGAAATGCACAGCGCCATCTAATGGCCACAAACCATAAATCGAAAGACCGGAAGAAAAAGGATCAGAATTAAAATAATACTAATAAACACAAGTAATATCAAACAAATTTCAAGTTCCAAAATTGTTTACTCAACGGACCTTGCATACAATTGAAATCTTTTTTCCTAATCATTGTCATGTGAATTACGAATAATCATATTGCATAGGTAACTATAGATATATTTTTAAAGATTTATTTATTTATTTATTTGACAGAGAGAGAAATCACAAGTAGGCAGAGTCAGGCAGATAGAGAGGGAGAAGCAGGCTCCCTGCTGAGCAGAGAGCCCAATGCGGGGCTCCATCCCAGGATCCTGGGATCATGACCTGAGCCGAAGGCAGAGGCTTAACCCACTGAGCCACCCAGGCGCCCCAACTATAGATATTTTAAATGTAAGCAATTCACAACACATCTATAACCATAAATTATATTTACATTTTTTAAAATCACAAAGTCCTTAGAAGCAATGTGTTTAAAAAATAATATATTCAAGTAGGATGATTCTTTTTTTTTTTTTTTTTTTTTTTAAAGAGGTAAAATCAGGGGTGCCTGGATGGCTCAGTGGATCAAAGCCTCTGCCCTCTGCTCAGGTCATGAACCCAGAATCCTGGGATCATGCCCTGCATCAGGCTTTCTGCTCCACAGGGAGCCTGCTTCCTCCTCTCTCTTTCTGCCTGCCTCTCTGCCTACTTGTGATCTCTGTCTGTCAAATAAATAAATAAAATCTTAAAAAAAAAAAATAAAGAGGTAAAATCAGGGGTACCCCTAAAGGACTTTATCTTGATTTTTATAAGGCATGACCAGTTTCTGCATGGAAAATGATAATTCCAAGCACTCTTTCAGGAGCCCCTCAAGCCTGGAGAGATTATGGCCCACTGAAGGAATCCTGGACTCTATAAAAAGGGAAGCTGGCATCCACTGGTTCTGCTTTGGAAAGCTGTATGACCCTTCTCCAGCCCTACTTTGGGTCAAAGGAATTTTCCATTGCTCACATGTGCCGCCCAACTCTGGGGGTATAAGTAAGAGAAGGGAGGGGAGGAACGTGGCTGTGTACTGTCTTAGTTACTCTCCCCCGAGGAGCAACCAGGCTTGCTATTCCAAGAACAATGCCTCAAAGGCTGAGCTTTGGGTGTGGGGCTTCCAAGCCACATGAGTCACCTTCCCTTCCAGCTCGGTGGCCTCTTCAAGGCTAGATCTCTTTGATCTCAGCCCTTCTGAGGTGTGTGAACCCTCTGCTATAGGAATTGATAACTCCCACAAGAATTGCTTTAAAAATATCCTGCTCTACTGGGTATTATATGCAACTGATGAGTTATTGAATTCTACATCTGAAGCTAATGATGTACTATATATTGGCTAATTAAATTTAAATTAGAAAAATATCCTTCTGTAATTGAAAAGGTTTTTTTTGTTGTTAGCTATGTTGTTTCACTCTTCTCTCATCAAGTAGGACATTAACATGACAAAAAATCCACTAAAATGTCCTGGTGTGTAAAAGTGATATTTTACTGCTTAGTCTTTCCCATTTGTCTTTAAGTTCTTTGGGGAATGAAGATCACACATTGCTTTATGCAATACTGCAAATATTTATTGAGTTAACTTCCAGACTTATCAGAATGCAGGGGGATTCCAGTAATGCAAAAGCCACACACACAAAAAGCAGCTTAAACAAAGTGGTTCAAAACACAAGTTTTTTTTATCAAAAGCTTATTCCTTTATATGGAGATCATTAGATATGATGATTTCCACAAATTGTCAGCAACATTAATACTAAGTTGTAACTTTCCATGCTTTCTTCTTGGACTCAGATAAGATCCTAAAGTGTGCTGGAAAGGGAGAAGAAGTAAGAGGTGTGATAACTGATGAGTTGTGAATAAGGTTGAGAACCATGGGTTAGATGCTATGGAGACCACCGTAGCATTCCTAACTACACCATGCTCTGGGAACTGGATTAGGCATCTTGTGTCATTATGTCATTTAAGCCTCACAACCATCCTTTCATATAAATGTTAACATTCTGTATTGAAGCATACAAAAAAATTCGTTTCAGTTTAGGTTAGTTACAGAGGTCCCACAGCCAATAAGAGGCAGAGAAGTTAAGTGTAATCCCAACTAGTTAAGTGGGTGTGTCTCTGGCTGGCCCAAAGACTGGCAACAGCAGTATCATCTGGTAATTTTTCCAAGGGAGATGTTTTTAAAAATCTCTTTCAATAGTTCTGTTCAGCAGAGCAGTCTGAGAACCACTTTATTAGACCTGGAGAAAGGTTTTAGAGATAAGCCAGAGGGCTCTCTTTGATCTTTCTTCTACTTCTTTTGCATTTTTAAAAAACACAATATTTTTGTTATTTTCCTATTTATAAAAGCATATATACTAAATTATTTTTCAGAAGATACATACAAGTGTTTTAAAAAAATGAAAAATGACTAATAGCCCAGCCATTCAAGGTAACCACCGACTTGCTTGGTACATCTCTTTCCAGACACTTTTCTATCTTTATACACATGCACACATATTTTGACAGTGGAATCAGAAATGCATAACATTACATGATTTTTTTTTCATTTTTCAATGTACCAGGCCCATCTTTTCAGACAACAAATAGATCTACAACAACATATTGAATGTTCATCTTATGCTCCATCAAACAAATCCACCACCTAGTCAACATCAACATTTAACCAAATCTAGTCAACATTTTGATTAGTGACTTAAGTGAAGAGGTATGTTAATCAAATATTTGGATGACATAAGCTAGGAGGGCTGGCTAATATATCAGATTTAAAGAATTCCTGTAAATTGTCTGGAGGGAAGATGGTAGAAGAGTAGGGAACTCTCGCTTCATCTGGTCCCTTGAATTCAGCTAGATATCTATCAAACCATTATAAACACCTGTGAATTCTAACTGAGATCTAAGAAAAAATAGCTGCAATTCTAAAAATAGGAAAGTGACCACTTTTTTCATGGTAGGAGGTGCAGAGAAGTGAATCTGAGGGGATATATCAGAAGATAAACTGGGAGAGAGCCTCTATAAGTCAGCTACCAGAAAGTGATATAGTGGCAAAGTGCAAAATTGGAACTTTTAGACTTCTTTCCAGTGGAAAGCATCCCTGCTTAAAAGGTGCTTAGGTGGCAAAGTGAAACAGAATCTTAGGTGGGACAGGGTGATCTCTCCCTGGGTCCCCAGGGTCACAGAAAGAACGGAGATGTGTGAGTGCAGCAGAGGTCCCAAGGATTGGAGCAGGAAAGCAGGCTACAATCAGCAAGCCCGGGGGTGGGCTTTCAGCTAGGCATTGCCATAAACCACAAGCCCAGGCATGATCAGGTGACTGCTCTCCAAGTAGGGGCCCAACAAGTGGCAGAACTGCAGTAGCCCTCCTCCCTCCTGCAGGAAGATTGGCATGGGTGCACACCTCAGGAGCCTACAGCTTGGCACAAACAAATGTCACTGACTGCTTTTCCCTGAGGGTGCAATGAAGAGTGGGGACCATGATCCTTCAGCTCTGGGGCTGGAGATTGGGGCACTGCCATTTTTATATTTTTTTTCATCCTCTAAAGTGGCATGGAAAGCCTTCAGGGAACAAAGCCACATAGAACAACATGAATCCACTTACACTGAGCCTGGCCTCTGGCAAGGGGTGGTGCAACTCCACCCAGACAAAGACACCTGAGAATCAATGCAACAGGGCCTCCCCCAGAAGACCAGAAGGAATATCAGGCGAACACTAAGTTTATGGGTCACACAGAACTAAAAAACTCCTGCACTGATTTCAGATCTCTTCAGATTTATCTAGTGTGTATTTTGCTGGATTTGTGGTTGATATTTTTTATTTTGTTCCTGTTCATCTATTTTTCTCTGGACAAAATTACTAGAAGGAGAAATTCACAGCCAAAGAACCGGAGGTAATATTCTCTGCCAGAGATTTAATCGATATGGATATAAGTAAAGTGTCTGACCTAGAATTTAGATAAACAATTATAAAGATACTTGCTGGGCTTCAAAACGCATTAAAGACACTAGAGAATCTCTTAGTGCCAAAGTAAAAGAACTAAAATATAATCGGGCTGAAATTAAAAATGCTTTAACTGAAACGCAGCCTAAAATGTATGCTCTAATGGCTAAGGTAAGTGAGGCAGAAGAGGGAGTCAGTGACACAGAAGTCAAAATAATGGAAAGTAAGGAAACTGAGGAAAATTGAGAAAAACAGATAATGGAACATGAGAGGAAGCTTCTAGAAATCAGCACTACCATAAAGCAAAACAATACTGGAATTATTGGGGTTCCAGAGGAAGAAGAAAGAGAGAGGGACAGAAGGTATATTCGAGCAAATCATAGCCAAGAACTTCCCTAATCTGGGTAAGGAAACGGATGTTTGAGTCCAGGAGGCAAAAAGAAGCCCCCTCAAAATCAATGACAATATATCATCACCCCAACATAAGATAGTGAAGCTTGCAAATCTCAGGGATAAAGAGAAAATCCTGAAAGCACTAGAGATAAGAGGTCCTTAACCTAAGGGGGTAAAATCATTAGACTGGAAGAATACCTACCCATAGAGACCTGGCAGGCCAGAAATGGCTGGCATGATAAATTCAGAGTAATAAATGAGAAAAACATGCAGGCAAGAATACTTTATCCAGCAAGGCTCTCATGCAGAATGGAAGGAGAGATAAAGAGCTTTCAGGATAAACAGAAGGGGGAAAAAAGGAACTTATGATCACCAAACCAGCCCTGCAAGAAATATTAAAGGGTATCCTGTAAGCAAAGAGACAGCTCAAAAGTAACAGAACAGAAAAGATCAGAGACAATATACAGAAACAGCGACTTTAAGGTAATACAAAAGCACTAAATTCATATTTTTCAATAGTTACTCTGCATGTAAATGGGCTAAATATTCCAGTCAAAAGATGTAGGGTATCAGATTGGATAAAAAAGGAAGACCCATCCATATGCTGTCCACAAGAGACTTATTTTAGAAACAAAGTCACCTCCAGATTGAAAATGAGGGAGTGGAGAATAATTTATCTTGCTAATGGACATCAGAAGAAAACTAGGGTAGATATCCTTAAAGAAAACAAATTAGACTTTAAATCAAAGACTGTAGTAAGCGATGTAGAGGGACACTATATTATGCTTAAAGGGTCTGTCCAACAAGAAGATCTAACAATGGTGGTGTGGTATAGCCACTCTGGAAAACAGTATGTAGGTTCCTTGAGAAGTTAAAAACAGAGCTACCCTATGACCCAACAATTGCACTACTAGGCATTTACCCCAAAGATACAAATATAATGATCTGAAGGGGCACATGCACCCCACTGTTTATAGCAGCATTGTCTACAGTAGCCAAACTGTGGAAGGAGCCAAGATGCCCATTGACAGATGAATGGATTAAAGAACATGCGGTATGGGACACCTGGGTGGTTCAGTTGGTTAAGCGGCTGCCTTTGACTCAGGTCATGATCCCAGCGTCCTGGGATCGAGTCCCACATTGGGCTCCTTGCTCAGCAGGAAGCCTGCTTCTGCCTCTGCCTCTGCCTGCCACTCTGTCTGCCTGTGCTCGCTCTCTCTGACAAAAGAAAAAAAAAATGTTTAAAAAAAAAAAAAAAAAGAACATGCGGTATGTATGTATGTGTGTGTATATACATACATACATATGCAATTGATAATACTCAGCCATC
Organism: Mustela nivalis; assembly: GCF_964662115.1. Lineage (NCBI taxonomy): Eukaryota > Metazoa > Chordata > Mammalia > Carnivora > Mustelidae > Mustela > Mustela nivalis. Next base: position 39,060,641 of record NC_139025.1, read on the forward strand.
AGAAAGGATGAATATTTGCTATTTACACTGACATGGATTGAACTAGAGGGTATTATGTGGAGCGAAGCAAGTCCATCAGAGAAAGACAATTATATGGTTTCACTCACATGTGGAATAAGAAACAGCCCACAGGATCATCATAAGGAAGGGAGGGAAAACTGAATGGGAAATAATCAGAGAGGAAACAAACTATGAGAGACTCTTAACTACAGGAAACAAACTGAGAGTTGCTGGAGGGAAGGTGGGTGGGGGGTGGGGTAGGGAATGGGGTAAGTGGGTGATGGGGACTAAGGAGGGAACATGAGGTGATGAGCCCTGGGTACTATATGTAACTCAAGAATTACTGAACTCTACATCTGAAACTAATGATGTACTTACTATATGTTGGCTAAATAAATTTAAATTTTTTAAAGATTTTATTTATTTATTTGACAGAGAGAGATCACGAGTAGGCAGAGAGAGAGGAGGAAGCAGGCTCCCTGCTGAGCAGAGAGCCCGATGCAGGACTCGATCCCAGGACCCTGAGATCATGACCTGAGCCAAAGGCAGCGGCTTAACCCACTGAGCCACCCAGGCGCCCTGAAATGAATTTAAATTTAAAAAAAAGAATTAACATAAGTCATCTTACTGGGAATTATGACCCTAAATTGATGTAAAACTTAATAACAGGTATAAAACTTCAAACAGTACCTGTCTAATGTCTCTGTCCAAGTCCCATATTTCTGGGAGTGGGGAGGACGCTGACTCCGAGAAGGGAGTGAAGGCAAAGCAGGCCAACGGACTGACCTGTCCACCTCAATCAGGCATCAACAAACAAAGCATAGCAAGATTAATGGCACAGCACAAGTGAGGAGAACTGTAAATGTCCACCTAGGAAGATGTAAAATGTAAAACTCAATATAAATATATCGTTACTTCAGAAGAGCTTGGCCATCCTCTCTGTTAATAGGCAAGTTCTGTGGCAATTTTCTGTGGTAAGATTTTCTTGAGAGAAGTCCTGACATTCAGATAGTGGCTGCTTCCTTGGATGCTAACTTTTCAAAACTTTGCCAACAGAAGCTAACTACTCTAAGTTTGCAGACCAGTCAGATACTGGGACCAGTGTCCATCATGGAGCACATTTTTTAAAAATGGAGCTAAACAAAATTCTTGGAGAAGGCCAATCATCCACAGATCCCTTCTAATAGAGAGCTCCCATCTCACTTATTCACTAAAAAAAGGTTTATCTTCAGCAGTTTTGGGAACCGAGTGATTTGGTCTTCTAGGCAAGTGACATATGTTTGTACAAACTGAACAGAGGTCATTCTGCCATTTCGATGTTGGGATGAGGCCTCATGTCCCAAAGTAAATGTAAAGATAACCTGAGGTGGCTTGTGTGAACCTACAGGGAGGGCACACTGGGTGCTGCTGCTTCTGGAAGGATGAGTTGGGACCTGCTCTTCACAAGCCTGGTCTTTGTTGGTGTCATCTTTGCTCCCCAGACAGGCTCTTGGACTCTGGGGTGCTGTACCTGCCCTGGTCATTTGAAATTAGGTAGAAAGGGTCTGCAGGTAGCCAGATACATCCGCTTCGGGCAGTAGCTGACAGGCCCTCTGAGAAGGTAGAGTTCTATCAATCTGTGCAGCTGTGGTCAATCAGGCATTTTGGGTTTTGCCCCGACAGATGCTTATTGTCATCTTGGGAGAGTAATAAAGATTAGTTTACATATAATTAATTTCGCAATTTCACACTTTCACTGATCACCGGCCATTGTAAAACACAGGGATCTTCATATGTATACATGATACCCACAGAACTTAAAATAGATTGAGTTATTACATGATTTTGTGAATAGATGGGGAAGAGCCTTTGTTGGTGGTATTTTGTTGGAAATTTCTCCTTATCGATTGGCCCAGAGTTTAGTCTATTACATTTTTCCTCAGGGAAATTATTTACTTACTCCTAATTTACTAGGTGGTCTATCTAACATGCATGTCACCTTCCTGCTTGATAAATTGTAAAGTTCTAGGACTCTTGGGCCAGTGCTCTACACAAAGTGAGCTGTAGGCATAGCTATTCCACCACTGATCATTAGTAAAGTCTTTATCAACCTTGTGGTACAATCTGATAAGAAAACCTAAGAGTGTTTGTAGCTTTTATTGATCTGTCCATAATCTTTGAGGACTGAAATCAGTCCAAGATCCTCGTGTTCAGTATTGATTGTCAAGGCCCATTCCCACCCTTAGTCACAAGGCTTTAAGGAACCTGCACTTCATGCCACCATGTTTCAAGGTCAGGAATTACAGTCCCTTGATGGATCAGAAATGGCACCTTTTCCAATTACAAGGAATAGAGAAGTGGGCTTTCTCTGACACATCAATGCCTTGTTTTCCTTAGTATCAAAACCAGAATGGCCTTAATACACAGCTGATACTATCTGTTATTATCACAAAGAAAAACTAGATGTTCTGAATCCAAAATCATCATCTTTTATATAGTTTTATATATACTACATTTTTAAACTTATGTATACACTTTTCAGTATAAAAAGCAAGATGTTCTATGAGTGAGTTACTGTGATTTGCTTATGGATAAAATGAATATGTGGTTATAAGATTTAACTATTTTTCAGGCTAAAATCATTGAGGTTGTTAGAGCAAACACCAAATTAGTTCCTAAGGAGAATCTGAGCACTAACAGACGGTCCTTTCCTAGCCCACCTCCAAGTGAAGGAGCAGTGACCTTCTGTCCACCATATGTCCTTGTTAGGCACCTCAGATTTAATAAGAAGTTGCCAAGCACTCCCTAGCTTGCTTGATTATTAAAACATATGGCTCTGAGTTCAGCTGGCAACACAGAGGTTCTATGCCTTAGGAACTTATCAGGGTGTTTAATCTTGGAAATCACCACTGCTCCTTGACTATTGAAAACTTTGGGAAATGAGCATTATCTATGATAGATTATCTGAGGGATAGCAGTGACCCATTCTTTTATATCAGTGGTTTTCAAATTTCCTTTTTAGCCCTAGACACATTATTCAAACCATGTTTTTCTAGAATCCTAGAGTCAGAGAATGGGATACAAGGGAGGGATCGGAAGCTTGAAGTCCCACCTCTGATGGGACCCTCAGAGCACAGCTTGAAAACCATTGCTAGATCCTCTTAATACCCATCCACAGACACTGGGGCAAAGATCCACAAAGTGGCACCCAGTCTGGATCATAGAGCCTCACTCCAGAGGCTTCACTGAGTTGTGCTTTCTCCAAACACCATTGTGTCTCCTCTTGGCAGATATTGTCAGAAAGAGTCCTAGGAAATGACTACAATATTTACTTCAAGGATATTGTTAAAGATATTGTTTACCTGGTTTTATGACATCTTCTCTCAGAGAACCCCAAGGAGAAATATGTTTCCTGTTCTTTGCACCAGAAATCATTTAAATTCTTCTGGGCCAGTGGCTTGTTTTTTTCTCTCATGAATGCAGTGATTCCTCACTCTCCCTTTAGGCTGGCCACTAGAAAGCTGAAGAAGCACTCCTGCAGCCCACCCTGAGCAAGCCACAGGCTCTCATGGGCTTCATGAACCAATTTCTCCTCCAGAGCCTGCTTATTTTACAAAATGTATCCCTTTTGCCCTCATACTTTTGGTTTGAAGTATTTTGGGGGTGGTTCTATTGCATATTTTAAAGCCATTCTCAATCCTTTAAGAAAAACTACGATTTTTTTTTTAAGATTTATTTATTTATTTATTTATTTATTTATTTATTTGACAGAGAGAAATCACAAGAGGCAGGCAGAGAGAGAGAGAGGGAAGCAGGCTCCCCGCTGAGCAGAGAGCCCGACGCGGGACTCGATCCCAAGACCCTGAGATCATGACCTGAGCCAAAGGCAGCGGCTCAACCCACTGAGCCACCCAGGCGCCCCCAAAACTACGATTTTTAAGTCAGCAAATTCTTCAATGAGAACAACCACTAACTCAAGCCATTTGCGAAGGAAGGAACCCAGCATGATGAGCGTCTAGATCCAGAAAGGACCATGACAAGGAACTAAGCGTATACGGTGTGGAAATAAAAATCTTGAGATGAACACAATAGCCATCTTCAGATTCTTAGAGACCGAGGAATAAGTTTATTCTGTATTACTGCAGAGAATGAACTTAGAATATATGATGGTCATTACCAAAGAAGCCATTGAGTACTTAGAACTGGAAAAGGAACGGACCTCAGAGAATGGTGAGTTCCTTGTTTCAGGAAGTGTTCACTTCCTGAAATAAGTTTCATTCCCATTGATATCCCAATCATTCCCAAATGATTCCCTCATGGGGATGTTACAAATATATAGTGGACTTTTTGTTTGTTTGTTTTGTTTTCCATGGGGGAGTCTTCTGGTGAAGACTGGAAAACCTACTAGACAAATTCTAAAAGAGCTGTAACATTTAGTGTACCTCCCTTGAGTGCTTAGCCAGACTGTATTTCCCCTCCTTTGGAAGAGTCCCTTCCACTTTTACTGAGGAGGTGGATATAGGCAACCATTTTGTGTGTCATGGGACCTCTCCCCACCCATCACAATAGATTGAACCAAGGCCAGACCCCTGACCCAGCCTGGAGTCTCTCCTGAACTGAAGAACATGTATGGTGGAGTGAGCAAGGGCGGTAAGGTGATCCAGCACTGGTACCTGAATCAGAACTGTGGCAACCCAAAGCCATGCAAAGCCCAAGACTGGGAGGACCAAAACTAAAAGCCGTGCTGAAGAGGGTGGCCTGCCAAAATGCAGAGAGAAGCCATGACACACAGGACAAACAGAGAGAAGGGAGCTGCCTAATGACCTTCTACTCATGGGAGAGCCAAATCGATTTCCTTCAGTTCCTTCCTTGTGCGAGATTCCTCATCTTTAAACAATAGCCGCCCCTTTACTAAAGCTGGCTTGGGTTTCCGTTCCTTGCATCACAGAAATTCTTACTAAGATCAAAGAGAATTCCCCAGATGGATTCTGAGGCTGGAGTAGGTTGGTGGCTCCCAGCGATGGGCAATGATCAGATTGCTCTGGGTAAGCTTCCTGGGCACCAGCCCCTGGAGATTGTGACTTAGTGGCAAAAGGCAGATCGAATGTGTTTTTTTTTTTTTTAGTAATTTTTAAATTTTTTTTATAAACATACAATGTATTATTAGCCCCTGGGGTACAGGTCTGTGAATTGCCAGGTTTACAGAGTTCACAGCACTCACCATAACACATACCCTCCCCAATGTCTATAACCCCACCACCCTCTCCCTACCCCCACCCCCCAGCAACCCTCATTTTGTTTTGTGAGATTAGGAATGTGTATTTTTAAACACTGCCCTCCCCCCTAATGATTTTGCTACATGGCCAGTTTGGAAAACACTGGGTAAGGTATCATCTAGGATCCTGGTCCCTGTAGAGTCCCAAACTTTGGTTTAGAATTTGATGCAATGCAAGCCATCCTCATGGTACTTTTTCCTACAGAAAGAAAACTAAAATTTTAAACACAGCCACAAGTTCAGATTTACTATTATGAGAGAAAGGCCAGGGATGCCTGCAACCCTCCAAGGATATACCCTCTCCCGGTTGAATATTAACAAGTCAATATTGATCAGCACACATGACAACTACAGGTTCAAGGGGTGTTGGGGCAAGGTATTTAAACATTTAAATCAGTGATCTGGATTAACAGAATTCAATGTATGTTTGTTCAGTTTATTGATGCTATCCAGCAGAGAAGAGCATCTAAGCACATCTTTCTTGGGTACCTCCAGTTTTCCTAAGAGGTCAGCCCTCCCTCCCCAGCGTATGGACGTTAGGACATATGGCTTTGCCCTCTCATGGCAACAGACATCTACTTTATTTCATTTCACAATCTGGTAACTTTTTGAAAATTTTTAAGTGCTTAGCTATTTTGTCCTGATACCTAAGTGAAGGATTCCTAAAGTTTAAAACAGATACTGTTGCCATGTATAAGGGAAAGACAGTACGTGTACCATAGTCCTCAGTGAGGCCATCCCCAAACCAGTGAGTTTCATCCCCTCAGGGACAGGGGGGTGGCAGAGAAGGGTGTCCCATAATCACCTCAACAGACACCCTACAAACAAACACCAACCATCACACAACTCAAGTCCAATCCCATCCTGGCTGATTTATCCACCACCTTTCAACATGGCCATCTCATACCTAAAGCCAATGCTGCTGAAGACCTATTGTCACCTAGCTCATTCCCATTTTTCTTCCATACTCCCCCCTGCAGCTCTGCACACGACTGACCTCCATTGTTTCTCAATAAGGTAGTGACAGGAGAATCCAAAACACCACAGCAAGGAGCAGAGAATTCTTTCCAGTCTTTTGCACCTCCAGTGCTTTTAGTAGTAGTTAACTGAAATTGCTTTGTATCTTCCACTAGGGGGTACCAACTCATAATTTTTGAAAACAGGAAATCTCTTGAATACAGTTTTTAATGAAAAATGAAGTCCAGGCACAGTGAATTTTTTTCTGAACATATGCTGTAATTTTATGAAGCAATTTAATTTGATTCCTTTTAAATAAAAGCTGCCCCATGGGCAGAGTAATAGGCAACAATACTCAGTAGTATAAACTTATGTAAGGAAACACCAATTAAAAAACCCTGCCTCTATTACAATAAGATATATAGTCATTATTAAAGGAAATAAATGCAAAAACTGAATATAGACAGACAAGTGAAGTTATTTTTCCTTTAGCTAGAGAAATAGGCATGCTAAACAAAAGTCAGCCTCAAAACAAAAGCTTTTGTTAAACAAAAAGAAGGCAACTCAGATATCCTGGGGCTCTCCATCCAGTGGTGTGGAATTCTCCTATCTTTGTATAAGAGAAGAATGGCAATACCAAAAACTGGTTCACTGTTAAAGTGTTTGGGGTTCTTTTAAGAGAAAGCATGCCCAGGCATTATAGTGTCCTCGTTGAAAATGCAAGACATAAGAATTAAGTTGGCCTTCAGCTTCCTGATCGCTTGTTTACCTCCATGAGAACTTGGTCAGCCTCTACTTCCTGAGCCTAAATCTTAGTTCTGCATCAGCTCAGTGGGTTTAATGACAGTACTTCCCACCTAGGTTTGTGGTGTGAATTAGATGAGATAATGTATCTAAAGCACATAGAGAGTGACTGGCCCACAGCAGGTATAAATCCATAAAAGCTAACCAACCAATGAGTCAGTATACAGGACACCCCTTGAGATTACCAGGAACAGAAATCTTTGCATGGAAAACGACAGTCACTATCATTTTGGCAAATACACTCATACAGGTAAGCATTCAGATCAGGATAGTTAAGCAAACTGACCAAGGGGAACTAGATAGAACTTGGACTTCCTTAATATCAAGCTGCATTCTTTCCCCTATGGTATACTGCTTCTCCTAGTATCTGGTAGCCTATTAGCATAGACTAAATATATTCTGTGGTTAACAATCGGTTTTGTTGGCAGTTTTTGGTGAACATAGCAAAGCTCACATTACTGTGGCTGTATCAGAGTTTCTAGCACTATGTACCTTTAAAGAGTTTGACTTTTTTAAAAGATTTTATTTATTTTATTTATTTGAGAGAGAGACAGAGAAAGAGAGTGAGAGAGAGGGAACAAGTTGGGGGAGAAGCAGAGGGAGAATCAGACTCCTTGCTGAGCGGGGAGCCTGATGTAGGACTCTATCCCAGGACCCTGGAGTCTTGACCTGAGCCAAAGGCAGACACTTAACCAAGTGAGTCACCCAGGTACCCTAAGGAGTTTAACTTTTAAGTCTTTCTTACTCAGAAATTTATAGCTGAAAAGAAAAGTTACATGCAAAAGATGTCCACTACCATATTATTTGGAATACTGAAAAATTGGAAATAATATAATACCCAACAATAAAAAGAAGTAGTTATATATGGTAGACCCATGAATTTTAAGACCATTTAAAAATTTATAAAGACCACAAAGAAATATAGAAAATATTTTATTCCTTATTCCAAAAGGAGGTAACTTAACAAGTAGAATGATGATAATAATCGTATTTTTATATTATTCCACCAGAGATTAAATATTTATACAGATAAAATCGGGAAGACAAAAGGGGGAAATGAAGTAATTTTGAGAGTATTGTGATTGAGAATTCATTTTTCTTTCACTTCGAGTTCTCTTTGTAATGAAGAGAGGCAATAAAGAATTGTTTAGAATGAGTTCATTTCTTCACTTTATTGGTACTGAAAACTAAGAATTGAGTTAACATGATCCAAGTGTCCTTTAATGCTCCATGACAACATGTATAATCAATTTAAAGACATAAGATCAGAATTTTCGTTATACAGTGCATTGGGAGGGACAAGGATGTATATCAATCCTTGACCTCTCAGACGCTCCAAGTTGGTGGAGGAAATAGGACATATACCCAGAAACCAGTACAGCTCCACCTCTAACATCCCATCTTGTATCAGCACTTTTCCCCTCCCAGCTTTCATGCCACCTGCTCATGAACATCATTAGGACTCCCAATGTCTGATTTCTATGTTCTCTTTTGATCCATAGGCTTGGTTTCATTTTCTTTGCCATTCAGCTTACATACTAAGGTGTATCCTTTAGCCACCCTGCCCCAAGAACAACACTAGCTTGAACCTCTATCTTTCCAACTCCCCTTCCCTGAAAGCCCCCATCCACTGGACATGTTCAATCACTCGCCATCTCTCAGTCCGGATGGAGGGGACTCCCTTAGACCAAGCCACTCAACATCCCTTCCTGTGTCCTTGGTCAGTTCCCTCTCCTCCTCCTCTCACGCTTTCCTTTGGAGATGACCCTGCATTTTAGTGCACGGAGGAAATTATTAAATTAAAACTTCCTTCTCTTGAGCTGAGCCCATAGTCCAGTTACATTCTGCATCCATTTTTATTCCATGCCATCTAATTTCTGGGGTGAGGTGACCCTGCACCTGTCCTCTGGACCCCCTGCCTGTTCCTGCCTTTGTGCCAGCCAGGATCACCCATCTGCAACCTTGCCTGAATTATAATCTTTTTCCCTCAGAATAAACAGTAGTCTGTCCTCTATAAAGAAGCCTTTCCTCTGAAATATGTCCTCTTCACAATGACTACCACTTGCCTTTCTTCTTCCTCCCCATCCCCACATTTCTAAAGAGTTGTTCTACCTTGCTTGTCTCCATTTCCCCTTTCCTTCACCTGACAGAACCTGACTCTTCCCACCCCAACACCCAAACTGCTCCCACAGAAGTTAAATGCCATGACTCCTTTTCATTTCTTATCTCACTTGAACCCTCAGCTGTGTTTCACCCTGTTGACCATTCCCTGTCTTGAAATGTTCTCTTCTCTTGACTTTTGGAATGCTCTGGTTTCACCTTAATTAGAAGAATAAATGAATGGTTGCCTTCCATCCAGGGAAAGGCTCTCAGCTCAACAGGGGGGCTCAGACTTTTAGGGGAGTGGTGGTGTTAGATTAAGTTTTGATGACTGAATTTCTTCCTAGAGACTAGTTTTGTGTACTTTCTGTCAAGCTGACTGATGATTTGATGAGAAGTGTAGATGACACTCAACCATAATGATACAGAGAACTGTTTGTTCTTTTGTCTTATTGAAGAAAAGGTGTAGTGAAGATTGATTCAGACTTCAGGAACTTGTTGGCAATGTTAGAATATTCCTCTCTTGGGATACAATTAGACATGAGGGAAGTGGAATTCAAGTCATCTGACTCTCCCTCAGTGACCTCTAACAGATAAAGCCTCTAACCTGCATTCATTCCATTCAACAAGATAATGAATTTTTTATTGTCAAAACAATATTACTTTTTAATTTTTAGTATCATTCCTGTAAAGTGCAATTTGGTACTTGACTATATGCTGTCTATTGTGTCTTTCGATTTTTTTTTACTTCAAAGTAATATATATCCCCTCATACACTGCAAACGCTTTGAAGTCAAGGGTCCTTTTTAGTCGAATTCTCTTCTGTCTTCTATAGTACTTACCATAAGCGTGAACACTTGGGTGATGCTTTTAAAAATTCTTGCTTAATTTTTCAAGAATTTTAACTTTCCAAATTTCAATGGGTTTTCATCAACTCCTGAAGGCAACCTGTTATTCTAGGTGCAAAAGTGTAATATAGAAAATATTTAAGTTATTTGCATTTTATGAGCTGGAGGAAAGGCTGGAACCCCTCAACACCTAGGGAGAATTTAGCACAAAGCTGAAATGGCCTGATACCCCCTTGTGTAATATGGCACATAAAAGCCAGAATCCCAAGCAATGACCCAGAGCTCATTTGGGTTCTCTTTAAAATAAGTCCTATAAATCCCGATAGTTCACCTCCTTAGGCCAAACCATTCCCAAAGTCCTTGACTGTGGATAGCAGGTAGGTCTTTGGGGGCCTTTCTCCAGTCAGGCAAAGAATCTGAAAAGAAAAGGAAATAACAGGTAGTCCAGTCCGTTTTTACCCTTGTGTGGTTTTTCCAGCAGCTAGAGAGATATTTACAGGCTTTGAACCTCTTGTGGTCTGTGATTCTCTTTTTTAAAGACCAACTTTATTTTTGGAGAACTTTCTACTTTTTTTTTAGCTTTGCACCCAGACTGCCATACCTGGCCGGAAAAGCATTCGTCTTTTAAAAAATATGCTAGAATTTGAATTGCTGACATTGAATGACTAACAGATTTGCTATAGTGTAATCTCTCGGTATTACAATTTGTGGTTAGAAGTTGACTAAAAGGGGGTCCATAACTTAACCTACAAAGACGAAAGGGTCAAGAGTCACTCCTCCACACCCCCCAGATAAAAGAGGATTAATAGCCTGAAACCTTCAAGTCACCGGTGCAATCTCTCAGTGAACTTTATGCTTGCTACAGGTGGCAGTTCCTGTGATCAACAGCAGAGACTGGCCCAGGCTCTCTACTTTCTTAGAAGGCGGAAGCGAAGGTGGTACCTGAGCAAGGCAGGAGCCACTCAGACGCAGCCTGGAGACGCCCCTCACCTCGGGGAGGAGGAGCTGGCGGCCGGACCCACCCAGACCGGGATGAAACGCGAGCCTGGGCCCGCCAGGTGAGGAAACCAACGCCCGCCCCGCTCCGCTCGGGAGAAGCGGGGCGCCGCTGCCCATCACCAGCAGGGGCGGAGCCGGCTCGGCTCACCTGGGCAGAGGCGGAAGTGAGCGGTTCAGGTCACGGCAAGGAGAAGGCTAAGACTGACCTGGGCAGGGGCCGGAGGCGGGGCAGCCCCCAAACTCACCTGAGCCTGCGGAAAGCAGGGCCGGGAGCAGCCCCCGGGCTCGCCCCGCGCGGAGGGGCGGCGCCCCCGGCTGGCCGCTCGTGAGCGCCACTCCGCCCGTCCCTCGTCCGATCCGGCGCGGCCGCCATGACCTGGAGCGCCACGGCCCGGGGCGCCCACCAGCCCGACAACACCGCGTTCACGCAGCAGCGTCTCCCCGCCTGGCAGCCGCTGCTGTCGGCCAGCATCGCGCTGCCGCTCTTCTTCTGCGCCGGCCTGGCCTTCATCGGCCTGGGCCTGGGCCTCTTCTACTCCTCCTACGGCATCAAGGAGCTCGAGTACGACTACACGGGCAACCCGGGCACCGGCAACTGCTCGGCGTGCGCCCTGGCCGACCAGGACCGCGCGCCGCCGCTTCGCTGCTCGTGCGCCTGGTACTTCTCGCTGCCGGAGCTCTTCCCGGGCCCCGTGTATCTCTACTACGAGCTGACCAACTTCTACCAGAACAACCGGCGCTACAGCGTGTCCCGCGACGACACGCAGCTGAGCGGGCTGCCGAGCGCGCTGCGCCACCCGGCCAACGAGTGCGCCCCCTACCAGCGCCGCGCCTCCGGCCTGCCCATCGCGCCCTGCGGCGCCATCGCTAACAGCCTCTTCAACGACTCCTTCTCGCTGTGGCACCAGCGCCAGCCCGGCGGACCGTACGTCGAGGTGCCGCTCGACCGCACCGGCATCGCCTGGTGGACCGACTGCCACGTCAAGTTCCGCAACCCGCCCCTGGTGAACGGCAGCCTGGCGCTTGCCTTCCAGGGCACCGCCCCGCCGCCCAACTGGCCCCGGCCGGTCTACGAGCTGAGCCCCGACCCGAACAACACCGGCTTCATCAACCAGGACTTCGTGGTGTGGATGCGCACGGCGGCGCTGCCCACGTTCCGCAAGCTGTACGCGCGCATCCGCCAGGGCAACTACTCCACCGGGCTGCCGCGCGGCACCTACCTCGTCAACATCACCTACAACTACCCGGTGCGCGCCTTCGGCGGCCACAAGCTCATCGTCTTCAGCAACATCTCCTGGATGGGCGGCAAGAACCCCTTCCTGGGCATCGCCTACCTGGTCGTCGGCTCCCTCTGCATCCTCATGGGCTTTGTCATGCTGGTCGTCTACATTCGCTACCAGGACCAGAACGACGAGGATGAGGACGCAGAGTGATACCCGTTTTCAAAGGACCTTTCCGGCTAGTTGTCTGAACTCTCCTGCAAGCTTCTTAGATTCTCCCAATCAATTCCAATTCCAGCCTTGCCTCACTTTTCCTCCTGGTGTGATGCCTGGACCAGAGGGAGGGATTCCATGCAACTGGGGGCTACCAGAACCTTGCTGGGGTGTTTGGACCGCAGATTGAGACATCCTTGTAAATTCTCCCCATCTTCACGATTTACACCGAGTTGACAGGTTCTTAAAGTACGCAGCATTTGAGTGTGGAAGGGACAGTAGAGATTCCTGTTCAACTTCCATCTGATGAAGAGACTGAGACCTAGAGATGTTATAACTCATTCAAGGTCACGCAGCTCTTCCTTGGCTCCTGACTCTGACTCTGTTATCCCTACAACACCGTGGTTTTCTTGGCCGGGGGTTGGGGCGGGGGGGGGGGGGATGTTGGGAGAGAGAGTGAAGCCCACAAATGACTTGCAGAGGTGTGGAGGGGTGGGAGAGAATATACCTGTAAAAATGTGGACATACTGTAGACACAGGCCCATTCTGACACAATAAGGCTGGGGTGAGAGCCCTGTGTTTAAAAAAAAAAAAAAAAAAAGAGCCGTGTTTTAACAAGCCTGTCTGGAGATTCCTCCTGTATTCCCTCAAGTTCGGGAATCACTGTCCCGACCCAGGGAACAAGTAGAACACTGGATGTTCCCTGTTTCCTCATGTGTCTGAGGTTGGCCCTGAAGCAGTGACCTGCATTCAGCTCTTCAGGTAGTCATGGATTCCCAGGGACAGTGACACAGTCATAATATTGCAAGTTTTGCAATCCTGCCTTCAACATAGAAAGCTCTCCATAATTTCTGGAATGAGTGGGGAGAAAAATCTTGCTAGCTCTAGAAATCTGGCATACAAATTTGCAGGACAAATACTGGAGGATTAAAGTGAAAACAACAACAGTTTGCCCAGTACTGTATAGAAACTTGATAATGCCAGGTCACTTTGCACAGCTTGGAGTGAGTATTTTAACTTCAGAATCAGATAGATGGAAGGGGTCTCAGAGGAAAAATGATTTCCCTGAAGTCAAATCTGTTTCTCCTGATTCCTGACTCAGTCCTCTTGGTCATCTAATTATTTTTTATGCTTAGAGGAAAAAAGGTTTATTTCATGCATACATTTTCCCGGGAGTCAGAAAAAAACTTTTTAATCTATGTTCTCAAATGAAGCATGCTTATTTCTAGTAATTGTTTTAAAGGAATGCCAAGGAATACAGTCACGTATGTTATCTAGAATCTTAAGAAACGTCAAGATAATCTTAAAGTCTGCCTACTCTAAAATTACCCTACTGTATATAAAGTTATTTTGAGCAATAGATTTTTTTTCAAATTAGTTTCAGAGGTAGAATTTATCAACTGATAAATTCTGATAAAAACCTGATTCATCAGTTGCATATAACACCCAGTGCACATTCCATCAGGTGCCCTCCTTAATGCCCATCACCCAGTTACCCCATCCCCCACCCCACCCCACCCCTCCAGCAACTCTCAGTTTGTTTCCTGGAGCTCTTATGGTTTGCCTCCCATCTATGTTTTCATCTTATTTTATTTTTCCTTCCCTTCCCCTATGTTCATCTGTTTTGTTTCTTAAATTCCACATATGAGTGAAACCATATGGTATTTGTCTTTCTCTGACTGACTTATTGCTAAGCAATAGATTTTTTTAAATCACCTTTTTATGGCAAAACAAAAACAAAAAACCTTAGTGATACCATTTTAACCAGTTTATTTCCTGAAACTAAATTATTTGGTATTCTGTCAGTCGTCTGATACCTACTCTCTTTTACAGCTGTTTTACTGCTGTTTTTCTTCATGGCTGGAAGGTAGTACAAGATTTTGACATACTTTTTTTGTAGCCAGAGAATATTGAATTGTATTGAATAATTTACATTAATGTTATTATACTCTATTCTAGTTCTTTGAAAATTAATAATTAATAGGCAGCATGCATGTTCACTGCCATCTGTCTCCAACATTCTGGAGTAGTTGTAAGTTAATATTTCTGCCCCACTATTTGGCATAAACCAAAAAATATTTTGCTCTTTCTAGTGTGCTAGCTTTCCAGTTCCTGAGTGTGACACAATTTTATTGTCAGACTGCATGTTGTGATTTTAGGCTATGAAAACCTGATCATTATATGTATATAGGATCATCTTTATTTATTAGGAATAATTGATCAAGAAGCTCACTAGCCTAGCTTTCTTTTTGTTGGATAAGAGAATTTACTACTTTTTTACTATGTGGCTGAGAGCAACCATGTATTTTACTATCATTTTTATAATATTTAGTCCATTACTGTAGAATTTTTAATGAGACCACAAAATTTAAGGTATTCTGATTAAATCAGTGAATGTGGTTCCAGGTCCTCTTCTCTGAGCTTTTGAAAGAGAATAAAGGTTGTGTTTGTCTTACCTTTGATATCATGTTTGCTTAATTCTTTTGAACTATGATCTTAAAGGCACAAACGGTACCAGCCACTTTGTTCATTTGCAATTAGCAGGTTCTTATCGCAACAAGAAAATCTTTCAAAATAAGGCTCAGAGTGAACTTAATCTTTCTAAAACAGAATTTGAAGTTACATGAACACCAGCATGTAATATGAATTAGTTGATCTTCAGCTATTACTTGAATTTGGTCAAATGTGATCAATTTAAAAAAAGTATGAAAATTTATTTTAAAATGTGATTATTGCAGCCTTCTCCATTTCTACATTTTACTCAGATTCTAAATTGCAATTATTTGTTGGATCTTTTGGACTGCAAAGCCTCAAAAACTTTATAAACAGAAATATGAAGCATTTTCTTGTGATGATCCCTGTGCTATAGCATTTTGTTTGATAACTCAGGTTTCCAGCCAGGCTTAAATTCTCATGTTGTCTAGTAAATGCCTGGAGCTAGATCTCTGTCTTCTGGAATGAGACAGAGAAGATTGAACCTCAACAAATGGACTGGAAATGTGCTTTGATTTACCTTGTAAACTAAACCACAAACAAAACAGAAACAAACATGGTTGGTGGGGAGTCTCCCAAAACAATTACAGAACAAGAAAAAAGACTCGAGGTATCTCCAGGATCAGATCAACTAAATAAACAATTTGCTAATTATGCAATTGCTAAAAAAAAAAAAAAAAACCTACACTACCTTCCCAAAGAGATCTTACATGAGAGCAGCACTTTTTATAAAGAATTTATAAAACTTGGGGCTCGGAGGTGGCTCAGTTGGTTAAGCATCTGCCTTCAGCTCACGTCATGATCCCGGGGTCCTGGGATTGAGCCCCGATGGCTCCTTGCTCAGTGGGGAGCCTACTTCTCCCTCTCCCTTTGCCTGCCATTCCCCTGATTTTGCTCTCTCTCTGTCAAATAAATAAATAAAATATTTAAAAAAAAAAAAAAAAGACTTTGTAAAACTTGCTAACAGCATTGACTCTAAGTTCACAACCATCCTGCATCATTGCCCTGGTAAGTAAGACTAACAACAGGTATTCAGGAAAAACCGCTTCCCTGCTGGTTTGCCACAGGGCTATCTATGATTCCCGCCATGTAGGTTCAGTCCGTGCAGCTGTCTGCACTCCTTATGGCATGGATTTGGCCAAGCAGCTCATCATTCGACAGAAAAAAATCTTGGAGGTGATGAAATCCCGCAGAGACTACTTGTGGGCGCAGAGAGCCAGGAGAGGGGGAATAAGAGGGCAAGATGAGGTTTAGAGCATGAGATATTTTTCTGAGCCAGCAAGGTGTCCAGAAGATAGGGACGGGAGCCCACCACAGAGGGCAGAGCTTATGAGCAGGCTCATGGCCCACGAGGCCCTTGAGAAATTCAGTAAGCAGTGGCTCACCTCCTTCTGAACCCCTCAACTTGTCTTTTTGATCAGTTTGAGTGTGATTTATTTTTTTTCTTAGAAGTGAAAAGTATTACTGTCAAGAACCTTTGCTAATAGCCTTGCCCGCCACATTGAGCTCTTAAGTTCCCATTAGAGTGGCCGAAACTTTACATTGCTGATGAAAACTGGAAGTGATGTGTCATTAATAACGATACTTTGTTCATCTAAAAGACCTTTGTTCTGAAAGTCCAAGGTGCTTAACACTATGTGGTCTCATTAATCTTACCCATCAAAATGCATGAGGTTTTAGAAAGTCATCAAGACTGACGAGGAAGAAATATATTCCTTTCTCATTTCTTTCTTTCTTTCTTTTTTTTCTCAGAACTCTCTAAAAGTCAATAGTATTATAAACCAAAAGCATAAGTTCTGGATGTGGCAGTGATAGTCATTTAAAAGGGCCACTTGAGTATTTCCCAAGGAAGACTTAGTTCTTGTTATGATTTTAAGAGGTAAAAGACAGTTCCCATTTGTGTTAATCCAAAATGGAAGATGCAACACTTCCTAGTCATTGTCATTGAATGTTAAAATACTTTTCACTCTTTTCCCAAAAGGCTTTAGGGATTAAGACTTATGTTACATTAACATAATTTGCAATTAATCAAATTACAGTATTTCTCAAATTTTACTTAAGGGGTTAAATTAGCTCATACATTCACTTTCAAAAATCTTTAAAATTAATTTTGAACATCACATATATAGATGGCATCGAACCCTGCCTTTGATCCAAACTCACATTTCCAAGGGTCTATGGGACAGACCCAGATGTCTTACAAGTAGCATAAGCTCATCATGGTCAGCCCTAACTCACGGGCCTCTTCTCCAAGCTCATTCTTCCAAAAACAGTCCTGCTCGCTGAAAATGACTTCTCTCTCTCTCTCAATCTTCCAAACCAAAACTTTGAACTGCTTCCTTGACTCTTCCCTGTTCCCTTTTCCATCCAAATTGTTATCGGATCCTGTTGCTTCTATATCCCAAAAGCACTTTCAGTGAGGTCTCTCTCTGTCACTGCTCTGGCCAGGTCTTTGTTATTTCTCATCTGGAAGTGGGAGGAGCCTGTTATTGGGCTCCAGTTTGTTCTCCACATCTCAGCCACAATGAGCTAACCAAAACATAAATCTCATCCTGTTCCCCTCAACTTAAAATCTCCCATGTCTATACACAGCCTGTGGGCGGGAGTCCCAGTTCTTTAGCATGGTCTACAAGGCCTTCGTGGTTGGCCTCATTCTAAATCTTGATTCCTTTCTCCTGGAGGCCCCACCAAATTCCACCACCTAGAATGATTCTAAGAGGCCTAAACCCAACATCCCCTCAAATCTTTGTGCCGGTCTTGCTTGTCTACCCGACCACCCAAATCTCTCCAAGTATCCTCAAGACTACACTGTGTCCTCTGTCCTCTGTGAAGTCCTCCACAAGTCCTCCTTGTCTCCTCTACTCCCTGCCTCCAGCCTGGTCTTCCCTTTGTGCTTATCCATCTCTCAGAGGACTTACTGGTTTGCCTAGAAATGGCTTATTTGCTTGTCTATCTCCATATCTGGACTATTAGCTCTTGGCTACCTGAGACTTTGTTTTCTGACTTATTCTTGCCAGTGCCAAGTTGATCTACCAGCACATGGTGGGTCTTCAAATATGTGTTGAATGATGATGAGGAAACCAATGATTCCCTTACTTTACTGCCACTGACCATGTTATCTCCTCCAATCTAGTTGAGGAATATTCCTCCAACATTCCTCAAAATAATTGAGGAAACAAATGAGATGTGGACACGACACCCTCAACATCTGAAAATTTAAAGCAAGGAGTGCTGGGAATACACATATATTCTTAACACCACAAACACGCTAAGCTTCAAGTTCCCATTGGGGTGCAAGCAAGTCTTCCTCCATAAGCTAATTTGCAACAATGAATAACATATGGGTTACCTTAGTCCATTGATAGTGAGGACAGTTACTTTATACTCAAAGGTAATCAACGTCTTTCCTATTAAACTGAGTAAGCTAATGGAATGTTTACATTTCTGCAGTGGTTCTTTATGGAGGAGAACGTTTTACTTACTGTAGCGTTCTATAATAAAATGTAAATGAACATTGCTTTCCTCTGCCAGGTAATTACCCCCAGAATCCATTTAAGTGAAAGTAGCATTTGTACAGAAATATCCAAAAAGGAAAGCAAAAATAAATGGAACTGCATTTTGTCCCATTTGCCAGCTCATGTTTGGTTTATAACATTTGGCACATCTTGATATCTACATAATAGTAGTTTTAAAACCATAAATAATATTTTACAGAGGTCACACCACCGTTATTTAAGTTCAGGGGTTTATTTCCCTGAGCACTAAGTAGCTATGAATGAATTATGTTTAGTCTGATCTGCCACAGAAGGGCCATAAACCTCCAAGTCATGGCAAACCGTGGAATATTACTTCAATACGTCAGGAAAATTGTACGTGTAAAAGAATAATGCATGATAAGGGAAAGGTATTTCTATTTTTTAAAAGTAATATATGTTACCAGGCAGGAGCTATAAAATTTTGTTATTACAAACTTTCCTCTGATTCTGGAAAACAAGTTAAGGGACAGCTTTGCATTATCAGCCCTAAGCTGACGAAGCTGACTGTGGAACCAGAGGAAGGGCCTAGGAAGGCAAGCTTGGCCGTGAATCAGGAACAGCTTCTCCTCCTCGGTGCCCCATACCTCAGAAAGATGAAAACAAAGAAAAGCTGCCTGAGCTTAAGAGATGGGTTTACAAACTTCTCTTTGCTACAGGCATTTTCCAGTGATTCTCAGGCAAGTGCTTTTGAAGACGCTCAGCCATGAAAGTAGAGAGAATTCCTAGCATCAAGGCACAATTCACTCTTAAAATTAAGTCTCTTTAAAAATGCTTAAGTGAGATTGTTAAGTATTTACAGTATACCAGACAACACGCTAAGTCATTTCACTGCGTTTTCTCGTTTAATCTTTACAGCAACCCTGATGACCCCCATTTTGCAAATGTAAAAACCGTTCTGGAAACACAAACAAATTCAGGGCTACAAGTTAGGTGGGAAACAGCCAAGAGTCTAGCTGAGGTCAGTGTGACTTCAGAAGCTCCCTATCTATTCAAAGTCAACAGGGACACAATCCTATGAAATGGATGCCATCATCATCCCCATGTCACAGATAAGGGAGTGGGAGCAGGGAGTGGAGGCCCAGAGAGGTTAAGTCACTAGCCTCAGGCAGCACAAACAATAATGGAGGGTCAGCTCCTCCGACTGAGAGGTTAACCACTAAGGAACTCAACATCTCATTCTCTATTTTTCTCTTAGTTTTTTATTAATGATGGTTAATTATGAATATTAAAACTCATTTAAAAAAAAACCACAAGAATAGCCAAGAAACCCCTGAAAATGAAGAACATGGGTAGGGGAATGAGGAGGTGGAGAGGGACACTGCTTGACCCACCAGAAATGAAGACTCAGGACAACGCATCAGGAATTCACAGGTGATTTTAGTGCAGGGACAGACAACAAGATCACTGGGACAGAATAGAGAGAGATTTAGATAATGAAGAAAAGCGAGGAAATGATTATCACCCAGGGGAGGGCTTACCCCCAAGAGAGAAAGAAGAGAATGGAAGCAGGGAGGGGCAAACAGGGTACTGGTAATATTGTCCCTAAACATTCTTAACCGTTCTTAAACCAGGATATCCTGGACATTTTGCTATTATTTCTGAAATTGTGCATGTAATAGAGCATGGAAACAAGTAATAACAGCCTGGGCAATGTAGCCTGTCCTCATGAACAGCTGGGGCAGGTGTTCCGACTGCAGGTACTTGGCGTGTTTAGATTCTGCCGCTTTCTGTGGTGGTTCCGGTGCTTCTACAGACTCAAGGATTAGAATAAGTTAATCTTAAGCATTTGTTACCTCGTGAAGGAACTTGGAAAAAAATTTTAAATGTAACATTTTCTTCAAATTGAATAATAAAAATGACATTAGATGGACTATTGCCCAAAGCACTTGGTTTTAACTGAGAGTTCAAAGGAACAAGGGTGCCCCTGTTGGTCAGTCTCCGGGAGTCCTGGCGGGTCTGATATTCTCAGTTTGACCAAATACTGTATGGAGAAAGGAAAGCTGTAGGCAGTGCTAGGAGGGGGAGGATGGGAAGATGCCCCCTGCAGGAACGCCTGGGTGGCTCAGTCAGATAAGCCATTGCCTTGGTCATGATGCCGGGTCCTGGGATCGAGTCCCGCAGGCATCCAGGCATCCGGGCTTCTTGCTCAGCAGGGAGTCTGCTTCTCCCTCTGCCTGCCGCTCCCCCGGCTTGTGCCCCACCCCTCCCCCGCTCTGGCAAATAAATAAAATCTTAAAAGAAGAAAAAGAAGAAGAAGAAGATCCTGTAGGACCCAACTCTCCACGTTTTCTCCTCACTATCTTTCATCAGAGCAGAAAACAGGAGGAAATGCGATCTAATCTAATCTAATGCAGATATCATGGGGAGGGAAGGAGTCGCATTTTAACCACATTTCCTTCAATTTGTCGCCAAAGTTGAATTTGTTACTCAAGTAAGGGCTGGGGTCCCAGACCATTTGCATGCCATAGAGCTCCCTCCCAGGGCTGGGACACAGTCCACTGAACTGGGAAGATGAGGTTTCAATTCTGCCACCTTCTCCTCGTCGTGGCCCTGCTGTCCTGCCAAGGACTGTGACCAGAGCCTGACTCCGGAGACACAGAACCTGGTATACGGTTTCTCAGATGGGTGCCTGTCCAATCCGAAAAGGGAATCCCGCTTCTAAAGGTGTGCACTACTGCCCTCCGCTGGACGGAGCCAGAATCACCAGCATTTAACTACCTCTGGGCCTAACCCAAGTGGGGAGGGGGAAAAAAATCAGCTTTTATGCGATGTGTACGCTCGTGTGAAATATTAGTTTCAAAAACTAAACTTCCTGAGATTAAATAAAATACAAATGCTCTTAAATTGCATAATAATTCCATGAGTTTTAATACATTCTAATTAACTTATTGAAGAAGAAACTGGCACGTTATTTTTAATTCAAATAATATAGAATATTGTCTTCACATCTAATTCCAGTCATTACTACTGATTTAAAGTTTTGTCTCTTAAAACCTTTGTGCTTACTTTAGAGCTATGTCATAAAGGAAGGATTTTTTTAAAAGATTTATTTATTATTTGAGAGAGAGAGCACAAGCAGGAAGGGCAGGGAGGGGAGAGACAGTTCCAAGCTGACTCAGAGCTGAGTGCAAAGCCTGAAGTGGGGCTTGATCTCACCACCCTGAGATCTGGACCCCAACCCAAACCAAGAGTCAGCACTTAACTGACTGAGCCTCCCAGGGGCTCCTAAAGGACACAATTTCTTGACACAAATGTCGCAAAAGTACACGTCATCTAGTTTGTTGTAAGATGAAACTGTTACTATTCTTTTTTTAGCAAATAACTTTGTTAATAGGCATAAATATGTCATTTTATATTAGAAATGGTGTTTTGTTGTTTTTAATGAAGGACTGGGAAATATTGGCAGGCACTTTCCCCAGGAACTATATAAAATTATGTCCCAGGCTTGTCCATAGCCATGTCTTTCAAGAACAAAGCTTCTAGAATCTCTTCAAAAGCAAAAGAAAATACCTTCACTTAGGATTCTCTGAACTGGTTACACTGAGACAGTAATTAAAGTGGGGATGATTTTAAACTCCATATACTTTCCTGAGGTTGATATTAAACCTAAGAACTAGAGATAGAAATACTTGTAAAGTATTTTGAAATTTTGTATACATGAGTCTCATACCATGCTTTGATACAAAACCATCCCATATTTCTTCCACTGTAAGATGCACCTTAGCCCCCACCACACACACACAGTTTAACACCTCTAAAATCAGAATGTGTCTCAAGCTCCTGGCTTCTCACTATTCATAGCAACTCACATTTGTGTCACTCAACACACTCAACTCACTGCATTGTGAGGCATGGTCACAATGCAGTTGTCATTGTGCTGCAGTGTGGTGTTTTGGGACAAAACACTGCATAACACAGACCTTGATGATTCTATCTCTAGAGGGATTTGGAAGAGTTGGACTCTGAATGTACAGAAGTTTTAGAACCTTAGCCAATTTATTTTACATATATTTTCCTTTTTATGTCTGTATAAGTATGACACATACCAAAAGTCTATCTAAAGAAGAGTAAAAGAATCCTTTTAATAAGAATAAAAGACAAAAGTTTAAATGTAAGGAATTATTAGGTCTATTTTAATCGGCAGCATTTTTTTTTCCTAGTGGTACATAAAATAATGGTCCATGTCATGGTGGATGGCATCTTAAACCAATAAATTATACAATATAATAACAGGGCAGTGGAAAGAATGCTTCTGAATTTAAAACCAGATGACATCAGATGACATTAACTGAAAAGGCACATTCACTCAATTTCCACTGCTTGCACCCTCGATCAATTAAAAATTCTCTCACTCCTCCGATGTACCCAAATATTAGTAGAATAAAACAAGGTGCCACCTGCCAGCACATATCAGCCCCTCAGCCTTCAGCATCCCATGACAATGATTGGATAGAGGCCAACCAACCTTCCAGACCACAAAGAGGGTAGGTGAAGGGCTCTGAGATCAAAGCCAACACGTAGCTCATCTGACGCCCATGCGGTGTGCCTCGCTGGAAGGATGCACAGAGGATGGAGTGTCAGAAAAGTGAGAATACTGAAGGGTCTTTCCCAGTCCCTGAGGTCTCCTTTGGACCAGGAAGCTTCGCTGGATAGACATACATCACAGCTCTCTATATTACATCTCTCTGTGTTCTTTCAGTATGAGTCGTACCTGAGTGTGTGAACTTGAATGACCCAATATAAATCAGAGTTATTTCTGTTGACAGGAAATAAAGTTAGACCATCAGACATGCTCAGAGCCAATATCTGCTTTCATGTTTTTCAAAGTTATAGGCAAAAGATGTCTTCCATTATTGTGGCTGTCTTGTCAGAGCTCAGACTGAGCCAATTCCATTCCACCTCTGTTCTTGGCCAAGAAGAGAAACCATGCTGTGATAAAACATTGCCAAGGGAGAGCTCCAAAGAAAAGCTTTCCCAGTCAATTTAGACTCCGCTTGGTTAAATATTCACTTTAACCCCACCCTCTGCGACCCTGCCTAAGGAAACAGGTTTGGGCTTTTTTCTTTCTTTCAGAAATCGTGTTTCTAGTTCCTTACCACCCATCCCTGTCTCTTTGCTTCTTTTTCTAGACTCTATTTCAGGAAAGCTCATAATATCAGATTTATTTAAATTTAGTTTTATTTTTCAGAGAGAGAGAAAGCAGGTGGGAGGAGGAGAGAGGGGTATGGAGGGGAGGGGCAGAGGGAGAGGGAGAGGGAAAGGGAGAGAGAGAATCTTAAGCAGGCTCCATGCCCAGCCTGAGGCAGGGCTTGATCTCACCACCCTAAGATCAGGCTCTGAGCCAAAATCAAGAGTTCCTTAATGACTGAGGCCCCAGGCACCCCTATCAGGTTGTTGTTGTTTTAGATTTTTTTTTTAGTATACATAGATTCTTGTGCCAATTTTCGGGTATCCAGTAGTACAAAATTGCACACAAATAGGCAGAATAGCGAATTTACAACTAAGTCAGGCTATAAAGTCGTTTCTAGTTGTGCATTCTTAGGAGATGATTCAGCCCTTCAGAACATATTTCCATCTGTCTTCGCTCTTGATCCCTGTCTCAGTGCTGTGGAAAGCCACTGGCTGTAGAGGCTGGCGAACAATTCTCTCAACAGTGTTTCCCCAAGGTGAGCTCTACCTTTTCTGCACCTTCAGAAGTTCCTTGAGTTTAAAAACTTCCTTACCTGCTTGTTTTATGGAGCATCAGGGTCAATTTGGCACCACATACATTCTGGATCTACAATTTGTCTAAAAGCCTTAGCAGTCTTTCAAACTCATCCCTCAACCTCCAGCACCCGCTTTTCGAGTTCTTGGGGGCTCTCATCTTGGAGTTCTCTCTTGATACTTAGTTGTTAGCCTAGTCTCATCCTAGACAAGCACTAGCACAAAACGGCAATGCAACAACATTTCGGTTTTGTGTTTTCGAACCCAGATGAAAATTATTCTGAACTGACAGATGATTCAGAGTAGGGAAATACTACTCTGGTGTGTTGAGTGGCACAGTGGTGACATAGACCATTACTGCATTGGGAGGTGGAGGTCCCCGGTATGGTCAATTTCTGTAACTGCATGTGACTTGGATAAGTTACTTAACATTTTGTGCCTCCTCCTCTGTGGAATGAGGCTTCGACTAAACTGTTGGATTCCTTCCAGTAGTAGAATTTTCAACTTGGGATTTAGTTGGGAATTTGTACGGTGGGCTAGGCATAGGACTGATTTTTTGTTTTAATGTCAAAGGACTGAACATTTCCCTGAAATGTCTTCCATAGATTATTTCTGCTTTCATGAGATAGTATATATAGTTGTTTTACTACAGTGTAGGCGAAGTCCACAGTCAAACAAGTTTCCATAAGGTTTCTTTCCTACAGCATTTCTAGAATTTTTTTTTTTTTAATTGGAGAGAGAGAGAGAGATCGGGATGGTGACAGAGATAGTAAGAAGAACACACGCAGGGAGGAGAGGGAGAAGCAAGCTCCCGCTGAGCAGAAAGCCCAATATGGGGCTCGATCCCAGGATTCTGGGATCATGACCAGAGCTGAAGGCAGATGCTTAACCGACTGAGCCACTCAGGCACCCCCTAGAGCCTTGAACAGGCTACTATGCTTATGAAGCTCTGGGAAGGAGAACAAATGTTGCAAAACTATGTAAACACATTTAAACACCTACCTTTCGTTGTTCAAACACCAATTACCATCTTGTAGACATAGGGTTCCACATAAGGCGTCTTGGAGAATGGTGTCCCAGGGATGGTTTCTGGAAGAAAAATGCAGTTGTCAAAATTGCAAGAGTTCATAACAGAGAAGAACCCTCCTACTTCCCACTGAAAAAATTTAGATCATGTTGAGGTTTGTTTCAGACTTGATTCCTTCCAATGTCAACTTGTAACCTTTTTTTAAAAAAATGAAATAATGATATGCTTATTTGGTTCCCAACATGTACTTGGTGTCTTAATCTTCTTCCTACTCCACTTCCAGCCCAGCCCAGCCTTCTCTTCCCTCTTTGCTCTTCTCGCTAACCACACGGACTCTTCTAAAATGTAAACTGAGCTGGCATCTTTGGAATAACTAAAATCTCAGGAATCCAAGCCTCTATGTTTCACTGCCAAGTACTCTTCCAAAAAGTTTACTGATCTTTGAAATCAGCTACCCCCGAAACCTGCCCAAGGGGGTCAAGAGAGTTAAAAGATTCCAGATGGGGCCAGAGCAGCCTCTCCAATTTCTTCCACCTCTGTTGCTCATTCAGTGTGTGACCTGTACAGGTCACTAAATCTCTATGTGCTTTCAACTCCCCATTTATAAAATTTGGCCAATACATATTGATTTCTAGGATATTTAGAGATACTTGAACTAAAGTCACTACAAAGAACAAATTCCGTACCTGATTTTTCTGTTATTACCACTGAAGACCATAGGCACAACTCAGCAGTACGAAAGCAGCAATGTACAAGAAACTGCAGAAATTGACCACATCAGGCTTTCTAACGGCTCTGGAGCCTTTGCTACTCAATTAAATCTGTACATTTACATTGGACGACATCGAGTTTATAAAGGCAAATATTTAATTAGTCGGACCTGAGGACTGGCAATGTTACTTCTAATGCGTGTAACAAGATACTCGAAGCTTGAGAAGTAAACCCTGTAAACTTAAATTACCGCAAAATTATAAAGTTTAACGTAAAAATGGAAAATCTTTAAATAGCTGTTTTGTGCAATGTACTTAACAGACAAGACTGCCTCACAATGGAACTGTGTAACTGCTAGCAGCAGGCACTCCAGGAAGATAAAATAAACTGGCTTTATGGACCCAAGGAATTGATTTTTAATGAGACTCTGCTTGGCCGTAATGGCATCCTGAGAGAGTGCTCCGGTTTCCCTGGCCTCTGGTACACAGTTATAAGGTGCGGAGCAAGGGCTTGGTTAAACAGTGCCAATGCATTTGCCTTTTTAGTGTATGAGACTAAATGAAATAAGGATGTTGTTCTAAGACACACTCCAGAAAATGCATGAGCACGGGTGTGCACACGTGCACACATGCACACTGCCATGCCTTCACATGTTTTCTGAAGACCTTGCCTACTTGTATATTCTGAATATTAGGAGACTGGAACTTTTGAAATCATATGAATATGTTTGTATTTCTCTACCAGAGTTTAAGGACCCATATACTCTAAGATAGACCTAATTCTTTCATATTCTAGCACATGGGCTTTCTGCTGACATTATGTAGATACCGATACAGACATTAAAATAGATTTATCTACAAGATATATAAATTTAAATATATGTATGCATACATAACAGCAGATATGATTAAGGATAGGTATGGGTAGAGGCAGAGATATAACATAGATAAGAAGAATGGAAAAGGCAGTCAGTACAGCAAATTAGTTAGGAGCTTCAGCTTTTTTTTTTTTTTTTTAAAGATTTTATTTATTTATCAGAGAGAGAGGGGGAGAGAGCGAGCACAGGCAGACAGAATGGCAGGCAGAGGCAGAGGGAGAAGCAGGCTCCCTGCTGAGCAAGGAGCCCGATGTGGGACTCGATCCCAGGATGCTGGGATCATGACCTGAGCCGAAGGCAGCTGCTTAACCAACTGAACCACCCAGGTGTCCCAGAGCTTCAGCTTTTTATCTTGCTTCTACTTCTTTCTAGCTGGGTGTCTTTGGGCATGTTAATCAACTTCTCTGAGCCCCAGCTTCATCTTCAACAAATGCAGATAATAATACCTATTTTTTACAAGGTTGTAAAAAGATTAAATGACACAGAGACATATAACAGTTACGATGAATCTTAGCAATATAATATCAAGTGAGAAAATTAAGACCCAAAAGATTATATAGAACACATTTTTTTCATAAATTAAAGCTAGGTAACATATACACCTCTAAGTTTAAGAATTCACATAACATCAATAAAATTGCACACAGAAAGGAATGATAAGGGGGGAAAGTGGGAGAATGCACCTATTCTCGCCCAAAGAGAGGATTATATAGCTAGATAATAGGTTATAGCTAGTGTTTGGGTGGCTTGTAAGTACATATTATGAATGAAAATAACTAGCTAACTAGCTAGCTAACTAAAAATAAAACTAGCCACGCATGGACCAATGATAAGAATATATTATTAACCAAGAAATACGACTAATCTAATTCTGTACACAGGAGGGTCAAAGAAAACAAGAAGATTAAATGAGATAATGCATCATAAAAATAATTAGCACAGGGCTTGGTACATAGTAAACACTCAAGAAAATATTAGGTAGCTGGCTACATATCTCTTCATCTTTGCACATAGATTTTCATCAGTAATAGGATAAACTTCTCCAGTGTGATCAATTCCCCTTCATCTTCTCTTTTTGCTGATTTTCTCCAACTATCTTCTCTGGTTGCATCATCTGTTTTTCCAAAATCCTTGACTTTATAATTTTTGAAACCTTTGAGGTATAATCTATATAACACCAGGTATAGGTCTTAAGGGTTCAGCTCGATGTGTTTTGTCAATTATATTCACAATAATTTCTACTTTTAATAGAAATTCTATTACATTCTATTAAAATTTCTATTTTTAATAGAAATAATCTATTACAATAAATTTCACAATAATTAAAATTAAATTCACAATAATTTCTATTTTTGTTTTATTCAAAACAAAAATAGAAATTATTTCCATCACCCCAAGAAACTTCTTTTTTGACCCTTTCCAGTCAATTACCCCCCTGCCAGAGGCAACCTTTTGACTTCTAACTTTTATCTCATTGTAATTTGGTCTTGTCCATCCATGGACTCAACATAAATAAGTCATACAACCTATGACTTATTTAACAACCATACAACAACTCTCTCATATCTACCTTCTTTTGATTAACTTAAAGTTGTTAAGATTCTCCATACTGTTTTGGATCAATAGTTCATCTCTTTTTGTCACTGAGTAGTATTCTCTAGTATGACTAGGCTACGATTTGGTTATCCTCTCTCTTGTGGGTGGACATCTAGGTTGTTTCCAATTTAGAGATATTATGAGTAATGCTATAAACATGCTTGTACTATTGTTTTTGTAGACATATCTTATTATTTCTCTTGGTAAGGAGAGTGGAATTGCTGAATTGTAGGGTAAACACCTGCTTATCTTTTTGAGAAACTACCAGTTTTCCAAAGTGGTTGAATCATTCCACATTGTTAAGTTTGTAATCTCTAGCTCTTAAGTAACGCCATGGACAATGACCCATTTGTGTCAGAGCCATGTCTTTTATCAACTCCAAACGGATTCCCAGACCAGGATAATAAAGAAAGAAAAAAAAATAGATGAAATAAATGGAAACGGTAATTTAGACTTGTCTGATGGTAAAATGGACAAAAATCAGAACAGCAAGAAAGAGCTCCCTGCTGATTTAGACCATGAAACGAATCATTTTTAAGAATACAACTTAGGTGAAGTGAGCCTAAATCATAGATTCCCCAGCAGTGCGGATGCCCCTTTCTGTTCTTGGCTTCAACAGACAGGCTGAAGAATCTTCTTGGGGGGAAGAGGTGGGTGACCGATGGTAGGGACATTCATTGACTTCCATTGGCCTGTTGCTCTGGCAGTAAAGAGAAAAGCCTGCCCTGGCCCCAAAGAGCTTACATCTGTTTCTCATACAGCTTAGCCACCCATGCGGCTTCAACCATCCCCTTCTGCTGTCCAGGCTACCGCTTTATTGATTTTTCCCCCCTGCCCTTTTAAAAAGATGAAAGTCCCTAAAAGCTTTTGCATGCAAATATGTGTTTGTACTCATGTGCATTTTGGTGACAGCAATGGCTGAGTTAACAAACCAAAGCAGCAGCTAGGTGAGCCATCCTAGCCATCCTGGTGTGTGTGTGTGTGTGTGTGTGTGTGCGCGCGTTAGCCAATTACTCTGGGTTGTGCACCCCCAGTGGTGGAGCTGGCAGAAGCACAACAATTAGAATGTGTTGACAACAACTTAAAGATAATTAGTTGACAATGACTTGAGACCTCATTAACCCCTTTAACACCTCATGGTTTATAATTAAAATGAAATATTTAGAGATTGTTGGAAGGATGATCTGTTTTACCAGCAGCAATTGTTCAGGTATGGCTAGCACCGTTGATATTTCTTTGACACAGCATTCCTTATTCTCTCACCATCATTGATGATTACCCAAAAATGTTACCATTATTCTGTGGAAATCAATGGACTAAGGATTTGTCCATTTACTCAAAGACCTGTTATTTGCTTCTTTCCCCAGCAGCCTCTCCCTCTCGTCCAGCCTTTTTAACTAAGTGAGGTTCAAACTTAATTTTTAAGTGAGCTCTTCCGTTCTTAGACATTACGTGGGTTGATAAAGTCAACTGTGACTTTTCCTGAAATCACTCTGATTGGGAATATAACATCTACAGAATTCCAGCATGAGAATTCTCAGGTGTTGCATGTGTTTTGATGGTCCCACCTCATTTCACAAACCTGCTAGCCTCACACTCCAAAAAACAGAGGAATAGTTTTCATTTTTCTTGATGGGTTCTCAGTAAATGTGTAGTAGATAGATGGACTCATGGAGAGATTCCCCAATCTTCCAGAATGTATTCAGTTTTAAACCACCAGAGGCGAAATCCAGTGGTTCCTTTGTTCCTAAATATTTCTTCGGCAAGAAGTGTCAGTGTTTCTGGGCCAATCCAATATACTACATATGAAACTGCAGGTATCAGACAACACTGCAGTTTGAAATAAGCTTTGTTTTGATTTTTAAATGTGAATCACCTCTAAAGGTATAATCTTAATATCAGTTGCAGTGTTTAAATATGCAATCTGTTGTCTGTTTAGGTATTCCAACCATTTATTTGATAGGGAAGTTTCATATCAATGAGGCCAATACTACTAAATTTGTTCCCTTCCAGGACAATGGTCCTTTACCTTCTTTGGGCCATAGACTCATTTGGGAATACGGTGAAGTCTACAAACCCTAGAATACAAAAAAAGGCTCTAGTCACTTCTATACCAAATGAATAGGTTTCCAGGGATTTATGGATTCCAGATTAATATTCTTTTCTCATCCATAACATGGATGATTTTAACCTCCCAGACATGTTGGTGATAATTAACCTATAAGACAAATGAAGGGAAAACGGGCCAACTGTGAAAAGATTATATTCAAATTGGAACTATGATTTGAGAGAACTCTCTTAGTTAGAAATCCAAGCAGGCCAAAAAAAAAAAAAAAAAATAAAAAGAAAGAAAGAAAGGTGTCTTGTTATAAAATAAGGGTGAAGCATGCAGTGGACTTGTATTGAAAAGATTGATTGACCAGAAGTTCTAGGCAAGTGTTTCTCACGATATAACTTATGTGACTCCTTCAGCAGAATTAACAGAGATGTTTATTTAAAGTGTATATCTCTAGGTCCCACGTCTAGCCAACTAAACTGGCATCTCGTCCAGGGGTGCTGAGGCCCTGCACTTCAGTTTAACAAATTTCCAGGTAATTCTCATACACAGTTAAGTTGCAGACTCTGTCTCTTGCATTCTTGTTCTTAACTCCCCTTCTTACATCTTCTGCAAGTACTTTCTTTATATTAGTATTGTTAGTCACTGTGAATGCAGCTCTTCCATAAACATCCAGAAAATGCTTTTGATAACTCCAATTTGGAGAGTGGATGTCATTAGGGAGAGAGCCCTTGGAAGGCAGCTGCAAACAATTGTCACTCCACTCACTTACCATCAGACCCAGGGCACTTTGGATTGGCCCATCACATTGTTTCATTTTTTGGTACTTAGTCATTTGTTACAATAAAAATTAAGTTACAGGGAAGGAACACTGTGACAGGATAATGGACTCCTGCTCAGAAGAAACCAGCCTGCCTCCAATTCATCACGGCATTTATTGTGCATTAGAAGACATCACAGTGACAACATCATTCCTTTGGGGCAGGAGGAAAAACCAGATTGAGTGGGAAAGAGGGAATTTACTTCATGAACTTGGCAAAAGTGAAACAAAAATAGAATTCAGGGGTCGTTTAAATTGCCATGTTCAGCAAAGGACAAGGAAAAGGCTAACAATATCTGAGACTAACCTTCCAATATGTTAAAAAATTAGCTCATTTCACCTTGCATCACAGGAGCAGTCTGTGGGTAAAAAGGGAAAGGCTGCCTGAGGAATAACAGAGAGGCATGGAGAAAACGGGTAAAGTTAAGGCAATTTAAAATGATTAAAGCCCACAACATATTTTGCAAATATAAAATCCTGGAGAGAAGCTTAATAATAATATTTGTCCAACGAATGGGGCCAAAGATATCTATATTGTCTAGGTATTTTAATTGGAGGCCTGAAGTATCATTATAAAATCATAAGAAATCTATGTCTGTGTTCTCATAAAAATAAAAATGGCTGTTTGATGTTGGAAAGTACTGTTTGGAGACGTAGGAGCTAAAGGAATGTGGTGCTGCGTAGGCATAGCTGCCAATTTTGACCTGGGAACTTAATAACTTTATAGTATTTTTGCTAGTATACCCTACACGATGTTAAGCCTGAGGGGGGAAAAAAAAATGAGAGGCAACTTAGTATAATGGGAACAATGTCTTAATTCTGGGAGATTTTTAAGGTAACATTTTTTTTTAAACTCTACTTTTTATTAAAGCGACATTATTTCATAGACCTCAGATTTTGGTTGAGGGGAGGGTCCAATGGTCTCCTTAATAAAATCTTTAATTCACTTAAGAATCAATTTGAACAAAAGCCTGTGTGGTCTCATTTTCTTTCCCTGTCAATCTGTGTTATTTCCAGGTTGAAAGGTAATTTTGACCATAAACATGGTTTCCATCACACATTTCTAATTTTAACCTATTTGTCTCCATTTGATTTACATTGGGTCTAGAGCAAATTAACTATTGTGAGCTTTTATTGAAAATTAATTAGGTGGCTAAAGTGCCCATGGCAGACTCTGCCGGTAGATGTTTCTCTCTGGGTCGCCAGCCTTCTCTAGTTAAAACACCTAGCAACTTAAAAAAAAAAATCCATAAAACGAATGATATAATTAGTTCCAGAGTGGAACTCCATCTCTTTGAAATCAGATGCTTTCTTCTAGTGCCGAAGGGCCATGCTATAGCAAGCATTTTATGGTATCAGGGGATTTTCCTAGGGGTAAAGAGTAGCTCATTCTAGCTGAATCACCTCCCGTGACTTACAAAAGGTGTCCTTGTGGTACTAAATATAGCTGCCTCCAGGATTGGATTCCTAAGTCACAGCAAGGAGAAAGAAGGAAACTGGGTTTACAATACCATAATGAGAAAAAATAAGCTATCCAGGTCGGAAAATAGACTCCCTGAGTGTATGTGTGTATGTGTGAGTGTGGGTATGTTTGTGTGAGAGAGAGAGAGAGAGCACGAGACAGAAAGATCTTATACTTCAGAAAAACCAGGATGTAAATGTGATTTATTGTAAATAGTTCCACAACATTAAAATGAGTTTTTATTTTCTATGTATGCTGCTTCAAAGAAGAGCTCTGTGGGCTCATAAAAATGCAGAGAACAAATAGGGGCCTCTAAGTCCAATTTATATGCCATGCCCACTGTGCACTGAGACACATATAATCTGTAAAATGTCAGCTTCAAAGTTCCACCGAGATCGGTGTTAACCCTGACCTCTGGCCTCGCCGCCTCTGGCTGGGCCTGTGTGCTTTCTTTACCAGCTGTTTTAGATAAATGTGTTCCATTTTTAAGAGATTGTCTCAGCGTTTTTTACATGAATAGTGGTAATATTATTAACTCTCACTGGAGAAACCACCTTTTCCAAGAGGGCTTTACAGAGGAACCGATCGTTTCATGCCCCATGCAGAGAGTAGTGGATTAATAAATATGTCATTGTACTGAAAATATGTAAACAACACTGGGAGAAAAGAGCAAGGCATACAACAAAAGGGAAGCATATTCGTAGTGTTTCCTGTCAAAATACACAGAGGAAGCACTTTATTTGGACCATTTTCTCCATAAAGAGACATGGCGGGCCAAGATAAACACAGTGAAGGAATCTGGTTTATCCCACTTTGGAGATTGGAGACCATCAGCTCAACCAAAGTTATGAGACCAAAACCAGGTTTTCTCTCTTGAGGCTGCTAAGTAAAGCCATCAACAGAGGCAGCAGATAGACTTAGTGGATCAATATTACAGAGTTAAGTGGCGTATACAGTTTCTTACATGGTTTTGTGAAACAAGTCACTTATTAGGATCCATAAGCAGAAAACTCAGATCAACATATATAAAATTTTGTGACGAGGATTTACCCAACCAAGACTATAAACAAAGGTTTCAGTCAGAGTCCAGGGACATTTTTGCATTTCAGCGGAACAAAGTAAACCCTAACTTCATGTTTGCCGAGCGCTTTCTGAATACAATGTAGTTCTTGATGCAGAGTGAGTTTAAAGACATAGAAAAAAATTATAATTGCTACTAACCTAGATAATTAACTTTCCAGGATCAGAAAAGCACTCAGACTTCACAAAGATGAGCACTGTCAGGGAAAGAGGGAGCGCCCACCGAACCGTGATTATGAGGGACGGTGGTACACACGTGGTGGGCTTCCCTGAGGGAGAGGGACCCTGACACGCACTCTGACCAGCAACAAAGCAGACCCAAGGGAGATGGAATGCTAGTTTGTTTGCTAGGGGAGACAGAGAATGGAGAGGAGACAAAATAAAAATAGACCACCTTTGGGTATGAACCATTCAGTGTGAATATCCTGAAGAGAGGTCAGGGTGGGGGGGGGGGAGCAGGGAAGCTGAATGAATGCATTCCTGGTCAGTTTTCACCGACTATCAGTGTCTCTCATCTAGAAATCCTGGCTGGTACCCATTTTGACAAGCTAGGGAACTATGATTTATGATACATTCAAAATTTAAGATGATTACAGAGAACATTACAAGATGCTGAAATGATCACAGCCCCCTCCAATCCACATGTATTGGAAATAGGATCCTAGATTCTCACCATTAAACATGATGCTCTAAAACAATTAGAAATTTTTTTCATGTACGAAGACCGACATCATGTAGATTGAATCAGCCACAACTAGTACTTTTTTAACATGAAAAGCTTCCTCAAAACAGGTAAGACTGTCAAAAACCACTGGAGAAATTATTTTGGGAAGGTGGATGTGC
Organism: Mustela nivalis; assembly: GCF_964662115.1. Taxonomy (NCBI): domain Eukaryota; kingdom Metazoa; phylum Chordata; class Mammalia; order Carnivora; family Mustelidae; genus Mustela; species Mustela nivalis. Next base: position 39,095,240 of record NC_139025.1, read on the forward strand.
TCATTCTAGGATATCATATTATTAGTGAATTTGGCACTTCCATATGTGTTACCCCAAAGCATTAAGTCTACGCCAGGTGAGAAGGTTGTTTTTGAAATTGATCTTGTAGAATTGTCCCTTTTAAGTGGCTGCTTTCATGAACCAGCCAGTATTTATATATTATTATAAAGATAATACCCTTACTTACCTCACAAGGGTGTTTTGAAAATTAATTAATGTTTGCCAAGTACTTTGAGTTCTATAGATGAAAGGTGGGGTGGAAATGCTAAGTAGTATTATTATTTTCATCTGTATTTGAACTTGCCTCTTATAAGACAATCTTTTTTTTTTTTTTAAAGATAATGATCTCTCCTTTGGGGAGAAAAGGCAAAAATTGCCTTATCCACAATCAAACCCTCATAAGGAGGACAGGTGTAATTATTAGGATTTGGCTAAAGAATAGATTGAAGCGGATGGCAAACTTCAAAAGGTTGTATTCCCAATTCCCAAGACCTCTTCTGGGAGTCCTAAATGTATCAAGTTCATCTTGTGATTTCTGCCAAGATATGGCCAAATGTAAAGGCTGGGGCCAGTTGGGTATTTATGTGGCATATAAATAACAACCCAAACCCTTTCAATTAAGCTCTTGGCTGTTAGGTGTCCGTGAGGTTCACAATCTGCTTCCTGAAAAGAAAGATGTTCCCTTAACCCTGCCAAGAGATTAAAGGACAGCATGGAGGAAATTGGTTTGGCTAAACCAGTTGACTAGACTGACTTGAGAGGAACTGATTTTGCTCTGCTCTGGGTCCTCAGCCCTAACTTTAGTTCTGGTCAGTGCAGCGAGAACAGCTGCCACGGAGCTCAATGGGTCCATTTGAGAATATGCAAGACTGTGTGAAGAAGGAACAGTAAAAATCTCAAAGAGCCCCCAGAGCTCAGAAACTGTCCCTTCCCCCTACAGACTGTGCATTTCTCACAGGTAAGGGATGGTCTGGGTCAACAGCATCCTTTCCAATACTTGGTAGGTTCAGGGCTAGTAAAGGAGGAAGCCATGTTGTACCAGTGGGTGGGGATGCCTGTCGACAAGAAGACCAGATTCCCTTTGAGAAAAGTAGTTTGAGATTCCCTGGAGTTTTCTGACTGTTCTTTGGTAGAGACGTTCATATAGCCAGAGAAACATTAAAATAGTCTCATTGTTATTCTTGCCCCAAATTAAAGGTTTGCCTACTATCAATGGCCTCCCTCTCCAAAACTGACATATGATTGTCAATCTTTTGGATTTTTAAAAAAATCATGATGTTTCTATGTGTTCACCTCTAAGATTGGACATTGTCATTTAAGCTAATTGTATTGTTCCAGTGAATTAGCAAACAAGTTTTAGAATCACTAAGGAATAGTCAGGTGATAAAACATCAAAGAGACTGAAAGCTCCCTGAGGGAAGGAAAAGTGCCTTTTTCAGCTTCTTATGCACCTCAGTGTCTAGCACAGCGGTCTGAACATAATAGAGACTCCATAAGTATATCTTGAAAGAGGAAAGTAGGAAAGAAGGGAGGGAGGAAGGAGAAATGGAAGGAAGAGGGAACCTGTCTGTGTACAGGTTTAGTTTACTTTCAGTAATTATATCCTGTATTCGTTGAGCAATTACTGGGGGCAGGCTACCATCTAAGCACTCAGCATCCATTATCTCAAGGAATCCTCCCAATAACACTGTGAAGTGGGTACTATAAGCAATCCCATTTTACAGAGGAGGAAACTAAGGCTAAAGAAGCTTAGAAAACTTACCCAAAGTTGCCCAGTGAGGTAGGAGCAGATTAGAAACCAGTGTGATGAAGCATTTTGATTTTGAAGGTCAGAGTTACCAACTCTCTTCATGATGTCCCCAAAACAGAGTTAAAGAGGACTTTGCAGAGCAAAGCATAGCTTAAAGCCTCAGGATGGATATTACATACAAGGAAACGTACTCTTTTGAAAAGCACTCACCCTCCCCCCTCCATCCCTGCCAAATTAAGGACCTAAGGATTCTGAAAATATCCAAATTCCACTGCAGCCCAGGGAAAAAGTTTAGCAAGATGCGTCACATTCTCTTTGAATGTTTTTGACCCCACTGACCTATCTCAAACACACCCATTTTCCCCAGGCAGTCTTGAAGTCTACCACATGCTTTCAGGTTTCTCAGAATTACTCCTGCTCACGAAGCAGATAAATTCTGGCCTGTGCACAAGTAAGCTGGAGCTCTGGCAGACAATTAGTTGGAAAAGAAACTGTTCAGCTACAGGCCGTTAAGCTGCTTTTAGAACCCATGTACAGAATAGGCGGAGCTCTTTACAAAACTCATTACCCTAAGCATCAACGTACCTACCGTAGAAGTAGCAAATACTCAATAGAAGTTGTTTCTAGAAATCTAAAAAAGAGTAAGTCTTGTGGGTTTGGTTTTTAAATCAATAATTTTAAAAGATGACTAAAAATTTTAAAAAAACCTCTTTTTTAGAAATCTAAAAAAGAGTAAGTCTTGTGGGTTTGGTTTTTAAATCAATAATTTAAAAAGGTGACTAAAAATAAAAAAAAACTCTAAAAAAGAGTAAGTCTTGTGGGTTTGGTTTTTAAATCAATAATTTAAAAAGGTGACTAAAAATAAAAAAAAAACTCTAAAAAAGAGTAAGTCTTGTGGGTTTGGTTTTTAAATCAATAATTTAAAAAGGTGACAAAAAAAAAAAAAAAAACCAACACAAAACATTTTTCCTACTCCTCCGGAGAAGGAGGGGTAGAACATTAAAACATTTAAAAACATTTTCCTTTTTGTTAGTTCAGTGTTGTGCTAGTTTGTCCCCATTCGTCCAGCAGGGGTCACTGTTGCCCACCATACTCTCAAAAGACTCCATTGCTTGTCTGTTCTGTACCAGGGGCTTTTATTTCCAGCAGCAGCGTGAGTATGGGCAAGGACATCAGCCCCAGAATATTGAAGAGAAAAGAATCTGTGGTTCGGAAGGTGGAATTGCGGTATTGGGAAAATAGATACTTTTGTAATGATGGTGTATGAACAAGAGGTATCAAGTCTGACATTAAACTTGTCAATTTATTGGACAAATTCGTCAGTTTCTATCGCAAAACTATAGCTTAGTTCCATTCTTGCTCCTAAATCTGAGTATACGTGGGGTCTCTCTTCTCTGTATCAGTGTCAAACTGGGCGAATAGGGAGAGGGGAGTTGAGCTGATGGTGTTTCCTTGTGTCCAGGCCACCCTCAGCCAACGGCCTCATCGGTGTTCACTTGCGCCTCCGTGATCGCTCCAATCTTGTTAGAACAATGGGTGTCCAGCCTGCTGTGTCCTCAGGGATCCTCCTGTCTTGGATGGAAGTTAGTCCTTAGCTGTGGCACCTTCCTCTTCAGGAGCGCAGGGCAAGTTCAAGTTCACACCGGCTGTCTGGGGCAGATCTGAGTCTATGGGTACATGTGAAAGATGGGTTGGGAAAAGGCTGACCTTTCTGCCTTCTCACACATTGGTGTTTCTCTTGAGACCACAGGCGCAGATGAGATAGCGAACTGCCTGGCATGGCCACATCTAACACCATAGAGAGCAAGGAGTGGGGTTTCGATACTGAGGAAAGGAGTTCAGTGAGGACGGAGCTCCATCAGTAAGGACACATCACAAATAAAGCACAACTTTGTGATTGCTCTACGTTGGTCAGTGGGTGAACACTGATATTTAAATCAAATATTTAAAAGACTCATATTTATTCTACTTCCTCTATCTCCTTTTCTTTTTAATACTCAAGACTTAAAAAACAGTAGACCTTCACTGTAGAGCAGTTTTAGGTTCACAGCAAAATTGAGTGGAAAGTGCAGAGAACTCCCAAATACCCCTTATCCCATGCACCGCCCCCCCCACACACAGCCTCTTCTACCATCAACATCTGCCACTACAATGGTCCATGTGTTACAAACAGTGGACCAACACTGATGCATTGCTATCACCCAACGCCCATAGTTTACATTGGTGTTGTACATTTTATGGGTTTTGACAAATGTATAATGACATATACCCACCATAACGGTGCCATACAGAATATTTTCACCGCCCTAAAAATCCTCCATGCTTTCCCTACTCATCTCTTCTTCCTCTCTAACCCTTGCCAACCATCAATCTTTTCACTGTCTCCATAGTTTTGCCTTTTCTAGGATGTCACATAGTCAGAATCACACAGTACATAGTCTTTTGATATTTGCTTCTTTCACTTAGTAATATACCTTTAAGGTTCCTCCATGTCTTTTCATGGCCTGGTAGTCCATTTCTTTTCAATCCTAATAATATTCCATTGTCTGGATGCACCACAATTCATCTATCCATCTCCTAAAGGACATCTTGATTGCTTATGGCAGTTGTGAATAAAGCTGCTAGAAACATCTATGTGCAAATTTTTGTGTTAATAAAAGTTTTCAACTCATTTGGGTAAATACCAAATACAGTATTTCTGGATCCAATGGTGGCCCTGACACCTTCTCATTCTGGTCTTCACAATTGTTGTGTAAACATTCTACCTTCAAAATTATAGAACAAATGTTTTCTTCCACTTGGAGCTTATATTCTGGTGGATGACTGACTGTTCCTTCTGCTCCAGGATTTCAGCACCAACTTCTAGAGAAGGGCCTGTGTCTGAGCAATAATTGTCAAAGGAGAAGCAACTACACAGTTGCTTGTTGATGCCTCTTCAGCTGGAGACATAGGGTGGATAAATGGTTTTATGAGTGGTTTATCCAGAATTAGACCAACCCATATATGATTTAAAAAAAAAAAAAACAAACACTGCTTATAATTCTGGAATTTCCAATTGCTTGTTGTTCATATAAATTGGGCTACTGAATTAGATTAGCTCTGATTTTACATTCTGGGAGGAAAAAAGAAAATATTGTGTTGCAGCAGTGGCCATGGTGGTAGAGATAGGAGCAGGAGGGGGCCCTTATTGAATAATTTGATGCCAATTTTAATTCCCAGCATTGGATACTTGTCAAAAGGGGTTGGAATTTCTGTGGTATGTCCTTGTTGCTTTTCACCGTATGAACTTTCCTAGTTTAGACCTCCTAGAAGGTTCGTGGTTATGGCCTTGGTAGGCTTCTATGTAGACTGAGAACTGTTAGCTGGTAAGCACTAGCCCTCCGTGTGCACCTTCTACAGGTTGAGTGGTACCAGCCAATATTTTTGCTTTGTTTAGACTGCTGTGGTCTTTCTGTCATTCACATCCTTTTCATCTGACTGACAATTTTCAGTTTGCAGCAAATAGTCTTCCAAAAAATAAACCAACTCCAGATTATTTTGATGGTTGAAGTAACATGCTGAAAGTAAAAATGCGAGTCTCCCAGTAACTCCTGGGGGGTGACCCCCAGCTGGATGGAGGAAGTCATACTCTAGGTGTGGTCCAGCCCATCAGCCCAGGAGTTCCAGAGAACACCAAGAAGATAAAGACCCTTATAGGATATTGACTTTAGGGGAGAAATCCTGTTGTCAGAGGATAAACCTCATGAGGACTGGGGTAAGTTTGATGCATTTCTTTGCAGCAGGTCCCCAAACTATAGGAGGTGGTCCTATAGCCACACAGTTGTGAAACAACACTGAAAGATTGTCTCCACTAAGCAGTTGATAACATTTTTTTAGAATTCTAGAAAAATAAGGTGTATGGGGGCATGGAGTTCAGCCTATCCAGGCTAGCACCTCCAAGTGATCTCTACTGTTGTCCTCAGGCAACCGTGTAACTTCATTTCTACTGGAGGGGGTTTTAAAGCCTCCCTAAGTCAGATGTCCTATGGTTTATTTTTTTCTTCCTTCCAATCATTTCATCAAAACATCCTTTGATCACCTTGCTTTCAAAATTATCTGGATTTTCATTTATATCAATTCTTAAGGGGCTGAGCTGTGCATAGAACATATAGAGAGGATTATTAAGGATAATTAAACACCTATATACATTGTGTTCCTACAGGATTTTGAAAACATGCCTAATGCCCAGGGAAGTTTGTACCTTGGTGGGGCACTTTCTTTCTGGCAAAACATCACTTAGTTTTGTTCATCAAAAAAAATTTTTTTATAGAGAGAGAAAGAGAGGGGGGCAGAGAGAGAGAGAGGGAAAGAATTTTAAGCAGCCTCTATACCCAGCCTGATGTGCGGCTGGATCTCATGACCCCGGATCATGACCTGAGCCAAAATCAAGAGTCAATGTTTGACTGAGCCACCCTGAGGCCCCTCATCAAATATTTTCTAATGATCACTCTTGCCAGATGTTGCAGTAGGAGAATAAGACATCGTCCCTGCCCATATGGTGCTGCCAGTGCCAGTGGGGAGATGGGATGTTTCTATGTGATGTAGGGGTCCTGTGTCAGAGGATGGTCAGGGAGGCAACATCTCTCCACCTCAGCCTGGAGGTCTACCTCCTGAACTGCTTCCCAAAACCAGAAGAAGTCAGGAAGATTGACAATGGGACAGAAGACTGAGCAGAGGATCTTACGTATCAAATGACATGAGCCAAAGTATTCATGTGGCTGCTACCTGAAGGGCAAGCAGGAGAGTTGAAAAGAGATGATAGTCAAAGGGATACATGCACCCCAGTGTTTACTGCAGCATTGTCTACAATAGCCAAATTATGGAAGCAGCTCAAGTGTCCATTGACTGATTAATTAATAAAGAAGGCGTGTGTGTGAGTACATACACACATACACACACACAATGGAATATTACTCAGCCACAGAAAAGAAAGAATCTTGCCATTTGCAACAACATGGATGGAGCTAGACAGTATTATGCTGAGCAAAATTATTAATACTAAACATAATACTAGTATTAATACTAGACATAATACTAGGCAGTATTTAATTATTTTAATTTTAATACTAGACATAATACTAGACAGTATTATGCTGAGCAAAAAGTCAGTCAGAGAAAGACAAATACCACTTGGTTTCTCATATGTGAAATTAAAGAAACAAAACAAACAAGCAAAGGAAAAAAAAAAAAAGAATAAAGAGATAAACCAAGAAGCAGACCCTTAACTATAGAGAATGATGGTTACCGGAGTGGGGGAGACGGGGATATAGCTGATGGGGACTAAGAGCTGCACCTGCTGTGAAGAGCACTGGGGGATGCATGGAGGGGCTGAATCACTACATCGCACACCTGGGACCAATACAACACTATATGTTAACTATGCTGAATTAAAACTAATATTAATTTTTAAAAAAGAAAGGAAGGAAGGAAAGAGAGGAGGCTGTGGGAGTGCCTGTGAGTACATCATAGGATTTGGACCCTACACTGTGGGTAATGTGGAGTCCCAGCAGGCTTTTAATTAGGAATTCATTTTTTTTTTTTTTTTAGACAGAATATTCTGACAATTAAGTGAATGATCATGGCTTGGAGGGAGCAAAACCAGAAGCAGAGAAATTATTGAGAAAACTTTATCGAATTTCAGGACTAAGAAGAGAGGCACGAATTCATGACTCCCAAACAAGTTGAATGGGAAAATTCTTTTAAGTACAAATATGTTGCAGTGCATTTCCTTTTTGTCCAGGGGACAAAAGCGCTTTAGGAGGGGGAAGACTAGTACCTGCCCCACAGGTACCCAGTCTTACTGGAAGCTCTCCCTCACGTCACTGAGCATCCCAAGACCAGAGGCCACCAACTACTGTGTCTAATTTTGGAAACAGAGGCAGGCCCTTCTTCCTCAACCCCTTCCAGATCCACTCACTGATATTCCCACCATTAGGATCTTTTAGGACTAAAAATAAAATATCACCCACATAAGCTTATCTTCTCTTTCATACTTATTAGGTTTGAGATGCTAAAAAAAAATCTGAGCACTGTATTAGGTTGGATAATCTGATGTGAGTGCCCGTGCGGTTATTTTCTGTTTGTCCTTCTAGATGTGTTCTCTGGCCTTCCATGGCCTATTCTGTGCCCCAGAATGCTGACCCCTGGCAGGTCCCCCTTCCCCCAACCCCTTGGCATTGGTACTGGTTATGGTCGCTCGTGCTCCACATCTCTCACCGACTCCCTTTCTCTGCCCACACCTCCACAGCTCCTTCATTTCATTCTCCTCAGTCAGCTCTGATATGAATCCCTTCCTATGTTTGCACTTTGTAGGGTTAGGACTCTGAGCCCCTGAGCATAAAGCTAGCCATGGAGGAAAGACGAGACTAAGAAGATTCTAGAGTCTCCTAGGACCTATCACAGGGCTGCAGGACCGCCCACCTGCCAGACTCCTCCTTTGCCTCGTGCTTATGCTGTCTAAGGGAAAGTTAGCCTCTCAGATCTGGTTTGAATTTATGTTAAAAAAAAATCCGAATTGATTTGTGTTGCAATCTGTAATTCATAACCACTCCATCAAGAGGCATTTCTTGTCTAAGCGTGTAACTTAGCAGACTCATCACATGGAGAGGAACAAGAAACATACAGATGTCATCTTACGTTGGGCACCTAACAGAGTCTTCAAGGGTTAAGAAACAGCCCCATGCTGTACCTCAGGTACAGTAGGTTTACCAGAGGTTTCCTTTTGTGTTTAAACAATAAACTAGCTGGTGGTCTGCTGGCTACAAGCTGTTATACATTCCTTGGTTTTATTAGGATAACCATAAGCCTCCAAGACCCACCCTGATGTCAGTGGCAGGTTTTATAGAACACTCACAAGTTTCTTCACGTTGTGTTTGGGGGTATATAAAGTGTGAGGCATAATAGGTAACAGGTTGGAAGACCAGTGGAGGGCCGACAAAAGTCCCGGTTCCTTATGTGAATATTTAATAACTCCTCATTACAGGAAAGGGTCGACTACCAGATGCCTGTGACCGGCGGCTCCAGAGCCCACTAAACTTTTGAGTTACTCCAGGAGCAGGAGTGTGTTTTGGCAGTTCCCTCTGCCATTCCAACAGGATGGAGGTTAGGATGTGCCCAGTTGATTTAGGAATGCTGGAGGCGAGCATTTGCTAGAAACATCTCATCTATTGCCCAGCAGCCAAGTGGATAATTACTTCTGATATGGTGATTTCCCAAGGTGATAGAGCACAGTAGGTTTAAAAAAAAAGTTGTGTTTTTGTTTTTTTTTTTAAATAAACTCAGAAGCATTGGAACACATAGGATCTTCACATTGGTGTGGATTGCTAATTCACCGTTTCAGGACGTACGTTTATAGAGGCCCCTGAGAGCATCACCTGAGCTTGAACTTTGGTTAATTGGCATGACAATGACCTAGTTCTGCACTCCTGAGCTGAAATACACACTCACAATTTGTCAGGTCCTAGATGGTGTCATTTGTCCAGCTGTGTTTTGACCACAGCTGGCCTGGGAATGGAAACTTCTTGCGTTTCCATGGCCCATGAAGTTTCGTGACAGAATGCTCATGGGGCGGCCTCCTGCCTCCCTCTCCGCGGCACATGGGAGGAAAGGGTCTCTTGCCGCTCAGCCCTCTACCACATGACAGGCTGTCTCTCCCGGAGCGCTCCATGGCCCCAGACTAACAACAGAGAAATTCTGGGCTGCAGGGCTGTGTTCCTGTCCCTCCCCAGCCTCCCTGCATCAAGGAACCACTTCAAGAGCAACCGCTTATGATAGTTGCTTTTTAATGGAGGATGTGTCTATGAATTGGCCTTAAAAATCTGAATCTGAGCCATAGGTAACAGGTTATTTGAAACACTTTTGTTGTTTTCTTTCTTTAAAAAAAAAAAAATTCCAAAATGGACATAGCTATGGGTTACTATCCTGCTTCAAACCCTGGCTTTCTCTTCCTCTTAAAAATCAAATGCAAAAACCATTAACACAATGGTTAAGGCCATGTTCTCTCTGGCGCTTTGCCTTATCTGGATGTCCTCTTTCCTCCAAGCTGCAATCCCTCTCGCCTACGTTCAGCTTCTTGAGTTCACCGTTCTTTAGGGTCTCTGCACATGCCATTCTCTACATCTGAAATATTTTCCTTCTGTCTCCCTCTCTCTCCCTTCAGATTTTAGCTTTAATATGATTTCTTCAGGGATGCCGTCCCAAACTCTAGCTTAGGTCAAGTCCCCATTGACTTCATAGTCCCCTAGACTTCTCTATTGAGCCTACTGTCATTGGAAGCAATTAGTTATTTGTATAATTACTTATTCAGTGTCTCGTTCCCATCTAGACTGTAGATATATCAGGAGATAATGGGGCCTGTACTCTCAATGCCTAGTAGAGTACATGGCATATAGGTGAATGTTGAATTAATTATTTAAACAATGCATGCTTATTACAAAATGAATTACAAAAGTGCAGAAAAATACCAAGAAAAAATAATCTATAACCCCACATCTCAGGTATAATAACTCTTAACATTTGGGTGTGTGTCCTTATGGCCTTAAAAAAAAAAAAAAAACAATGTATGTGGCATATAAATAAGCATTATATAAGGCAGTTCCTCTGGCCATTTAGAAAAGTCTTCTTGAAACACACCAGGCACCCTGGTGGTCCAAACTGAAGTCAGTCGGGGAGAGCTCTGAGCAGTGATATCACCATTCATGGTCTCTAAGGCTAGCGAGGGATTAAAATCTAGCTCCCAAGAGCAAGTTCCAGGGTCTTCCTTCTATACTCCACTGTCGCTCTAAGATTTTCTATTTAGATTCTTTTAGTAAAGGAACAATTTCTTAAATACTCGAAATATGTCACCTCCATGTTTAGTTTTTGTTGCTGCTAGCATCGTTCTTTCCCCTAATTCATAGGATAAGGGATGTTTTTCAGAATTGTGGTTCCAATGGTCCATTCCTAGCTCTTTTGCAAAGGGGAGGTGTCTGGAAATAGACTGGGTACAACTGGATAATTCCTCACTTCCAGGTAACAGTGTGACTTCTGTGCCCCAATGACCCAATACAGCTTATCCCACAGAACCTGTTTTTGTTGATGGGCTAAGTCCACCAAGCAGGTACTGCTATTATCACCATTTTAAGTGTAAGGAGACCTGGCTTAGAGATGGCACAGAACTTGCCCACGGCCACGCAACTCATCGGTGGCTGAGTCAGGTTAAAACCTAAGCTGGCCAGACTCCAAAGCCCAGCCTCTGAGCCACGACACCAGGCTGCCCAAAGTGGCTCTCTCCAGATTTTACCAAGAGGATTAGCAAGAGGAGTAGACTTCACAAAGCCTTGAAGACCCCTAAGTGTGTATTAGATTTCGTGTGCCTGTACACATTTGTATTTTTTCTAGGGAGAAGATCTCTATATTTCATCAGACTTGTTTGGAACAAAAAAAATAAAGATTCATCTGGATTAACAATTACACTAATATTTGTTGATTGGTTACCAAGTACTGTTCTAAACACTTCACTTGTATTAAACCTTCACAATAGCCCTGTGGGATAGGTACTATTATCCCCGTTTTATGGTCAAAGAAATAGTCACTGAAAGCTGTTATGTGCCAAGGTCACACAGCTGACCCGTGGTGAAGGGATCTCATCCAAGCAAGTACTCAAGCCTGCACTTGTATTTAACCACAGCGAATAAATACCTCTTTTGTAGATGTCTCAAGGCTATCTGCTATCTGAACTTGGGGTGCATCTCCCCATTAATGTATATAATCCATGTGGTAGTTTTTCCTTCCTATCCCTAAAAACTACTAATAAATTAAATTGGTGGTAGCTCTTACAACAGAGGTTATTTTAGAAGAAATTAGTAACTCTCCTTGGCAGGATTAATCATATTAGGGAGTTACACCTTTTAGCAAAATGTTAATCCCTCTGGCATGGAATTTGGACAAATTCCTAATGGAGTCAGTCTTCTGAATTAGAAAGGGGCCCTTCTGGAGGAGGCGGGGACGGAGAAGTGACCAGAATTAAGGGGGAGCCTGAGGAAAAACACTATGCTGTGTAGGGGGGGAGGTGAGAGTTCACGTACACCTTCTCTATAATGTGTGCACATGGGAGTACACACTTCCATTACACTTATAGCCCACAATACATCTGGGTTGTATATAATTGATTGATTATGATGAATGCACTTTGAATTATCTAATACTTTTCTCCACACCTTTTGAGATAATGAGACCCAACCTAAATTGTTCCCAAATGGCTTTCAGGGATGAGTGTGCTTGAGAACAAAACACACTTCACAGCCTTTCCCTTTACAGATGGAAAAACAGGAGTAAGAAAGTTGGGCTACTTGTTCAAGAGATCCTAAGGGTTTTAGTATAAAACTAAGAAGACCATTATGACTTTATTCTCCCTGCTGAGGAATTAGCATTTTCCTGATTAAGTGACACTGAGACCAGAGACTGAAAAAACAGAGTCTAAGAGATGAGAACTGAGTCTACCCCAGGGTCCAGATGAGGTGAGAGACAAAACAGGAAGCGGCTGGGCTTACAACACAAGGCCTTGGCCGCCACCCGCATGGCCTCCATGGTTTCGGCTGCGTGGGTGTGGGAGACAGGCCTGGAAAATGTGCCCCAGGTTGGCTTTGGAGAAGAAGATCATGTACCTTTTTTTTTTTCCCCTGACTGTTAGAATTCTGGCAGAGTCCTATTTTCAGACCCATTAAAATTCAGGAAGGAAAAAAGGAAAAAAATTGAAATAGATTTCAAAGAGGAAAAAAAAGAAAACAAACACACCCATTCTTACAAAAATTAGATTCCACCCCAAAAAGCCTTTATGAAATGTTTTTGAGCTTAGAAACAGAAAAGGCGGTTGGAACGCGGATGGGGCACAGGTCATGAAATGACCATTAAATGTGGCCTTGCCACCGGCTCCTTTGCGGGGGCGTGTTCGTCTTGTTCAGCCCTTGGAGGGAAGCAACCCCATCCCGTCCCCTGGAGGAGGAGTAGAACCCAACTCTGTCAGCGAGCTAGATTCTGCTGAGTGTTCATGTGCTGAGGGGGCAGTGTGGGGAACAATTTGTTCTAATTCACTGCCTCAACGTGAGAGCCTCTCACTCTGGAAGCTTCCTGGCCAACCCACCCTCCAGTGCAATCAACAGTCTCAGCCAAATCCTTCCTTCAGTCTCAGATTTCGGTTATATAAACTGTGCTAATCAAACAGACGCCTTCCAATTCAGAACAAGGCAAAATAACCATTGACACAAACAGCCAGTGGCTTATGTAACCTGAGCCAGTACACAGGTCTGGAGAAATCTGCTCAATCATTCAGGTGCCTCAGGTGCGAGCGGCAGGCAGATTGCATAGCTCTGGGCTCAGGGACTAAGGCAGGACCTTGTTCCGGCAGATTTTTTTTTTATCCCAAGAAAAAGGCTACAGGTCCTTCCTGTAGCCTCTCTTCAGCTTCAAGGCGCCCATTGTTCGATGCACTTTCCACCCCTTACAGGTTCTTATTCTTTATAGAAAATGGATTTAGTATTTTTTATATCAGGGTTTTATCTGATGGGTTTTATCTCCTGGGGGTATGACTTTTTCTCATGGCATAAGCCATATATATATTCAGAATTCTAGTTAGAAAAATTCAGAAAAATCAGAAAATTAGTTCCACTCCCCAGAATTGGTTACTTTTTAGCATTTGGTGTATATCCTTCCAGTCTTTTTTCTATGCATATCATATAGATACACACACATACAACATACAGAACTATCTACGTATTGAAGACATGCATATATATAATATTTAAATAAATAATACATTGTGACTATACTGAGCATTCTCTTTCGAAGTATGCTTTTTGCCCAGCCTCCTCCTCCTCCTCATCACAATGATCTCACCTTCCCTCTCAATTTTAGAAACTTACCGGGGCTGTGCCAATCGCTTTATCTTCCTACCTTCAGTTACCCCTATAACACCCCAGTGGGGCTAGTATCATGACCCTCACATAGCCGCTGAAATTCAAGGCCTCTGAAGTCTGTGGTCTTAGCACAGCCTGATAGCTCACTGCTATTAAAAGTCTTATCTAAGGAAGGTTTTCAGCGGCTGCTTGGTTGTCGCATTGTACTCTATTCAACACATCCCCTATTTCAGACTATTTAGGTATTTTCCATTTGGGGAGCCATTATAAATAATTCTGTGAGGAACATGCTCTCATATAAATATTTATACTACTATTCTCATAGTATAAGTTCCTAGCAATAGAATTTCTGGGTCAAGGATATGTTCGTTTTGATGGCTTTGTACTGCCAAATTGTTTTCCAGAAAGGTGAAATGAATTTTCACTCCCACCAACTACTGCCCAATACTCTAACCAAAGTCATTTAATAATTTTTTAAATGATTTAAAAATGAAAGAAAAAATCTTTCTCAAACTGCTCGCTTAGGAAAGATAGAATACATACAGAAAATGTTTGACGATCCAGTGATTTTTCACATTTAACTACTATAAAACTTCCAGAAAGAACCCTTGGGAGGACTAAAACACAACTGTTGGCTGTTCCTGGACTCCTGTGATGGGTTCACCTTCAAGCCCTAAAATACAAACCATCATATTTCCCCTTTCCATTTCCCACTGTCCTGCGATCTCCAGCTATTGCTTCTGATGGCCAGTCCTGCAAGGGCTGATGGGAGTAGATGGTCTCAACACCGCAGCAGAAGGGAACTTGCTTGGGTGGGAGAAAAGGGGATCAGGTTCCATGCTGTCAGCAAAAAGCTCCAATAAACAGAGTGCAATACATTAAGCCCTTGCTGTTAATATGCTGTCTAGACTTGAAAAGATTACTTTTCTCTCTGTCTTCTAAACTTCGACTCTTAACCTTGGGTCTGTCCTTGTCTGTACTGGACTCAAGCATTCCTTCTCTCCCGGAAGCTCAATAGTGGGATGCCCTGCCACTCAAGCTGCTATATAGTAACTGAGGGCAGACATGATTCTAGCCACTTCTCCGCTATGAAATGAACAAAAAACTTGACAACACCTGACCCAGGAGGCAGAAAATGCAGGGCGTCCCCCTCCTGCTGGCTTCAGGGTAAAATGATACTCCCTGCAGAAATAAGAGCGGACAACCCCTTTGTTGGCTGTGGGTGGAATCCCAGAAGGTATTTGAAGGAGGGTTAAGAAGAAGAGCCTGTGAGTTCCACACTTAGGGATAGAAATAATTTGTTAGCAAACTGGTTGTCAGGCCTTCTGTTTAACTATGTTTTGCTCAGAGATGACAATTCCCTTCCCCATCACCAGGGTTCCCAGTGCCCTCATGCTGACATCTGGGTGCTCAAGTCCCACTCCAAGATATAATATTTATTAGGCACTTTAAATGTTAGGCATTCCTAGGCACTATCCTAAAAATATTCCCATTTAGTCCTCACAGCTGCAATCTGATGAGGAAGGTACTCATTATTGCCATCACTCCTATTGTACAAAGAGAACATATGTTGTAGAAACAGAAGCAGTGAGAAGTTCTAGAGCTTGAAACTCAAGGAGTGATGGCGGTAGTCTGATTCAGAATCACATGATTAACCACTATTCTATACTATTTGTTGATCTAGAATTTTATTTTTCTAGATTTTTCTTTTTGGTCATCAAAAGAAAAAAATCATTGTCCTCCCATTCCTTCTAGGTCTTGCTGAGGTGGGTAAATTAATCTGACAAACAAATTTAGTCTGTTCATGGCTGATTCTGGGGCAACAGTATGCCTCTTGGTAAATTTATAGTTCACTAGAACATTCACTGGGCCACCAGTGGTGGCAGCCAAGGGTCTCTGAGAAAGATGCTAGGACAGTGGTTATTGGGTGAGGTAGGGTGTAGAGGACAGAATATTTGTGGGTAGGGGAGGCTTTCCCATTTGTCAATGGCTTGTTCAGGCTATAGGATAAGACAAGCCCCTGATATAATAATTAGCCTTGATCAACAATGACCAAAAGCTCAGATGTTTACCAGCATGAGGGCACTGGGAACTCAGAATCTAACTCAGAAGTCTCAGAGTTGACCACCATCTGCCAACCACTGCTCTATGGGAACCACATAATTTCACGGTCTATCTACAACATCCAGTCTCCTAGCACATTTTTGTGATTAAGGAAAGCAGAAAGAGTATGACATCTATCTATCTATCTATCTTTCATCCTCACAAATCTATCTTTCACCCCAGCCTGGTCTAAACCAACTGAAATACCCCAGATCCACATCAACTTGTCACATCCGTTTTGTTTGACTGACCCACAACATCCCACACATACCTTTCCTCTCCTGACTCTCTTTGGGGCCGGAGTAGTTTGTGGAAGAGAAAAGATGACTTGCTGAAGGGTGTGGCCAAGGAATAATATAATCTTTGGCCTGAAGATGTATGTTTTGGTCTTGGGCAAATGTATTTGAAAGAGTTTAATGAGTCATGGAGGTAGTGCTGACACTTGGAATAATATTTTTCAGTTCTTTAGGATGAATAACACAGAGCCTGGTTCAGAGAGGAAGCCAATAAATGCTCATTGGTTGAAAGAGTGAGTGAGTCCTGAGAACTTAGAATTCACCACAATTGGGATAGCGCTGGAGACAAATCTTTAACAATGTCTTGAAGGGCTGCCAGGCTTTTGTAAAATGAATTTTCATTTTACCCATTAGTTCTGCAAACCCCCTCAGTTGACCTAGATATATGGCTTCTTTCTCATTGAAAACATTCTCCACTCTTGAAATTATATCTCTTTCTTTCAAAAACCTTGACGTTTTTTTCCTCACAGTAGGTTGGTTTGTTTTGTTTATTTTTACAAGCTGAATTTAAAGATGGGGACACTTTTCAGGTTACTGCTACAGGACTGGCAGACCATCATGGCTCCTCTGTAGGTAGGACACGGGCTCCCAGCAGCCGGGAGAGCTGGTGTGCCGTTTAGCACCCCGCGCGCTCCTTGCCCTGTGAAGGGTTCATGGAGGCCGGAGGGGAGTGTCATGCCCTACCGTCTTTATGTCACATCTCTGGTGTCAAGCGCTGTTCCCCTTCGGTCCATCCCATCCAGGTGACAAAGCGGTTAGTGGTGAGTGAGATATCCTCCCAGGATGGGGAGCGGTCCTCTCCTCTTGGCAGGTGGTGACTCTGAAGTCCCAGGAGGCAAAAGTGACTTTCCCAAGCCTACAGCGTGGGAGGCTGTGGTAAAAGAGCACTAGGTTCAAAGACTTTTATTTCCCAACAGAAAGCTCCAGAGCTAGAACTACAAAACACACAAGCAGTTACAAGCTGGGGTGCGTGCTTTTCCTGCAGACGCTGGCCATCCTGGGAGTCACACATGCTTTTTCAGGACTCAGATAAAAAAAAAAAAATCCAATGCAAAGCCACTGAAATTTAATGGAGAAAGCATTTTCCTAGTGCGTACAGCGCTACAGTGTTCACCCTTGTAAAAGCTGGTGGGAGGTAGGGGTTCCCTGTAACAGCCTGATTAAATGACAAAGTGAAAGTCCCGTAATCTGGTAAGTGTACCAAGTACTTCTGAGAATGTTCGAGTCTGTCAGGAGGTGAGGTCCTGTTTGGATCCACTGAGGGGAACAGTCTTAGCACAAGGTTTGGTGTCCCTAAGGGGTCGTCCGTCAACATACCAGATACAGAGTAAGAAATGCTACAGGCCCGTGGGAGGCTGACTCCACTTAGGGACTTGCTTCCTAAGAGCAGAGGGTGGAGGAAAGGGGGAGAAGTTAACTTCACAATAGAGAAATGGGACACACACCTCCTGAGCTAGGTGATCAAGGTCATAAGTCTCAGTCGTGGTAACCACGGTTACCACAGTTACCTGCTGATCCGCCATGATGAGAAAAGCAGTACACCTCCCAGTCTTATCATGAGAAAAACACTGGTCGAATCCCAAATGAGGGACATTCTACAAAATACCCGGCCCAGCGCTCCTCCCTACTGACAAAGTCATCAAAACCGCAAAATCTGTGAAACTGTCACAGCCAAGGGAAGCTGAGACGACATGATGACTAATGCAGCTTCCTGGATGGGATCCTGGACCAGCAAAGGACATTAGTGGAAAAACTAGTGAAAGATGGATCAAGTGTGGAGTTTACTTCATAGAAACATGCCACTGTTCATTTCTTAGTGGTGACGAATGTAGCTTGGTGCGGTCAGATAATACCAATGGAGGAAATGGGGTAAGGAGTCTATGAGAACTTCTGGCATTATCTTTTCAGTATTTCTGCAAATCTAAAACTATCCAAAAATAAAAAGGTTATTTTAAAAAACAGGTGGAAACTGAAAATAAACAGGGGCACTGAAAGGATATATAAGAAACTAATAAAAGTGGTTACTCAGAGCACGTGGGAACACAGGGTCAAGGGTGGGAGTTAGATTTCTCAGTGGATTTTTTATATCATTCTGAGTTATGGACCATGTGAATGTATTTACTAGCTTTAAAAAAAAAAACACACTCTAGGTCTGCAGCCTGCTTACACATACTGAATAACAATGACAAAGACTAAGCTTACTAGGCAAAATGTTAATTTTTTAAAAATATAGCTGGTGTGCTAAATGAGGGCCAGACATGTGGGTATAAGGTTGCCAGTTGCAAAGGCACTCCCCCACGAGGAGCTGTTTGTGGCTGCCCGTCTGCACTGTTGGATTGTGAGTGTGAAGTTTGGAAAAAGCAATTTGGCTCTGAGGGGCCTCCGGAGGGTTAGCTCTTTTGCAAGGCTCTGGCCCTTCCTTTCTGGGTGCTGACTTTCCATGACTGTTTATGACAGGCTGCGCCTCTCTTTTGCTCTGCTGTGTAGATACTGTGTCAGACAGGAAGTGTAGGGTTGTATATTACAGATCTGAGTCCTAATAAATAAATTCAGAGGCAGATATCATGCTGTATAATGGAGTGTGGGAAAAGAGCAATAAAGATCAGGCAACAGAGTCTTCCCAGGAGGCTGGGGAGGAGGGCAGCGGTTGCAGAGAAGCTGAACTTGGGCCAAATGGTAGGAGCCAAAGATGAAGTTGTAGGCTGCAGGCAGTGGAAATTGTGCTAAGCTCATCTCAGCTGGGATCTCAAAGGCAAGACACTCTAGACTGTCTGGAAGCTAAAGAAATGGGTCACAGAGAAACACTGTCACTTCATTTAAAATCCAAACTGAAATAAATAAATAAAATCCAACCAAAAGTCAAAGCTTTAACCTGCGCGCGTGCGCGCGCACACACACACACACACACTCCTTCTTGTTCCTTTGATGTCAGCCATTTTAGAGAGCTTGATGGTGGAAAGCGTCTGGAATCTGAAGATTCAAATATTCTTTTCTTTCTGTGTAAATTCTCCCTGGTTCTGTAGGATTCTTTCTCCTTCTACCTGGATCCCTTCCTGCCTTGAAACTGTTTAAATGGGTGAGACTAAATGACCTCTGGGGTCTCTCTGGCTTCTAAAAGGCTACAAAATATCTTTGTTTAGAGGGAACTGGATTTCAGAGTTTAACTCCCCTCCGATGATCTCAGAAGACTAAACTGGACTGGTTGGTGCAAAATTAAAAAATGAGAGTCATTGGCCCTGTTTAAAAGTTGAAGGGGAAACAAAACAAAACAAAACAAAACAAAGAAAAACACACAAAAAAAGAGGGTGTCCTGACAGGCTGAAAATACCTCCCAGGCTTTCCAGGTCTCCTAAATGTTATGGGTGTGAAACTGGCCACTGGGAATAAAATGTGGAAACAGGAATGGATTAATTAGCTGAACCTTTGAGGTTCAAATTTCATGAGCTCATGAGAGCTCTTTGGTCTTCCGAGAAGACAGAATATATGCAAGAAGCTGAAAGGTTTTTGTCCATGCAGAGTTTATTTTCTCAAACACTGCTTATCCATTGTAAAACTAACAGTCTTTGCTGAAAAGACCATCTCATGAAACATTTCAGGTAGAAGCAGAATATTTTATGCAGTCCTATCTCCCCGTGAGGAAATCCATCCAAAGCTCAAATGATTCACACACAAAAAAAGTTCACGGAGTTGTTCATGTCTGAACTCAAAATTCTCGGGAGACACATTAGCTTGTTTGATAAACCAGAAAGAACAGTGTTTTTGTGCAAGTATTTTTAATACAGGAAATACAAGTCTAGTCTGTATCTCTCCAAGTCCATGTGTATGAGTGGGTTTTGAAGTAAAATGCCATTTATTGCCTTAAAACATGGTTAAAAGAAATACACATAAAAGAAATACACATGGTTAAAAGAAATACTACCAGTGAAAATGCTTCTCTAATCTGTACCATGCTGAATAAATACCAAGAGTACACACAATCTAATAAGGATAACAGAAATAAGCGAGATGCTTAGCAACGAAAAATCATTCCAAAGCTCCTTCCCTGTGAATATCTTTTTCAATGGTCCTGGATACACAATTTTATAATTAAAACACAATACCGCACATCAAATTCTGTAGCAAAGAACACTGCCTACGGGGAGACTCAGAACCAGTCTGACAACTTTTCTGAGATTAGAAAAGGAGAAAATATCACTTTACAGAATCTACTTTTCAGAAGGCAGCATCAGCGCTTTGTTGAGAGGAAGGCAAGACCAGACAGTGCTGGGGAGGGAGCACTGTGGGCTGCCTCCGCCTCCCATCTTGGACCCCAGAGAATGCTCAGCTAATAAGTCCAGGGCACCAGAAGACAATCTCTGCGGACCATTTGGATTGTAAATATTCTCCCACGTTACCTTTTAGCAAAAAGTCACTTGGGGAAATAGGAACCTGACTGCAATCCTTCCTTCTCCCAAAGGGTGAATGTTTTAGAAAAGGATCCTGCAAGGCTGCAGCAAGAAGGAAGAGGAAGGGAGTCTGGAGAGCTCAGTTTGGAGGAAGGATGCCGTCCTCCTGAAGAGCAAGAGGCCCCAGAGAGTTCGGCAGCCGGCATTGAGGTTCTCCAGTGGAACCTCAGGTCCTAATCCTGGGCACAGAAGCGGTGTGGGAAGAACGTGGGCGGTAGCAGCGCAGATCTCAGATAGGTGGCGCTCTAACACGCTTCCGTTCACCTAGCAAAAAAGGTAATAGAAGGCAAGAGAACAGCAGGCAGCACCTGGGGGAAGTGAGATGTGCCAAACTTTCCTGAGCAGATGAGGGCAAAGAGAAAGAGAGACTTAAAACAATAATAAAAAAATTTAAAAGCAGAGCTAAGCACGACAGTATCTAACATCCAAACAATCATAGTGATTTTTGTCTAAGCTTGTGGCTAAGAATGTTAATTTAATGGAAAATCCCTAGAGAAGTAAGCATCCCAAAAGACAAATTCTAGGAAATAAAGGTCTCTCCTCCATTAGGGATCTGGAAGCTGGGTTTCTCTTACGGGTCACTGGAGGGTTTTTCAGCTGCTGCTCCCCTGGCATCCCACCTTTCCTTTGCTTCTGTCCCAGTTTCCTTCATTTCTGGAAGCCTCACCTTTGTCCTAAATTTAAAGTTCAAGATTCATTTTTTTTAAAAAATGACCTGCCACTAAGCATGTAATTTTTATAAATGTCTGCCCAACACTAACAGCACCAAGCAATAAGATTCAAATCCCCAAAGCAACATTATTCTGCCAACCCCTCCCTTTTCTCCAGACTTACCAGAGTGTGGGATGTCTGCCAGGGAAATACAATAAAATGTGGGAATAGGAATAAATAAAAATAAAATTTTAAATTCTGTATGTTGCTTGCTTTGTTTTATTTTTTAATTTAATCATTTCTTTCCCTCCATTTCTCAGACATTTGTAGTATTTCTTTTTACCTAACTTTGTTTCTGCCTCCTGGGTTGATGATGCTAATATATTCACCCCTACCTTATGGACTTTCTGGGAAAGCAGGTTGCTTGCACTATTTGAACAATTTCCTCCCTTGCTTTGTCTTATTATATCTTCTGAGTGAGTTAGTCCTGCCCAGTCAGGTTCTTCTTTGTCTTTTGTGTTCTACACCATGATTCTCACTCTTGGTCCCCTTGTTGCTGGCTCTTGCAAATCTTATTTATTTATTTGACAGACAGAGATTACAAGTAGGCAGAGAGGCAGGCAGAGAGAGAGAGAGAGAGGAGGAAGCAGGCTCCCCGCTGAGCAGAGAGCTCGATGTGGGGCTCAATCCCAGGACCCTGGGATCATGACCTAAGCCGAAGGCAGAGGCTTTAACCCTCTGAGCCACCTAGGTGCCCCCACTGATGCATTTCTTATTCCCTTAGGGAAAATAATGTACTTGGAACCCTCCTGAGGAACAAAGTCAGGTGGCAGCTTCCCAAGTCCTACGTAGTGAATCTATTCTTTTTTTTTTTTTTTTAATTAACATATAATGTATTATTTTCTTCAGGGGCACAGGTCTGTGAATCATCAGGCTTACACAAGTCACAGCACTCACCATCATAGTGAATCTCTTCTAACATCACCAGCTCCGTGAGTCTCCTGACTCCTTTCTCAATCTTACGGCAGAGCAGCTCTGGCATGTCTGCCTCATTCCTCATAAGCCATTTTTAAGTCGGGCCCAAAACAACAATGACACGTAGGACTTATAGAGAAACTCTGTTATAAAGTTGAAAGCTATGACACAATTCTCTCAATTATTTTGATCAGAGGAAGTTACAGCAACCCAAATGTACATTTTGCATGTTTCTACTTTTTATTTCATGATGGGTAATGATTCTTTTGAGTGACACCAAGTAATACACCTCGTTGGGTAAGGAACCTCTGAGATACAGCCCGGATCCATACAGTAAACATTGTAGCATTCTGACTTCTGGGACAGGGGCTTATCAGCAGCACCTTCCCTGCTTACTAGTGAGGCTATCTCTACCTCCTCACCTAGGAGAGAGGGACAGGAAACTGGTGTTAAGGACAAATCACCGACCAACAGAAACAAAAATGACCCAAGGTTTTCAGATGGAGGCTTACAGAAGCTCACGGCCCTTGCTCTAGCGGAGAGAGAGAGGTAACACACAGCCCATCGTGGCTCCCTTATTCCTGGCACACCAATAACAATACGGTTGCCTTGCATTATTTGGAATATCGATGCTAAAGTATTATATGTTATTTTTCTCAAACTTATCCTGAATTGAGCACCCTGTGTTTTAGCTGACAACTCTAATAGTACCCAACCACCACATCGACCATGGGGATCTGAAGACAGCTATCCATCGGCTATGGATAAGCTAAAACACACCTATGAGTGACTCAACTCGGTCTCAGTCCCAAAGCCAAAGGAGGTTTGTAAAGTCCAATTTTAGGCCATTTCCAGACTCCGTTTGGGACTGTTTACTTCAGGGACACTGATTAAGTCATATATTACAAGGAAGCCTCCCATTGCCCCTAATTCAAAACAGCTGAGCCAGCTTCTGCCAGCCAAGCCTCATGGTGGAAGCCTTGGGAGGGGACAGGGTTTGGGAACAGGGGGAGGGCAATAGGGGGACAGGTTCAATATTAAGTGAGGACACGTCCTAATGCTGTTGTGGAAATGCTCTTATGGAGCATCAGGTTACAAAGCCCCAGTTAGGTGGGGGGTGAGAAGGAACGGAGTGGAAGGGGGCACTGGAGAAATCACTACAACACTGGAGGATCAAAGAATCCAGCCTGTCAAGGGCTATGATATTTTTTCAATGAGGAAACAAGCTCACATTATTCCCCCGAGGGCTCAGAAACAAAAGCCAAGGTTCAACCAAAAATGTTTAAGACTTTTTTTTTAAGCCACAAATTATGTCTGTGTGTGCTTTGCTTCCACTATTGCTTTTTTTCCACCCCCCCTTGAAATTTGGGTGGGTGGAGGGGGGGAGCAGGAAAACACTGTAGTTGGAATTTGGAAGCCATACTGACAAGAAGTCTGGTGAATGTGACCATTTTGGAATGTACAAAAGCATTCACTGGGTACCCATAAATCTGGCGATTGTGTTCATTTACTTAACAAAGCTTAGCGTTCCAAGGGTGAAGGATGTTTTACCTAAATCTACAAGGTGATGAAGGGCTGGCCGTGGGCGAGTCCGTAGCTCAGCCATGCTTCCTGTTTCGTGTTTGCTTATTTTTCTTCCGTGAAGCGTTTCTGCACGGCGCAGGGCTGAGGAAGAGAGTCGGGGGTTCGAGGATGAGGGGGGAGGACGGATGAGGGCAAAACGATGGAAGGTGATTGTGATGAGTGAATTAGCTGTACTTTCCCTCCCTTTAGCAAATATTTCAACTTTTGCTTTTTGGAGAGAACCCAGCCTGTTTTAATTTCATTTTCCAGTAGATAATGCTTCTATGAACTCGATTGAACTAGAGAACAGAAAGGAAAGAGTGTCCAGGTAAGCATGCTGAGGACTGAAATGTCCCGGTTCAGAGTAGTTCAGCATTCATGTCTGTTGACCATAAACATAACATTAGTTATGCCAGAGAAATGAAGAGAAGATAAAATCGAAATTCAATCTTCACAGGGCTCCAAGGCAGGCCCTATATTTGCCTTTGCATGAGGTTGACAGTATCGGCTCTGGCTTGATTGAAGTTTGGAAATGTATAAAACAGGGATTCCTTTAAAAAGTAGAAGAGGGATTTTCAAAGAAGTTGCTTGTTGAAGATCACCGCCGAGATCTGTCAGCTCTGTACGTTCAGAGGGCACATCTGTGATCTCAGTTTTCGTTCATTTAAATGCCCATGGTTGGCTGCTGCTAGCCTTTCCCACGCCCATCAAGAGGATTCGTGGCAAGAGAAAAGGCAGTGATGCTCCTGCTGTGGTTGGGGTGCTATGGTGGAGGGGTCAGGAAGACATGTGGAAGCAGTAAGGGGAGAAGCTGCAAGAATGAGACCCCTTGTGCTTCTCTAAGTGCTCACGGGAACTCAAAATATGGACTCAGCACCACTACACCCTCTACACGTAAGGTTCTTATTTCTTGTTTTCTTTAAATGGAGTTAGAGCCATACCATTCACTTTCAGTAAAGGGCACGAACCATAAGCATAGGGCTTGATGAGTTTTTACAAACATGTGTGCCCATATAGTCACTCCTAGATGAAGGGTCTGGAGTTCCCAAAAGAAGTATCCTGGACCACAGCATTCCATGTGCAAGAGTTTCATACTTTTACATCCCAGAATAGCTTTCTTACTTAGCCTGGCCTCTAGTCTTTCCCAGGGAGAAACAGCCATATTAAATGAATTATGATTTTTAAAATTATTTTTATTTCATAACACAAGTCTGCACAAAACAACAGAAAGCTTTCATTCTCGCCATTGAGCCTCGTCCAACCATCCACGTGATAACATCTCAAGAACCAGCCCTTCAGCAGCCCAACTTCTGCTAAGCCTAAAGGAAGAAAAGGGCTCTCCCTGTGAGGGTATAAAACACCAATGATGAGCTTGGAGAAGTAGATGTAGAATTTGCTAGGTTTTCCATCCTTCAGAAGGAGGAAATGTCTCCTTCTTTACCACTGCTACTTATTTATTGCGTAAGGCTTGCTTTGTCTAATTTTTTTTAAAACCTGTTTTTTTGTCAACCTGACAACAAAAGGCACTTAGGATCTGGAATAGAAAATAAATGTGGAGAGAAACGGCCCAGAAATGCTTCTAATTCTGAGCCATACATTTAATGGCCAGCTACAATGTGTGAAATCTGCCAAGAACTTGGGGCTGTGACCTTGGACAGAGTAGATTGTGTGGTCCCAGAGGCCTTGGTTGTTTTCCTGGATGACTCTTAAAACCTGTATACATTCAGAACAGTGTTTTCAATTCTGAGACTGGCTGAGGTCTCCTGTGTCACACAAAACTGATCACAGGTTAAGAAATTTAGAAGTATCTCCCAAAGCGTTATTGCTCAATGGAAAGTGAAACATACCAGAAATAGAATTATACTCTTTTATTAAAAATGGCAAGCCCAAAAAGGGCGGCAAAACTTAGCATAGAAGCTTTGATAAATCAAGCAAGTAAATCACAAGCACTTATTAAATATATTTTATTCTTAAGTATGCTTATTTAATAGTTATTTATAAATACTTACTGAGCATCTGTATTAGTTAGGATTCTCCAGAGGAAAAGAAACAATAGGATATATTTATATACAGAGAGAGATTTATTTTAAAGAACTGATTCATACAATTGTTGGGATGGTAAATCTGAGATCTACCAGGCAAGCTGGCAGTATGGAAATTTAAGTAAGAACTGATGTGACTTTGAGTCTGAAATACACAAGACACACCGGAGGCTAGAATTCAGGAAGGGAAACTGCTATGGTCTCAAGGCAGAATTTCTTCTTTTCTGGAAAACATCTATCTTTTGTTCTTCAGGTCTCCAACTTATTGATAAGGCCCACTCTACCTTATGGGGGGTAATCTGTTTTACTTAAAGTCTATTGGTTGTAAATGTTAATCACATCTGAAAAATACCTTCACAACAACATCTAGACTGGTGTTTGCCCAAACAATCTGTCATGGTATCCATGAGAAACTGACACATAAAATTAACTATCAGAGCATCTAATTGTTTAAGCACTGTGTTAGGGACCTGGGCGGATACTCATGGAAGATAAAACACAAAGGCTGATTAGAAAGAATTCTCCCTCAAGGAGCTCAAAACCTAGTAATGTAGTGAATATACAAATGCCTTCCTTCACTTTCCGGAAATATGGTCAACTAGATTGTCTGAAAAGCCCCTCTGATGAAGTACTTAAAAATTATGATTTAAACAATGATTTTAAATGATTTCCTGAACTAAGGGAGAGTAATGAATCTGCAGATACCAAAACTGTATGGAAAGCAGGAACTCTGGGAGGCTATCTGTCAAACTCTGGTGACCTTGGGCTTTGATGATGACTACTCAGGACATGAGACAGATAAAGCCCAGGACCCAGCCAAGGTAAGGAACTAAATAGAAGACTTTTATAACCTGAGGAACTAAAGAGAAGTGTTTTCTCAGACTTTCACTGGGATCACAATAAGCCACATGTCTGAATTAGAGTAGACTTAAAAGTAAGCCCATTGGAGGGGCGCCTGGGTGGCTCAGTGGGTTAAAGCCTCTGCCTTCAGCTCAGGTCATGATCTCAGCATCCTGGGATTGAGCCCCAAGTCAGGCTCTCTACTCAGTGGGGAGACTGCTTCCTCCTCTCTGCCTGCCTCTCTGTCTACTTGTGGTCTTTGTCTGTCAAATAAATAAATAAAAATCTTTAAAAAATAAAAATAATTAAAAAAAAAAAAGAAGTAATCCCATTGTGTAGAGGGGGATTTCAAGGAAATTTGGCATGGATGGAATCAGTCTTCATTCAGGTTTATGACCCGAATACATAATACCTCTATGGCTAAAAACTGCAAGAACCAAATTTAGTTAAAAGTAATTCCAAGCTGTAATTTCCCCTAGGCAACTGACAGAAACAAGCACAGATCTTTTCTGGAGTCATCACCCACAACTCAGGTTTCAAAGAATTCCTGTAGACAAAGTATTGAGAATATAAACTCACAGCCACAAATGACAAATCATAAACAGAGCTCCATGAAGGAGAGCCAGCAGAATTAGACTTAGGGAGACTTCAGGTACTAAAATGACTAGAAACAGAATATAAAAGGGATTTAATATGTTTTAAGAAATAACAAAATTTAAAATATGAGCTTAGTACAGAGACTTATAAAAATGGAATTTCTAGAGGTAAAAAATCCAGTGCATATGTTAACTAGCAGATTAAAACACAAATAAGTCTAATAGGAGTTCCAATTATTTCAAGAGTTACCAAAAAAATCTTAAATCTGATATCCAAGAAGCCAAGGAATCTTTATTAAGATAAATAACCAGAAAAATGTATCTACACACATCATAATGAAATCAAAGACATAAGGAAAAGTTGAAAAAACACCTGGAGAGAAAAGACAGGACAAATAAACAGGAGCAAGTAGTGCTCAGTGGTAAAATGAAAGACAAAAGACAATGGAATAATATTTTTATTTTTTTTAAAGATTTTATTTATTTACTTGACAGACAGAGATCACAAGTAGGCAGAGAGGCAGGCAGAGAGAGAGAAGGAAGCAGGCTCCCCTCCTCACAGAGCAGAAAGCCCGATGCGGGGCTCAATCCCAGGACCCTGAGATCATGACCTGAGTCGAAGGCAGAGGCTTTAACCCACTCAGCCACCCAGGCGCTCCCTGGAATAATATTTTTAATATGCAGAAAAAAAATTAAGTCAATCTCAAACTTTTATACCCAGAAAACCTATCTACTAAGAACAAGTACGAAGAAATAAAGACACTCTCATATTAACAAAAATAGAGAGTTTAATACAAAAGAATTCCTATTCAAGGAGAAATCTAAAGGATATAAATTCAATCCAAACATAAGGTTATTAGGAGGGAAAATAAAGTAACAAAGAAGACAGGACAAATAGATGGCACAAAATAAGGTGATAAAAATAAAAGTAAGTATATTGGTAATCAAAATATATATAAGAAGGAAATCCAAGTACACACAGTTCATAGAGATTCATAAAGACATAAAAAGGTTGAAAGTAATTGGGTAGAAAACATCTATTGAGCATATAAGCCAAAAGAAAGTTAGTATGTCTGTTTTACTATCATACCAAAAAGATTCTCAGGGGGAAAAAAAGATTACTAGTAAAAAGTAGGGTCATAACAAAATAACAAAAGTTTTTTATTTTTTGTTTAAATATTTTATTAATATTTAATAATATTTAATTGTCAGAGAGAGAGCACAAGCAGGGGAAGCAGCAGACAGAAAGAGAAGCAGACTCCCTGCAGAGCAGGGAGTCCAACGCAGGACTCGATCCCAGGGCCCCAGGATCACAACCTGAGATAAAGGCAGACATTTAACCAACTGAGCCACCCAGGTGTCCCAATGACAGAAGTATTGATACATTAAAATATCAGATATATAAGATATATACCAGATATTTAAGATATTTAAGATCAGATATATAAGATATAAAACATCACAATTCTAAACTGGATATGCATTTGATATATAGAACAAAAATTGAGATGATATAAATGCAGACTAGTATGCTTTTTTAAGTGACAAGTGTTATAGGAGAAAAATGAATAAAATGCTATGGTAATTCAGAGGAGAAAAGGGATATTAGTTGATAAAGTGGAAATGTATGGTAGAACTAGATTATGGAGGATGCTGAAAGTCAGAGAAATCTGAGTTCAGCATGATCAGAAATTGAGAACTACCTATATTCTTGAGCAGAAAAGTGATGTGATAGAAATGACTTCTTAGAAAGAAATGCAAAAAAATTGTGTGTAAGATGAATTGGATGGGAGAGCTCAACACCAGGCTGTAAGCAAACAGGGAAAGTCACAATATTTGGGATTTGGGAGATAGAGGACATGAGAAGGAGGGGTAAACCCAAGAGATATTTTCATAGACAAAATCAATGGTAAATACCTGCACTGTGCCAGTTAGTGGATTATTTGTCTTAGGAAGTGACTGCAAGAAATACATTCCCCCAAGATAACCATATGAGAAGAGACCTGGATGTCAGCTGACTCCTGGATGCCCACTGACTCATCTCTATTAGCCTCAGAAAGTAAGGACAATAGCCCCAAATCTATGGGTCACAGGTCACTCCCTACAGATGATTTTAAAACACTGATTAGGGGCCCCTGGGTGGCTCAGAGGGTTAAAGCCTCTGCCTCGGCTCAGGTCATGATCCCAGGGTCCTGGGATCAAGCCCCACATCAAGCTCTCTCCTTGACGGGGAGCCTGCTTCCTCCTCTCTCTCTCTCTGCCTGTCTCTCTGCCTCCTTGTGGTCTCTCTCTGTCGAAAGAATGGATAAAATATTTAAAAACAAAACACTGATTAAATGAGGGATCATGGGAAGACTATAGCTCCAGAACCATTTAAAGATCAGTCTAAATTTATTCACCCATAATTATGGTATAGGTAGGGCACATCAAGACAGACCCTGAATCAATCATGGATTGCTTATAGAGATGGACTTCAGAATATACTTCCTCAAAAATGTTTTTCCAGCCTGAAACTATGATAACTGTGCCATAAGGAGTAGAGACTTTGGCGTTGGTAGCTCATCAGCTTACGCATTAGCATAGATTCAAAACCATGTCCGAGGACATGATGCCTCCCAAACTGCACTCCCCTGACTCACCTCTAACCACAGGTAGTATGGCTGCTGATTCATGTCCGCATCTTTATTTGATCCCTCAGTTTTTACAAAGATATGTTAAGGCAAATGTCAGAACAAATGTCTACTAAGTCACAAAGGTCTGTCTTCAATAGGAAATAGAGAGTGAGTGCAACCAAGACTGAAAATAAAGAAGAAAATTCAAGTGCACTGTGAGTCAATACTTAGCAGGCATTCCATTGTAAGGAGCCAGGAGGACATCTGCAATGGAGGGGACATCTGCGGTAGAGGGGGACAGGTACAAAGGAGGGGTACATCTACGACCAACCATCAACAGGGGGACATCTACTGTCTCTCAAGCAATGGTTTATAAGGTATTCTAAAATCTACCCCTGGATCAAGCAAAAGCAGATGAGAACTGGTGCTGAATCTATTACACAACATATCCATCCCCTCACAGGTGGACTGTGCTAAATTGCATTTTTGGCAACGCGCCATTCGTCTCTTTTGAGATCCGTATTTTTAAAATACTCATGAAATTTGGTGGTTTTTTTTTTTTTCCTGAAGAAAAAGCTTTTTTTTTCCCCTGATGAAAGGTTACTTGTAAAATCCTACCATGACCTCTTTATAAAAACTCTGGAAGAATCTCCCACCCTATGCTAGTGTAAATAAATTGCACTCGTGAAGCTGGCATTTATTTTCTGCATGCCAGATTGCGTAATTGACCGAGTTTCCCTTTCACATTATAGCCAAGCATGTGGCCCACGTTGGGGAAGCATGTTGATCAGAACACACATTTTAGCCCTAGTCCTGGCTTCTTTCTTATGCTCCTCTTCCATTTTCTTTCTACTTTTCTCAGATATTTATGCAATCTTATTGTATTTTATCTATCTTTAGAGTGTACCTTAAATCCTATATGGAACAAGTTTGGGATAAATAAGTAAATGAACTATAATGGCTTGACATAAGTTAGAATTTCCCCATGGGGTCAGGACAATGTACCCTCCGTGGGATTTTGCCTGAAAGTTGTACCTGCTAGCTTCTTTCCCTTCCCTGTTCTTCTGTTCCCCTCAGGAGTACTTCCTTAATGAAGCGCTAGCCGGTAAATCGTTGTGTCAGGGTGGGCCCCTTCAGGGAGTGTCCCTCACCCCCTACCTTCCAATATTACTGAGTCTCCCTGATTTTGCCTCCTCAAGGTCTTTGGGGCCCATCCGGCACTTCTCTTCCCCTCTGTCCCACACTAGGCCATCTCGTCTCCACCATCTCATTCCCATTAGACCACATTGGCAGCCTCCTAGAACTAGAATTTTTCTATGAGTTCATTCTCCACACGTAGCCAACAGAGATCTTCCCTCAAATAAAAATCTGACCATGTCCTCTCTCTGCTTAGAATCTTCAAGGGTGTCCCACTGTCTTTAAGATAAAGTCTAAACCTTTAACTGGGTGCACAAGACCCTCTAATATGAGGAAGCATCCTTCCCCCAGGCTCGTTCCTTCGTCTCCACTCCCCAGCCGACCAAACTTCCTGTTCATCCCCCACCTTGGGCATGAACTCTTCGTTCCTCCCAAACACTCTCCCTCTCTTATCTGTTTAATTCTCCTCTCGGCATTTGTTTGAAGAAGCCATTCATCAGACAAATACCTCTTGAGGTCCTGCCCCGGTACCAAGCATTGAGATTGGCTCTGAGGAGATCAGCCGCCGCCCAGACACTCTGAAGGGCTTGGCACAAAGACCACTTTTCTGGAGACACTCCTTCAATCCACACACACTCAGTTGGTGACTCACTGGGCTGCTTTGAGTTCCCACCACACCTGGAACAACCACCAGGTTCAGCGTTAGCTACCTGTGTGACGTGTGCCTCGAGGTTGTCTCTAAACTGCAAGGCCCAGAGGGCAGGGTCTGGGTCCTTCTCGCTTCCCACAATATCCCCTGACACTGGGTATCCCCTGATATTTACCCAGTATAAGAGCTGGCTTTTAGTAGGTGCTCAATAAACAGTTGTTAAATGAATTAATTCCTCTCACTTCTGCTTCACAAAGATCGTGGCTCACGTGATCAGTCCTTTTTGCTCCACTGCTATTTGCCATAGCCTCAGGTACTGGGAGAAGCAGGAGAGCGGCCTCAAGGGGTCCCCATCTTAAACCATCGTCACAGACACTTTGGGTTCAGGAATAATAACTCAAAATGCCTCTGGCCAGAAGATATTTCTTTGCCCACCAATTTTCATAACCCTGTTTGTTTGAGAGGAAATTTGATCCAGATGTTTCAGATTCATTTACATTAAACTCATCACCACGTGACACTCTAAGAGCTTGTGATGGCCATGAAGTCCTTTTTCACAAACCAGGCTGCTGCATTTTGCCAGCTATAAAGAGTGCAGGACCCTGGTTCTTTGCACTTAGGTCCAAATTTAGCAGGGATTGGGGGAGTGTGAAGTTTGGCAACTATATGTTCTCCCATCCCTGCTGAGGCACGGATGGGATCTTATGGACTTTGGAATGTAGATTTCCTAACAATTCAGATGAATGTCACAATATGATGGTTCCATCCACCAAAAGGATACTGAAGCAAGACCCCTCCTTGTCTTTGTGATTTCTTGTTTTAAAAAGAAGTGGGAGGGAGAAAAGAAGGTAAGGAAGGCGTTTTAGCAGAGTCAACAATTAAGCACACATATGCTCACACACAAATGCACACGCATCCAAAATTTTTAACAACCTAATGATTCACTAACAGCACCAGGGAATATAAATGTGCTAGTCCCTTGGCAGGCAAGAAGCTAAGGTCCCCCTCCCCTCGCCTCTCTCCCTGTGCTTTTCTCTATCCACACCCCTCTCCCTGACATAAGGGTAAGCTTTGGCACAGAAAGACGGCTCCTCATTCCACTGAAAACTCAACGCTGCAACACTAACTCAGAGTGAACTGAAAAGATATTTTATGGCTCAGAAAATATTTATACCAGGGTGGTTCTCTGAAACAACTGGGAAATGTTATCTCAACACAGTGAGTTCCTCCCTCCTCTGCTCACGGAGCACTTGACTCTGTCTTTGCTCTTAACATGTCATTGATCTGTTAGAAGACTGTTCCCATCACTATATTGGTAAGATCCAAGGACAGGTGCTGTATCTCCTGTATCCTTACATACTCAGAACTTAGCACAGTGTCTGGCAGGTAGCAGCCGCTCATGAAATGCCTGCTGAATGAATGAATGAGCCCTCTACATTAACCAGAGCTTCCAAATCACCATGCTACCCACACAGATAGACACACAACAGTGGATGTAAAGAGACAAACGGACATAGACAGAATGAAGAGGAAATATGGAAAGAAAGGAAAATCTATTTCCCCCCAAATCCTGTGCCTTGAACTAGGGAATTTTAAATAACTCAAACAGGTAGCAGCCATACCTAGATTTGAGCATGCTTATCTAATACTGTTTCCTTTTATTTTTTGTTTCCCTTTTTTTATGGCTTTTCAGGGAGGCAGATCCCTGAAAATGGACACTCCTAAGCCTTCTGAGGATACCATAGTTATATAGTCTCTCTGAGAAAGGAAAAGCCAGGCCTTCAACGATATTGAAAAACACTCCACGGACCCTTCAGTGAGGCAGGACAGTTCTGCCCTCGCTTGGAGCCACAGCTAAAACATCCATTTATAAAAGGTAAAAAGAGATCATAATTTTTAAAATTGTGTTTTTCCATGTGCGGCTGGGTTTTCTAAGTCAGTCTGAAAGCCCCATGCTTGCGAGACCACAACTGCGCTCTCAGGCCGAAGTGGCGAGCCGCTGTCTGAGACGCAGGAACAGATGATGTCATCTTGCAGCAGTTAAGGACTGAAGGGATTACAAGATTTGAAGTGGGATTTGGAAAAAAATCTGGCGCTGTGAATATCGGGGGGCGGCTGGCTCTCTCCTCACCTGGGCAGAAACGCCTCGTTCTCGCCCCTCGGGTTAGTGGCTGGGTTGTAATAACCACCCGCTTTGGCTAGGGCTGTCATGGGTTATTTTGTGTCAGTTTTTCCACTCCACGTTTCAAGAGCTTTTTCTGTGGATCTTAATTCTTTCCCACTTTTCTTCAAATCTTTTTGACAAGGTTTCAGATCAAGAGCAATGTGCAGTGCGGAGGGATATTAAAAGATTTGTGCACTTGGCAGCTTAGGCGCAGGGATGGGGGGAGGCTGTGCGGGGTGGGGGCTCGGGGGTACTGTGGCCAGCTGAGGGTCACCTCAGCACCCTCAGGCTGCACAGCTGTGTTTGGCTTCCTTGTGTGAGACTGCAAACTAGCAAGACAAATATTTAGATTATTTAATCGAAACGGAGCATACCGGTGGAGCATCTACTATGCGCAAAACATCCCATTGGATGTTGTGCACGATGATCACAAGGAAGAGCACTTTCTTGCCACCAATGCATTAGTGATCCAGTACCTAGAGATCAGTGTAGATAGTATGGTTGGACCCCCATTTCTTCGTTTATCAATTTTAAATAGTAGTTACTGACCCTCTAATGCAAAAGATGAACAGGGTCTCATAGCTCTTCTTCCCTCCTCCTCCTCCTCTCAGTATTTAATATTCACATTCTTATTCATTTGTGTTTCTTTGAAATTTTAAACTTTATACAAAATGCTACCTCACTATTTCTTATTCTAGCAACTTCACTTTGTATCTTAAATGTTTATTATGAAATATAAGAATATGGAGACTCTAACACCTCTGTTACCTCTTAAATATTTATATATGTGTGTGTATGGATTCATAAATAATATGTATTATTGCCTTTTTTAATGTACAGAGGCCATATGACTACTGTGAACGTTTTATTTTATAATTTGATTTTTTCATTCAATTTGGTGTTTTCAAAATGTATCCATTAACATGCATAAGCTATAGTCCTTTCGTTTTGCCTGTTACCTCCATCCCATGAATTTGTACCACAGTGTCTTTGTTCAGGTCTTGTTGATGGAAAATAACGATAGCAATAGCAACACCCAACATTGAGTGCCTACTGTCCGCCCGGCACTACTCTCAGTCCTTAAGTTTACATTGCTTAACTAATACGATCTGATAGTGATCTCATTTTCTATGGGAAAACTGAGGCACGGGAGATAAACCACATTCCTGAAATCTCGACAGCTAATACATGAACATCTAGCTTCAGAGTCTTCTCTCTTAATTTCTACATAGTCCTGCATCTTAATATAGACTGGTTACTTTGAACCTTTCCGAGCAACACTATAGTGACTCTCCTGTATGGGAGGATCCTCTAGGAGAATTACTGGGATGTGGGATGGGGGTGGGGAGGGCATCTTCAACAGCTTGTCTCCATATATGGCCAAATTGCTCTCCCAAAATACATTTCCACAAGCTTCTATTCACTTCAAGCAGCATTCCTTGACTCTATACTATATAAAAATGAGGCAATTATCTTCCATTCCGTCTGCCTTCCTTTCTTCTACACTCTACCTTCTGTCAGCTACATTTTGCAAGGTAAACATGGATGAAATTGTTCATATATTCTGTATAATCTCTGTTAACTTTTCTCTACTTTATTCATAAGGTGACTCTAAAGTCAGATTCCAGTGAAAGGTATTTACACATTTATAACTATTTATATATTGTTCAGTGCCTGGAAAAACAGGGTGCTGGAATCGCATTCCCTCCCTGCGGGGCCCAGAGGAACCAACCTAGCGCCACCTTAAGTAGAATGTTCATAGCATCAAGGACTAATGGAGTCCCTTTTCTGACAATTAGCTTTAAAGTGGGTCATGTTTAGTTGACTGAGGCACTTATATACTTTCCCTGAGCCCTTGAAATTCCTTATTTTCTTCTTTTCATTTTGTTTTCTATTATCATATTCCCAAATTTTCCCCAAACTTTCTTTGCCCATCCTTTCTACCGATGAGTTGGCTTTGTTTCTCCAAAACTCTCCTGCAGCACTCTGGACTTGCCCTCTGGGCCTGCTATGCTATTCTCATCTGAGAACCTTTTGTCTGCCCCTGCTCTCCTGCAACAGAGCTGTTTATTGATTGCATGTCTCCTTCCTTAGTTTGCTCCCTTATTTTGCTGGAGTATATCCTTAAGTAACAGCCACAGGAGGGGGCATGGAAGATAGATCTTCTACATCCTCACATACCTGAAATGTTTTTACCCTCATGCTTAACAGTTTGGCTCTCTATAAAATTTTGACCAATTGTTAAGCTGGGGGACCTCCCATATGTCCAAATAAGAAGAACTATATCTGTATGGGAGGTCTTCATCTTCCCCCAGATGACCAGTTCAAAATTTTTGGAGCAGAGCTGACAGACTTATTTTTTTGCCCTGGGTAAGTGTCAGCTGTTTGGGCTTTCTGCCCTAAAGGGGTGGGGGATGTTCAGGGTGTACCAACAGGGGGGATGTCCGGTGTTTGCTCTAGTTATCACTTTGACCCTTGGCCATACTTGCTGATTCTAAGCACAGAGCCTCTCAGCGATTTTATTAGTAGACTGACTCCAGTAGGGAGAATACACGGGATCTCAAGTTTTCCCCACCTGTTTCATTTAATAGCCTTGTCCCGCCCACTTTCCATCTTACAGAAATCTGTGGACCGTTTTCTATCACTTTCGGTAGTTTTATTTCCCCATTTATTAGCTGTGTGACCTGGGAAATTTATTTAACCTTCCTGTACCTCAATTATCTTATATATAAAATGTGAAATAATGGAACCTACTTTATTAGGTTGTTATGAGAATTAAAAGAGTTACTACACTTACAGCACTAGAAGGGCACTTGGCACACACTTAACTCCATAATACAATTCAGTTATTATCGTGATGACGTGATGGAGTCTTGAGGGGGTGGAATACAAGATCCCAGGCTGTAGTATTTAGCCAATTTCCTCAGGGCTCTGGTCTCAGATGGAAGAAACCCATGGAATGAAATCATCTGGGGTTTATTCATCTTTGAGCTTGAGGTCCCCTGAAGCAGGGCTTCTTAAACCTTAATATGCACCATGATTACTTGGAAACCTTATTAAAATGCCAATTTTGATTTAATAGGCCAAATGTGAGCTCCATATTTCACATTTCTAGCAGGTTCCCAGGTGATGCCAATACTGTTGACAGTGTGTTTGTGTATACACAATGTGTGCACTGCCTGTGTACACTAGATGTCGATATGAAATAGATTTTTTTTACTGTAGGTCATGCTAAAAATGTTTGAAAAATCACTGCCTAGAGAAATCCAGCCTCATTCTCGGCTGTCTGCACAAGAGATTCTCCCCTACATGCCGCCCAATGCTAACCTTGGAAATCAGGATAGGGTTTTATCCAGGAAACCGTACTTACTGCAGTAAGAGTTTGTCTCAAATCCCAAGTCCTGTTATTTGAGACCCCTTCTCCACGGTGCCTGGGATCTTACCCAGCACTATCTACATCTCTTGCTGGTTTTCCCAGCACTTTCGGGCTTCTGGCTTGGTGCCTCTTTCAGACCACCAGAGACCTGACACCCCCTATCCCTTCCCTGGGATATCTGGTTTCACTCTTTAGCTACTGGTTTAAGGTTTCTCTTCCTTGGAAGACAGGGACAGCTGGGAATGTGGATCTCATCCTGTCTGGGTTTTCCCCTGACAAGTGGCGGTAGTAGCAGGATATGAGGTGCTCGAAGACCACTCACATGCTATTATCACCAAGAGCGGAATCAGTAATGAGAAGAACAGGTGCAGTGGACTGGATTTCACGTCATGGGCAACTTGGAACACTATGGGAATCAGGACGACACGGATTTTTCAAAAAATCAATTAGGGAGAGGGATGAGTAGGTGAGCACAGGGGATCTATAGGACAGTGAAATTGTTCTGTATGATACTATCATGGTGGATATGGGTCATACATTTGTCAAAATTCATAGGATCTCAAACTAAGAGTGAACCCTAGTGTCAGCTAGAGACTTTAGTTCATAATAATGTACAGTATTGGCTCATCAGTTGTAACAGAGGTACCCCACTCAGGCAAGATGATAAGAGAAACTGGGGAGACAGGGTAGGTAAGTGAGAACTCACTGTACTTTCTGTTCAAGTGAGTTTCCTAAAACTGCTCTAAAAAATAAAGTCCACTAATTTCAAAAAATAGAGAAAAAACTATTTTTTCTGGGCTATTGTGATGATTACAATGGGTAAAATAAATGACAGCACTTAACGAATATCCATAGCAACAAGAAAAACCTGTGTCATACATGAATACTTCATCACTCTGAACTCATCTCCCTAGACAAGCCCACTGCTATTGAAGTAACCTGTATCCTCCCAGAACTTTCCGTGTGTGTGTATATATGTAAGGGGGATAATGCTTTTGAAATATCTCCCCACAACATGCATTCTTTTTGGTAGACTGCTTTCCCTTCCTGCAGCCCATCTGCCATTAAGACCAAGCTGTGAGGCTTACTGTGCCCTGGGTCAGAAAGGTAATACACAGACCGGAAAAGGAAGTGGAACCCACTCTGCTTTCTCATCCAGAAGTAAATATAAAAGACAAAAGAGGGTGAGAAATTCAGACACAAGGGTCCTTGTTTGCTCTTATCTCTGGGCTGCACCTTGGGATAGGTGGGGGCATAAAGACATTCATATAGCTATAGAGAGACCCCAGACCATCGGGGTGTGGTGTTTACCTGGCACACCTTCTAGACTTGGAGTAACTCCCTCGTTTCCCTTAGAGCCACGTCTATAATGTACATCATGAGCATTCTTCTGGGAGGGAAACCTAGATATGGACTTACTGAGTGAGAAGTATAGGCATGGTTCTTATTATAAAACATAATATGGGCACATGGAAAGAATCATTTAACATATACAATCAAAAGTAAAAATCTCACTCCATGATCCATACTCCTGGCCTGGCCGCTTTTCACAGATAACTGTTTCTCATCTATTTGTTTATAGTTTTGTGTTTTCTGGTAGTCATCTACGTAACTCAACTAACATGTTTGTACTGTTCCTGATTTATCTATTGAATGATGTTTTGAAAAATTTTTTAAAAATGGGCTCGTTTATATTAAACTCTCTTCTGACTTTTGTTAACTTTTTATTTTTAGTTCTATTAACTATTTTTATAATTTTTTTTAAGATTTTATTTATTTATTTGACAGACAGAGATCACAAGTATGCAGAGAGGCAGGCAGAGAGAGAGAGAGGAGGAAGCAGGCTCCCTGCTGAGCAGAGAGCCAGATGCGGGACTCGATCCCAAGATCCTGAGACCATGACCTGAGCCAAAGGCAGCGGCTTAACCCACTGAGCCACCCAGGCGCCCTATTTTTATAATTTTTTAAATATATATTTTTAAAATTTATTTGACAGAGATCACAAGTAGGCAGAGAGGCAGGCAGAGAGAGAGGAGGGGAAGCAGGCTCCTTGCCGAGCAGAGAGCCTGATGCCAATGTGGGGCTCGATCCCAGGACCCTGGGATCATGACCTAAGCTGAAGGCAGAAGCTTTAACCCACTGAGCCACCCAGGTGGCCCTATTTTTATCATTTTAAAAATATAGTTCTTTTGATGCAGTAACATCAAACAGTCTCTCCTCCTCTGAGAAATAGGAGGAAGTAAGTACTCTTTTTCCTTTTCTTCCCTCTTTTCCCTAGCTTTCTTCTATATTATCTGTATATGCCCAAGGTCTTTTGGATTTATAATTAAGTTTTACATGCTTTATAGAAAGACTCTTTTAAAAATCCAAAGAGCATTTATCATGATTATCTGACTATCATTCATTCTTGATGGGGATAATAGAGCCTCGCCGGAAACAATATATCATAATGGGAAAGCCTGAGGCTTAGAATAAACTCTGCCACTTTAGTGTTGTGTGACTTGATTACGTAATTTCTCTGTGCCTTAATTTTTCATCTGAGAAAATTGGAATAATAATAATACCCTGTAGGATTGTTCGAAGATTAAATGCAATAATCTATCTAAAGCACTTAGCACAGTGCCTGTCATGTAGTAAGAATTTCAATAGAAGTCGTATTATTATCTTTGTGTATGGTGTAAGAGAATGGTCGCATTTCATTCTTCTATACATAGCTGTCGTCCAATTTTCCCAGCACCATTTATTGAAGAGACTGTCTGCCTCCCACTGGATATTTTTTCCTGCTCTGTGGAAGATTAGTTGACTATTGGGAGTCCATATCTGGGCTCTCTATTCTGTTCCATTGGTCTATGATGAAGGGAGAGAAATAAGAGTGGGAGATGAACTATGAAAGAGTATGGACTCCGGGAAACAAACAGAAACTTTTAGAAGGGAAGGGGGTGGGAGGTGGAGGAGCCCAGTGGTGAGTATTAAGGAGGGCATGGACTGCATGGAGCACTGGGTACTATATGCCAACAATAAATCATAGAACACTTAATCAAAAACTAATGATGTACTGTAAGGTGACTAACACAATAAAAAACAAAACAAAATTTTAAAATTTACATACTGACCTAAATCCATTACTACTACTACTACTACTACTACTACTACTATTATTATTATTTTGTTAGGGTTGCAACATAAGTCTTCCATAACTATTTTCAAAAATACAATTCTTTCAAAACTTAAAAAAAATTTTATTACTAGTAGTATTATATTGTCATATAGGTAGTATGAATGGATCCATTGGGAAGATATTATAAATCTTATGTTATTAAACCTGTGTCACAATAAGGAGAATATTCCTAATACCAACGTTAAGTGGATTCTCTCTCTCAATACAGTTCAAAATGTCACGTCACAGCTTAATTTGCATTTTTAGACCATGACTTTTTGTATTTCACACATCTAATTGACTGTCTATTTTCTTGTTGAGTGAAGAAACTAAAAATAGACTATATCATACTGTTTGTCGAATAGCCAATCTTGAGAAGAAAATTATGCAATCCCTGACAAATGAAGAGAGACAGAATGCCCCTGGTTTCTAACTTCGCAGTTCTGGTTTCCATATGACCTGTTTTTTTTTTCTATTTCTCCGCTACC